>NC_054374.1:26870000-27183333 GCF_017654675.1 Xenopus laevis | reverse complement strand
CTGGCAAGATCTATTACGCATAATACCATGCTGGCACAAACTCATAGTATTATGATTTGCTATGAAGTCCAGTATATTATCCTTTATTAACCCTTCAAAAAGCTTTCCTACCACTGACGTCAGACTAAATGGCCTATAGTTTTGAGGTTTTACCAAGGGTCTAGTAGTAGTAGTTATATCATAACAAGCTATACTGGGAAGCTAACAGAACGGTAAACATACAGGTTGGCCTAGAGGATAATGATTTTGTAGAACCATCCAAAATATTTTTGGAACTCTTTGGCTCTTGGAGCATCTTTGAGACCTTTTTAATCCTAGATAGTGAAAGCAGCAGCTATAAGGCTATTAGGACACCAACATAACAGGTAAGAAACATTCAAATGAGATCTTAATTTTTAGATAGCACCCCTCCACCATTATTTCTTTGAATTACAGCACATGCATTATTAAAAGACATGTAAGCTGGACACGATATGGCAGACTAATTCTGGGAAATAAATGAATTTGGTGAAAAATTTGCCATGTTAAACCATATCCACTCCCACCATCGAGCCAGTTTTGCCATTGGCCTTCTTGTTGTATATGACCTACTGGTCTCCTGGAGGCAGCATCTTCTGTTCAGGCTTTTTGAAGTAGATTTAGTAAAAATGTACCTGAGTTTGTTCAGGTCGTATAGAACAAGCTTGATCACTAGGGTGCGCTGTCTGCTTGGGGAACCATTTTTTCCCTCTAGCCCAAAGTGATAAGCATAAATCAATAAATAACTTACTTTTCAATATCAAATACTGATACATTATCCCTGATAAAAGCTTTGACCACAACCACTCAAGTGGCAGGAATATTATTAATGTATTTTTGGTGCCCTATGGTGACATGGAACCCAGTACTCAGTCTGTAACAAAAGGAATCAGATGATCAATTAACATGGAGGTAATGAAGCCCCCCCCCCTTGTCTCTGAGGCCCCACTAATTGAATTACATTGAAAATGTTTAGGAGTTCCCTGATGCCGGCGTCGGTGCACTCATATGCAGTTCCTGACAACACAAAGGAACTGTAAGTAGGTGCAAAAATACCACTGACCTACCTTATAAATTGACTTTTAGTGCCAAGGAAGCTACAGTAGAACCCAATTTGGAGCATATAAGTGCACACCCATGTTTCTCCCATATAAAGTCCATCTTGCTCTAAGGGCACAATTTTGCATCTCTATTTTTCTTCCAGGTGCCAGCTGACTGGTAATAAGTTGTATTATTGTACACCCTGTAAGGTTATATATTGCTTCTTGGAGACTATGAAATAAAATACAAGAGGCAGGTGCAACTCTTCTTGTGTGACATGTGCCTAAAGTGGCAACACTCACTAACGCAGAGTTAATTGCACCAATATTCCAAATGTGCCCATAAGGCTCAGCCAGTTGCTAATTTAATTATACAATAACATGATTTAACAGCCACTTGTGACCCCTGGCCTTGTGCCTTGGACAGGAAGGGATCTAATTGGATTATGGCGATCTTGAAAGCATGAATGAGTGCAGGGTCTTTGTGCTAGTAGTCGGGTTCATCTACTGTTACATTGTTTTACCAGTTTCTGTTGTTGCTTAATTATCAGTGTTTACACTTTAATTAATTACAGTAAATATCAGCCAGTGAATGTTCATAATATTGGTAATAATGGTCTATTATTATTTGGCGCAAATACAGAATGCAGAATGTAAATACATATTTATACATCTTATTTCTGCTTCTCCTTTAAATAACAGAATCTACAGATCTTCTCCTTTAAATAACAGAATCTACAGAATCTACAGATCTACAGATGATGCAGGAAATCTCCTTGCTTTGAACACTTTTAATGACAATCTTCCTAGGTGCTACTTTTTAACAGATCATATGTCTTCAGTACTGTCACTGGGTAATTCTAATTGCTGGCTTTCTGTATTGTATGGAGGACCCAGACATTCACCTTGAGGTGTATTTGTATTTAAGCCTACATTTTCTGGAACAGCAGTACTTTAAAGTTTTAGCCTTATTCCTGTCAGTGCTGTGAAGCCTGTCTAACAAGCTATGCAATCTCCCTTTCAGTACATGACTGGGACTGGCAGCCAAGGGAAGTGATCTTACATTTCTTCTGCTGCACAGAAACAATAAATAAGATTAATTCTGCCCTTGAGTCTCAAGGGGCAAGACCTGCTGCATTACTGTAGCCAGAAATAAGAGATTAGACAGTAGCAGAGGGGAGAGAATGTTTAGGATTCAGAGGTCCAGTGTACACAGGCAATACTAAGGTGTTTTTAAGGAAGAATTAAAGGTCTACCAGTGATGCATGAAACAAAGCAGGACATGAGAGGTACAATACTGGTGGCTTGTGTAAAAAGGTCCAACTGTAGTGGATAAGAGAAAGAGTTCCAACAATGGTTGGTGAGACAACACGGTCCAACAGTGGGTGATAAGACAAAGATGTCCAATAGTGGCTGGTGATACAAAAGGGTCCACCAGGGGTGATTGAAGCAACAAGGTGCAAAAGGAGTTGGTGACGTAGTGATGAGTGAATTTTTTTTGCCAGATATGGATTTGCAGCAAATTTCTGCATTTTGCCAGCTGCAAATTTTTCAGCGAAACAGCTGCAATAATCTGCCATGAAAAAATTTGCAGTGATGAAAAAGTCACCAAGACAAAATAGTCGCCAAGACAAAAAAGTCGCCATAAGAAAAAACGCCCCTTGACTTGGTTGCATTTGGACAAAAAAAACTTGTTTGGACAAAAAAAGTCACCAAAAGAAAAATGCCTATTGAATTTAATGCATTTGGAGTGAGAAAAAATTGTTGCACGCGTAAAAATTTGTCACTCATAAAAAAAACGACACCCATTGACTTCAATGTGTTTTGCTGTTCTGTGAATTTTTCCACAGTTTGGAGATTTTTTCAGTGAAGCAAAATGGGACAGATTCGCTCATCACATTGGTGTGATAGAAGGGTCCACCATGGCTGGGTGATACAACATGGACCAACAGTAGTTGGTGACAAATAGGCCCAAAGTGGTCCAATAGTGGTTGGTGAGACAAAAGGGCCACTAGGGCTGGGTGAGACAGCAAAGTCCAACAGTGAGTGATAAAACAAAGATGTCCAAAAGTGGTTGGTGAGACAAAAGGGTCATCTTGGGATGGTTGAGACAACAAGGTGCAACAAGGGTTGGTTAAGCAAAAGGGTCCATCAGGGCTGGTTGAGCCAACAAGGACCAACAGTGGTTGGTGAGACAAAGAGATACAAGAAAGGTGGATGATGCAGCAAAGTCCAAGATTTGAAGGAGAGAGTGGGTGAGACATACATGGAGATGACTTTCTTCTTGCTCAAGGAATCCATCCTTTTTGCTGAAGAAGGATAAATGTCACTGAGGAATTTTGCCACATATTCTGTAAGAAAGGGGACATTGACCTTTGTCCACGAAAAGATTGTGGAGTTTAGATAATTAGTACTCAACTCTAAATATAGGAGAACTTGTGAAGTCCATGGGACACAGAACTGTTATGCTCAATAGCATGTGTATCTGACAAGGTTCTTGTAAATTAAGCAGTATCTGTTGGCTTATGATTTTAGCTGCTGTTGGTTGTGTACCCCATTACATTAGCCGACCAAAAGTGAACCCCAAAATGTCAGTATTCAAAATTTCCTTTTCTGAAGTGCTTAGATATAAAATTTAAAAGTTCTAAAAGAAATGAGCTTGGACTGAGAGACTGAACTGACACTTGTATGAACAAAAAGAACTGGAAAGGATCTACTGAGATGTTCAGAGATCTGTCAGTCCTGGCAGCAGCACATCTTCCCCCATTAACGCTGGGGAACTAATTCAATACAATAGCTACTGTGTAGAACCCAAGATGTGATAAAAGGATCATGTCAACAGAACCAGCGGCGGAGCTTCCATTTTGCATGCACACTGGCTTAATTCATTTAATGCACACAATAGAAAATCAATTTTAATTAGCCATTTTCACTCTGCCATTACAAAATAAATAAATCTTACGGTGGAATAAGTCTGATGCATCATACATAAAATATAATATGCAACCTCGTTCCAGTCAGTTATAAGCAGCCAAATTAATAATTTACACAATATGTAGAATTAGGTAGGTAATTTTCAGCATGACGGCTGAAAGCTGGCTCATCTCATGGGAAGGTTTCTCAGTCATGGAGGGGGGCAATGTAAAAATGGGATATTATTATTGGGTTGAGACTCTTGGATTTTGAGGAACTGGGTGAGGGAGGTTACATTGTTACATAGTTATATAGTTAAGTTGGTTTAAAAAAAAAAAAAAGACTAAGTCGATCAAGTTCAACACCTCTAAATGAAACCCAGTATCCATACAACACCCCCCTCCATATACTCACATAAACTAATTATACACTCAGGGGGGACAAGGCCCCGGGCCCGGACATGAAGGGGGGGACCAGCAGTGCTGCACTTTTGAAAGAGCCGGGGCCCCTTGAGAGCGCTGAAGCTTTGCGGCCATTTTTGAAGTCCCAAACAGTCGAAATGCAGAAGTGCCAAAAAGCCGAACAGCCAAAGTCCCGAATCGGCGAAAAGACCCAAAGTCACGAAAGGCGAAGTTGAAGTCCTGAAGCCGTGAGTTCAATTCTACTGAACACCAATTTGTGTTTTTTTTTTTTTTTAATCCCCTGGCCACCAATGTATTATTTTAATATTCTATAGGCCCCTGTCACCAATGTTTTTTTAAATACATATTTTTGGGGCCCCAATTTTTTTAACTTATAATGGGGCCTGTTTTTTTTAAAAAAAAAAATTCGGCATCAATTTTTTTTTTTACTTGTAAGGGGGGCCTGGCACCAATGCTTTTTAAAAAAAACTTTTATGGGGGGCCCAGGCGCCAATGTTTTTTTTTTAACTTATAAGGGGACCCTGACCATCAACAGCTTTTTATAACTTGTGTGTGTGGGGGGGGGTTACTTTTGTAGCGCTGATGTCTGTGTGGTCTTTTAACTGTTATGTGGAGTGAGCAGGATCTGGGGTGGGGCTTGGGTGCCAGGGTGGGCGTTGCCCAGGGGGCCCCTGAAAATTTTGTTGTACAGGGCCTGATTTCTAATGGCGGCCCTGCATACAATACAACAATAGAGTTTAATATCACAATAGCCTTGAATATTCTGCTTGTCCAAGAAATCATCCAATAGTTAGCAGAGAGCTGATCTGAACTGTATGTGCAGCTTCTCTGTAAGTGAGGACAGACACAGCAACCTCTGTGTGAACAGTAACTTGGTTTACAGAACTCAGCATAAACACTTTAGCATAACATGTCTGCAACAGGAACTTTTCATAGAGAGCATACACAGGAAGAGGATGAAGAAAATCAAACATGGTTAAACATGACATCACATTGCTAAGCAACAATAGACCCTCCCTGCATTAAGTAAAATGCACTGGAACAATCTCTGTCTGTTGTTTTCCAACACCAAGCCCCTCTTAAAATAATTAACAGAATCAGCATCACAACATCATCCGGCAGTGCATTCCCCAACCTCACTGTCCTCACTGTAAAGAACCACCTACTCTGCTTCTACTGAAAGTTATTTTCTTCTAGTCTAAAGGGGAGGCCTCTGGTACGGTGATCCACTTTATGGGTAAAAAGGTCCCCTGCTATTTGTCTATAATGTCCTCTAATGTACTTGTAAAGTGTAATCATGTCCCATCTCAAGAAAACAACCCCAACCTTGTCTCCCCTCATGATTTAAGTCTTCCATCCCTTTAACCAGCTTAGTTGCACTTAGTCTCTACACTCTCTCCAGCTCATTTATATCCCTTTTAAGGACTGGAGCCCAAAACTGCCCCCATAGGAGGGACATTACCATGGACCTAAAGTATAAAGAGGCAAAATAATGTTTCATCCCTTGAGTTTATGTGCTTTTTTTTATCAGTGTCTGTCTTGGACCTTTGTTTATCTTAATCTGTTCTAGTCTCTTTTGAATTTCTTGTGTGAACCATGCATCAGTAGCTATATTGCTAGGAATGGGACTATTAAGAAGGAAACCTTCATTAGCTGGTTCCTCACGGGTGTAGGCAGACTAAAAATAATAGTTCAGAATCTCTGCTTTTTCCCTGTTCTCATGACCAACTGACCCCTCTGATATTAAGGTTCCCACCCCTTCCTGCTTCATTTTTTTTAATTATTTTTATATCACACAGGGTTTGTTTTGTGACGGAGTCCCTTGCTTACAAGGGGAATATACTGACAAGTACATTTATTAAGCAGCATTTTAAAGACATACCTTTTTGCTTCTGAGTTTAACCCTGTCCTTTCCCAGTGCAATGATGTCCTTATATTATTAGTAGACTTTTAAAAGTTTATAATTGCCCTGAAGGGGACAATTCCAGGGTATTTCTGTTCAATATCTGACTGGGATTTGACTTGATATCTGTCATGTGGGTTTTTAAAAGTTTGCATATACAGTATACTGGTTGTCATCTAATAGCTGGCCTGAGAGCCAAAATTGCCCTCTGATGTGAAGTTAAATGCAGCCTCCTGGTGGTAAAGTGCTACTTCCACGAACTAAGTACTTTTATTTAATCATGTGACATAGAGGGATCACACGTTCACGCTTCTGAATCCTACTTTCTGTTGTGACACTTTTTCAAGAGCATCTATCTACCCCACCCTCTTCTGTGAGCAGTTACTTTTGATCAGTCTTTTGTGGGTCTTATGGAATACCCCTGCAGAGTTTAATGTTTATATGACTTATATATAACTGTATATAACAGTTATATATGACTGTATATAACAGACGCCATACCCATATATCTAAATCTTTGAGATTTCACCATGCCCTATTGTCAGGGCAGCCATCAGGGGGGGACAGGGGGGAGAGTTGTAGGGGGCCCGAGGGTAAGGGGGGCCCAGCCACGCCACACTTACTTGATTAGCCGGGCCCCCCATCTTCCTGAGAGCTGCTGACTTCTGGAAGGCATGGACGTTTAAGGGGCCCTGGCCACCAATTTGCTTATAATGTGTGGTTGGGGGCCCTGGCCACCAATTTTGGCCACCAATTTTTTTTCTCATGTGGGGTCCTAGCCACCAATATTTTTTAATGGGGGAGGCCCTGGCCACAAATGTTTTTTTTATTATGGGGGGCCCTAACCAAAAATATCTTTTTATTTTTTATTAACATGTGGGAACCCTAGCCACCAATATTTATTTTGTTTTTTTTACTGTGTGGTGGGGAGGGCGGACCTGTAGGTGGGGCTTGCGGTGGACGCAGCCCAGGGGGCCCAGGAAATTTTGTCGTACGGGGCCCTGCGATTTCTGATGGCGGTCCTGCCTATTGTACATCCCTAACATATGGACCAATCAGCAATGAGTAATGTTGACTTTGCCAATTGCATTATTTATAACAATCTTCATGTTCTATTCCCCCCCAGGTCTCAGTGAATCATTTCTTCCTACAACTGTCTGTCTGGTTGAACAGCACGTAGCAACATAAAGAGATGCAGCATGTGAATGAAAGAAGAGATTTTTTTGGTTAAAGGCGGGTTCACTTCAGGATTCGGAATCTGAGAAGGAAATCTTTTACTTGCTGAAAGAGCTACAGTACAATTACTCAGCAGTCACATCCGCGGCACAAACAGAGCAGCAAACACTGATACATTTCATTCTGGAGATCTCATTGTTGGAATGGGAATTTCTAGACATTATAAGAATTTGGCTCCAGCTGTATCTACTGTATAAATACTCTGCCTGGGAATACAATACCATGCTCATGAAAACTATACTGTGCTCAGGAACCGTGCCCTTAAATACTCTTCCCATGAACAATACTCATTATTATTAGGCCCATGAACACTATGCCCATAAGTACTGTATCTATACCATGACTTATACCCATGAATTCCATGCCTATGAATTATACCAATAAATACTGTGCCCATAAATACCATACCCATGAACTATGCCCATGAATTCTGTTCATGTAAATACTATAAACACTGTCATACTACACAATTCTACATCAAAGAGGAAACATCTTCCTCAAGCTAAGATAAAATTATCTTGAAGACCCCCCCCTTCATTTTTGTTGACAGTAACTAAATTACTTTTGTATGATTTTGTTTTGTGTACTACCTATTTGGACCTAGTGAGATTTCAGATATGAATTGAACCCAGTTTGTGTTGGTATTGATGTCTGTGTTGGTGACTCTGTACAAGAAATGCTGCAATATTTGGGAGTGAGTTGGGCTGAGGCAAGGGACTTCATTTCTGAAGTGGAGTCATGATACAAAATATCGGTGCAAAGACTTTTCATACTTTATGCCCTGTCCTTCTATCTTCATTGTTCCCTAACATCCAAATCTTGCCCTACTATATTTTTATATTTTTTTTATACTTATTTATTGTCTTTGACTTGCTCTACTGTCTCCCTCTTGCCCTTCTGTCTTCATCTTGCCCTACTGGCTGCATCTTGCTCTTCTGTCTTCATCTTGCTCTATTGTCTAAACCCTTCTCTGCTGTCTCAATCTTGCCCTGCTGTATCTATCTTTTTCTCCTGTCTTCATCTTTCCGTATCTACATTTTTCCATACTGTCTCCATCTTGCCCTACTTTGTCAGTCTTTCCCTACTGACTCTATCTCATCCTACTGTCTACATCTTGCTCTTCTGTCTTTATCTTTCCCTACTCTCTAAATTCTACCATGCTGTCCTATCATCTTGCCATACTGTCTCAATTTTGTCCTACTGTCTCTATCTAGTTCTCCTGTATTCATCTTGCCTTACCATCTACATCTTTCCCTACTGTTTCCATCTTTCTCGGCTGTCTCTCTTGCCCTATTTTGTCAGTCTTGTCCAAACATCTTCATCTTGTCCTACTTTCTTCAGCTTGCTTTTCTGTCTTCATCTTGTCTTACTATCTCCATATTGTCCATCTGTGTCCATCTTGTCTAGATCTTGTCCCACGGTTGAAATCTTGCTCTGCTATCTCCTTTGTGCTCTACTGTTTTCATCTTGGCCTATTGTCTCCACTTTGTCCTACTGTTTCACTGTTGCCATCTTGTTCTGCTGTAACCATCCAGTCCAATTGTATCTATCATTTCCTACTGTCACCTATCTTACCATACCTCTGGTATCTTGATCTACTGTCATTGCCTTACATTCTACCATCCTAAGAAAAGCAGCTTTTCAGTTGGCGCCAATATGTGCAGGGACCAATTGTCAGATGTTTGCAAGGTTGTCTGTTTTTCCTGGATCAAGTTGTAGAAAGTTACTAATTGGTTTATTTTGCTATCATCAGTTTGATGGCAGAAAACAAGGCCCAAACCATGTAATTTGTTTCACCCAGTAAAGTATATAACAGAGAAGTTTATTCATATTGTACAAATTAGGGAGGCACCAAATCCAGGATTTGGTTCGGGATTCAGGCTTTTTCAGCAGGATTCGGATTTGACCAAATCCTTCTGCCTGGCCGAACCAAATTCAAATCCTAATTTGCATATGCAAATTAGGGGCGGTTAGGGAAATCGCATGACTTTTTGTCACAAAACAAGGAAGAAATAAATGTTTTCCTCTTCTCACCCCTAATTTGCATATGCAAATTAGGATTCGGTTCCGTATTTGGCTGAATCCAAAATAATGGATTCGTTGCATCCCTAGTACAAATGACAAATTTGGCTGTGTTGTCTCCGCTAGGGATGTAGCGAACTGTTCGCCGGCGAACTAGTTCGCGCGAACTTCGACTGTTCGCATCCGCCGCAAGTTCGCGAACGTCGCGCGACATTCGCCAATAGGCGTTCGCGTCAAAATCATTCGACCATTCGACCATTCGATCGCTAAAATCGAACGATTGTCGTTCGAATCGAACGATCGAAGCCATTGGATTGAATGAAATCATTCGATCGAATGGCTTCGATCGTTCGATTCGAACGAAAATCGTTCGATCGAACGATTAAAATCCTTCGATCGTTCGAATCGAACGATTTTCGGATGTTCGAAGTTCGCGAACTGTTCGCGAACTGTTCGCATTTTTTGCCGGTGTTCGCGAACGGCGTTCGCGAACACATACTCGGCAGTTCGCTACATCCCTAGTCTCCGCAGACAATGTTGCATTTAAGAGGTGAGTCTGAAGGTGACCCAAGAACACTGGAAGAGACAGGAATAATCAACTGTACCAGTCTCTCGGAGAGGGACATATTTTATATGGGATCTGACAAGCTACGTAATAGATGAAGATAAATCAGTCACACTAGGCCACGTATATATGAGCATAAACACACTTTAAAGATTAAGGTTCATTTATATTCACGTGTACCTTTGGCGGCTGAGCAAGATCCATCTTTGTACTGTCACTCTCACCACCCCTTGTGGCAGGATTGTTTATGTCAGCGGAAAGTTAGACTTTCGTACCCAACGCTGTTCATTAAAATCCATTTTTTTTGCTGGAATTGTGAAATGTTGTTCCCTTTGTGTCACACAGGGGCTCATTTATTAAACCTTCCGGTAGAGAGAATTGAATGCAGCTTCTGGATCCTCCCAATCCACATAGAGAAGATTTGTGCTATGCCATTAGCACTGAGCAACTCCCCTTGTTGCCCCTATAGTGTGCATATACCCAATGGCCACAGTGTAACTAATGGTGAACTGTTCTGTGGGCTAAATGTTTCTATTTTGTAAGGAAGGACAGAACATATAAGGGGTCGTTTACAAACTGGGTGCAAAGTGCAAAATAATAAAAAAAAAAAAAACAGATGAAATTTGACTTTTTGCACTTCGCACCCCACCTGCAGGCCTAAATTAATTTTTAGCCCATGAATAATTTGTAGCCCATGAATACAGTGCTGCCAGTGTTCAGCAGAGATGTATTCATGGAGGGCACATACAATAAGTGTTCCCCCTCCCACCTCTAACTCTCTAAATGCCATGCAATATAGGTAGTAGCAGGGGATGCATGCCACAGTGGTGCCCTCAAGGTTGAACGGAAAAAAACCCAGTGGGCCCCTGTGAGCCAAACCTGCTCCTCGCCTGGGCGCTGCACCTCCTCCAGACCCTGATAAAATACCATGGATAAAATAAGATACCCCTGGGAAGGTAGAGGGGGTTGTGGCCGGGGTGGGGGAGGGAGTGTGTGTGAAGTCCCCTGATGAGGCAACCCTTATGGGCCCGGAGCCCCCAGTCTGGCACCAATGCCCCTTAGTGCTCTAAATTACCCTATTTATCTTCCAGTGTGTTGACAGTCACCATCCAAGAGCAAAGGATCAGAAGTCGAGGGCCTGTGCAACTCTGTATCAGTGGTACTGGGGAGTGGGACCATCCTGCAGGGTTCTTTTTGAGGCATTTAGGAAAAGGGTGGGGGGGGCCAGTAGAGGGGACCCCTGCTTAAATCTCACTCTCCTTCCACAGCATAAGAATGACAGGGGCCAATTTACATATTTTGAAATAAAATCAGTTTATTTAATTGCAACCACCTGAACAAAGAGTAAAATCAGGAGGATATGGCATTGTAATTCCGTTACAATACGATGTTCCATTTCTGAGTGCAGCTCTCTGCTCCCGCTGAAGAGAACAGATTCTTATTGCTTTATGCCCCCCCCCAAAAACGTTATATTTTTTCAGCTGAAAGCTTTGCCCGATATCAGGCCCCCCAATCTGTAGAAGCTGTAACTTGAATCAACCATAATGAGCAAGAATGTGTTTTGCTTTAACCACAGTTTGAGTTTCAAATAACTACAGTTGAGCAGTGTTGATAAAACAATTCCCCGGAGACAGGCTGAGAGCAATGGCTCAGTAAGACTGGAGGGGTAAGAGGATCTGTGGGATGCAATGGAGTATAAACACGTCAAGGGAGTCTTAAATGCTTGGTCACAAGGGGATACAAGTCTGTCAGTCACAAATGCAATACACATACAAGGACCTAAAGTTGAAACACTTTTTCTAAGCATTGTGTGACATTAATTGTGATATCCCTTATATAAACTGGTTGTAACATCAGTTGGGATGTCCCTTATAGTAACTAACTGCAGTTGGTGCAATGAACATAATACTACTATTTTTTGCCTAAATAATGCAGTACAAAGTTTGAGAAACTATCTCCTCACCTATGTTTCATGGTCTACTATAGTGTGTTCAGCTAGTGACTTACTACCTCCCTTGTTTTTACTAGATTCGGCTGCTCTCTAAACCTAATATCAATGGATGCCCCAAGAATATTAATTGACATTGAAGAAAGTCATATATTATGTGACTCAGTGATCCCCAACCAGTAGCCCGTGATCAGCATCTTCTTTACCAACTTGAATGTTGCTCGAAGTGGTCTGCTTATTTTTCAATTCCTGGCTTTGTGGCAAGTTTTACTTGCAAAGCAAAGCCCCCTGTAGGTTGCCAGACCACATATGGCCAATCACTTATTTTGCACCACCCAGGAACACCATATTTGTGTTGCTCCCCAACTCTTTTTACATCGGAATGTTGCGTATGGGTAAAAAAGGTTGGGGACAGTATTGGCACCATTATATTGTCCATCTGTAATGTTGCAGCACCTAGTTGCTATGTGCAAAAGGCACCCTATATGTTACCCAAGACATTGATCAGAAATTAATTTCATGGTTTCCCCTGCTTACAAATAAACACATTTCTCTAGGCCAGGGGTCCCCAACCTTTTTTTACCCGTGATTCTCCTTTAATTGTAAAAAGAGTTGGGGGAGCAGCATGAACCGAAAAAATGTAATGGGTGGTGCAAATAAGGGTTGTGATTGGCTATTGTCAGCCCCTATGTAGACTGGCAGCCTACAGGAGGCTCTGTTTGGCAGTACATCTGGTTTCTATGCAACAAAAATTTGCCTCCAAGCCAGGAATTAAAAATAATCACCTATTTTGAGGCCACTGGGAGAAGAATCCAAGTGGTTGGAAAGCAACATGTTGCTCACGAGCCACTGGATGGTGACCACTACTCTAGGGGGATAACTGAAAGTACCTTACACCATTTTTGGACCTTAGTTAAGACTGGCTTATCTTGCATGGTCATTTTCTAATGTGCTTAGCAACATGCACTTGATGGATATTCTAGTTGCTCCAACAGTTTATGTCAAAGCTATAGGTCAACTAAGTCCATTACAGACAAGTGACTTTTCAGTTTGGCCAAAGACCTTGTATACTGTATTTCTACCGTTCTCCATGATCCAACATTAGATTCAGTCCATGTAGCAAAAGACATTGAGACTCAGCCTGCTTGATGTCGATTATAGAGAGAAAATAGATTCCAACTTGGCTGGTATCTGGTTATGCTCCACAAAAGGTGTCATCATGAGTCAGTGATGTCCTTAGCAAACATCTTTGAGAAGACTAGAAGATGTTTTGATGGTGCATTGTTTGCTCAAAATAAGCATAATGTTTGTGAGAACCAAAGGCAAAGGCAAAAAGAGAAGAACATTTAACTCAATCCAGGGTCTATCTGGCAACACAAGCTATTCTTGTAGTATTGTGACAGATGTGACCTGAAGGTCAGTTATTTCGTCAGCATCTTAGTCTTTAGCTTGAAGGAGCTCTTTACAATTTCAAGTGGAATCAAAGCCTCAAAAACACTTGAATATTGTACAAACTGTATTTAGCCAAGAAAAAGGATTAAGATGTTTTGCCAAGATATCTGCCATTGATTGAATGGAGTTCACATCCAGGTTTCAATGGTGTTTACTATCATTATCAACCAATGACCTTAAATGTGTCTTGATTTGAATTTTTTGCTCCTCAACCAAGGAAGGGGGGGGGAAGCTGGGTCTAAGGATCCTTCATAATATCTTCAGTATGCCGCAATTAGATGACTCCATTGTAGTGAAGATCTTGATTTTAGGTTAGAAGTGAGGCTGGGTGTTAGTCCTGTTTCTCACTCATATGGAGCTTTCAGTTCTTGAACCAAAATGAGACCCTTCTGAAAACTTTTACCTACAGTATGGTCTGAGGGTACTAATCTCAGCTGATTCCTCTTCTAGAGTGTGTTTGGGCTTCTCGCTTCAGCTTAGCCCTGTTGTTCTATATTATATGTAGGTTTCAGATATTAGGAGAACGGCCCTCACCACACTCTTAACACAACAGGAGTCAGCTGTAGGAAAACAGGATTCAGCTGAGACTTGCCCATAGCTCACTACCGGACAACAGGGCACTGTTGAAACTGGAACCTCTCAAGTTACTGTAGGCCAATGCAAATCAGGAGATGCAACTAAAACTCCAAATTATAATGTACCACAACACAAAATAGCAAGACAAAAACCCTGAGCATATAGGACAATAGGACTTAGTTGAGCCAAGGAACCCAGAACAAACTGTAGTACAGTGGTTTCAAACTCTGGAAATTATTCTCCAATTGGGCACATAGCAGTGACTGGGACTGGGAGACCCAGCTAAAGACTAATTTTGGTGAGACTTTAGGGCAATGGGTTTTTGCTGTCTAGAAATATTTTTGATATTACAGTATGGCAATTCTTATACCGATATTTCTATGTATCTGTGACCTGTTGTAAGAAAAGAGGTCCAGCCAATTAGAGTAAGATTTGGGGTAAATGTTTATTTGTGTCCTGGGTAGCTCTGGAACTATACAGGGTGACTGTTACCCCAATGTTTCTATATATCGGTAATCTTGTTATCAGCTAAGGGGCCCAGCCTGAAGGCCAGTTACGGGGGGGATTTAGGTTGAGTGTTTATGTATATCCTGGGTACCCCTGAAATAATAGCAGGGTGACTGTTACCCCAATTTTCTATATATCTGTAACCTTGTTATGAGCTAAAGGGGCCCAGCCTAAAGGCCAGTTAGGGGGAGATTTGGGGTGAGTGCTTATTTGTGCCCTGGGTACCCCTGGAATTATAGCAGGGTGACTGTTACCCTCATTTTCTATATATCTGTAACCTTGTTATGAGCTAAGGGCCAGCCTGAAGGCCAGTTAGGGGGAGATTTGGGGTGAGTGCTTATTTGTGCCCTGAGTACCCCTGGAACCATAGCAGGGTGACTGTTACCCCAATATTTCCATATATCTGTTGCCTTGTTATGAGCTAAGGGGGCCCAGCCTGAATGTTAGCTAGGGGGATATTTGGGGTTAAGTGCTTATTTGTGCCCTGGGTACCCCTGGAACTATATCAGGGTGACTGTTACTCCAATGTTTCTATATATCTGTAACCTTGTTATGAGCTAAGGGGACCCAGCCTGAAGTCCAGTTAGGGGGAGATTTGGGATGATTATTTTTTTGTACCCTGGGTACCCCTGGAACTATACAAGGGGGACTGTTACCCCAATATTTCTATATATCTGTTGGCTTTTTATGAGCTAAGGGGGCCCAGCCTGAATGTCAGTTAGGGGGGAGATTTGGGGTGATTGTTTGTTTGTGCCCTGGGAACCACTGGGACTATAGCAGGGTGACTGTTATGAGCTAAGAGGGCCCAGCCTGAAGGCCATCTAGGTTGAGATTTGGCATAACTGCACATTTGTGCAATGGGTAACCCTGAGTAACTTTTGCAACAATATTTCTATATTAATCACTTTGTTAAAAGCTGGAGGACAGACCAAATCCTGAAACTCAGGTAGAGGCTTGCACACCCAGAATTATCTAATAATAAAACACAATACTATAATGCAGTACTATACTAGAAGAGCATCTAAGGAAGGGCACATTTAATTGATGCTATATCTGAAAAAACATAAGGCAACGTGACAAATCGGGTTCTCCTTCTGGTTTTGGTTCTTGTCTTGGGATATTTAAATCTACTATATTGCTTTATTGACATTGCCATAATAGAAATAATTATTCATCGTTCTTTATTATCTCACTTCTACTACAAAAATCATCAATATTGCATTTTCCATTTTCTCTAATATGTGAATAATGCTTGTCTATGCCAATAAGACACTTGCTGTGATATCTCAGTTATGTGCTGGATGAATAAATGAAGAGATCAATAGGCTAAATGGCTCATGGCAGTAGGAGTAGAAGTCTCTCCCGTGCCTGATATTAAGCTATCGCTGATTACTGGACTAAGTTCAGGCATCCAGGGGAAAGGAAAGTAGTTTCACATACAATCACTGTTTAGTTTGTGCCAGAACTTAAGATAATTGTTGCTTTCTCTACCAACTGTGAGAGTACAATGATACAATGATAAACTACCTTTTTCCTGGATCCACTTTTTGCATTTTATCTACCAAGGAGGTCAAATATTAAATATTTTGCAAAGGAAATGCACAAGTGATTAACCAATCACTACACAAGGCAACTTAGCTCAGTAGAAGACCTCATATACCTTAGGTTCTTGGAGAACATCTACATAATCATTGATGGACAACTTTGAGGCGTAATTAAAAGACAGTCAGAATACACCAAGTCTTGGGCAGAAATGAACATTATCATTCTTAGCCAACTATCTTCCTGGTGTCTGTGATGCTGCTCATGCTCTATGTTCTTTATTTAGAGGGAAACTAAACACCCTCTATATCCTTTAAACATTAGGACTCCAGCACAACAACTTTTTCCAGTACTTGACATCAAATGCAGGGCTGTCCAATGGAATTGGTGGCCATTTTTTTCCAGACTATTCTGGTTTGTAGATTATGATTTACACAGGGCTATTTCTCAGTTTGGTGCTTGCTGTCACGCCGCCATCAAGGGAGGAACACAAGACTGAAGTCATGTACTCGTCCAGTCAGGGAATCTTGATTGTTGAGAAAGAGGTGGCAAAGAGATGACTGAATAGTAACACTACTCTTGGTTAACTACTGTTAGGTGTTCACTGTTAGAGAAGGAGCAGATCCCATTGCTTCAAGGGGGTCTACATGGAAAAGGGGGCTCTTAAAGGTCCAAAAATTCCCTTGCCGACTTTGATTCAAAAGTTTATTAAAGAGGGGAAAACATAGAAAGAAGTGCAGAAAATGAAAGGCTGCTAAGCTAAAATGATCTCAAACCTGAAAGCTGTGGAATAAAAGGGAAAAGGACCATTGGAATGGATAGAAGAATATCCAAAATGGCAAAGACTCAGCCAATGATCAGCGCCAGGAAGATGAAAGAAGGAACAAAGTTACCTGTGATACTGGTACAATTAAAAGGTGCCTATGTGAAGCCAAGCTATCGGCAAGAAGCCCCCGTAAAGTCCCATTTTTGAATAAAACACGTGCTGAAGAGCTTACAATTTGCCAAAGAACACAATGACTGGCCTTAAGAGAAATGGCGCAACATTTTGTGGACTGATGAAAGCAAGATTGTTCTTTTTGGGTGTAGGGGCCGCAGACAGTTTGTAAGATGCCTGCCCAAACACTGAATTCAAGCCCCAGTACAGAGTGAAGCCGGTGGCACAAGCATCATGATATGGGGATGTTTCTCATACTATGGTGTTGGGTCTATTTATCCCATACCAGGGATTATGGATCAGTTTCAATCCAAATACTTGAAGAGGTCATGTTGCCTTAAGCCCAAAAGGAAATGCCCTTGAAATGGGGGTTTCAACGAGACAACGAGCCCAAACACACCAGTAACTGAGCAACATCTTGGTTTCACACCAACAAGATTGACGTTATGGTCCAATCCAATATAAAACTTGTGTGTGTGGAGGTTTGATATGGGATGTGAGACAAAAGCAAGAAATGCAGAAGAATTGTGGAACAGGTTGTTGGAAGTTGGTGGAGTCCAGACAACACAGATGTACAGCACAGAAACACTGATTATACAACTCAATATTAGTTCCCTCATTCAAAGTAACAGCATGAAACTTCTTTCACTTGATACAGTCAATGAGTTGGGAAAGAAGAATACAGGTACTGCTGCCTAATATTCCTTTCACTTGCTCTAAAGGATTAACACACATTTCATCCATTTTTTCATTTGGAATAGAATGTGCAGTGTTCCCAATGCATTTGCCTTGATGGAAATAAAAGGATTTTGAGCTTTATTCACTTTTTTAAACACACTGCTGTTATTCTGAATAGTGATGGGCGAATTTATTCGCCAGGCGCGAATTCGCGCGTTTCGCCGCGAGCGAATAAATTCGCGAAACGCCCGCGAAAATTCGCGGCAAAAATTCGCCGGCGTCAAAAAATTTTTTTCGAAAAAACGGACGCCGGCGCCAAAAACGGGCGCCGGCGTCGGAAAAACGGGCGCCGGCGTCAAAAACGGGCGCCGGCGTCAAAAACGAGACGCCGGCGCCGTTTCGCGAATTTTTCGCCGTTTCGCGAATTTCGCCCGAAATTCGCGAATTTTTCGGCGAAGCGAAACGGCGCAAATTCGCCCATCACTAATTCTGAACACAATTGTATAAATTAATATATGTGTGTATTAAAGAGCATTCCAAGTTTTGAAATGTAGGGATTGAACAAAAGTCTTTGCTACAGGTTTGATGATTTCCGACATCTCCTAAGCTTAACTTCAAGGGCAGCCTGGAGCTCACTGAGCATGTGCACCCAACAGATGGCCTTACAAGATTCGAGATCGGAGACCACCAGTGGACAACTGTGAAGGCCTGGATCATTATTTTTATAGGGCTGCTGAACCTCTGGGCTGGTACAGTAAGTTCAATATAGAAAATATAGCGTTTCTCTATAAATGTATATATATTTATTTAGATACAAAATATTCACCTGTCAAAGTAGAGCTTTAGAATATTTGTGTGGGTCAAAAAAATATGCTTGAATTCTGGGCAGTACTCTGATTTTTAGGGTTTATTCTTTATGATTTTTTATAGACAGGTTGAATTATGTCTCTCATGTCAGTAATTTGATTAGGGGGATATTGTCTTCCCATCCCCCTGTCTCCATCACCAGGTGACATTTTTTGTTTGCCAGGCCAATATTTCAATTTCTCTCTTATTACTTTCATTTCCTTCTGTTTTACTTTTATCTTATCTCGCCTTTCGGTGTGGGAGATAACAACGGGGCTGACTTCTGACACAAGCTTCACGGACGCCCGTAGAGGCTGAAAACGTACCAGATGCAGAATAACAAAAATATGATTTCCCTAATAAAAGATTGCATGTATAATAGGAAACAGCAGATTTCTGGAATTTTTACAACTGACTCATGATGGATTTGATTTATTTATGCCCAATTATTTGGATTGTATTATAATTGTTTCTCTCCAGAAAGTACTTGCAATATAATGAAATGTTAAATAATACCTGTCTTAAATGTCTCTAGAAGTATGTAAAGGTTGATGCTAATGTTTCCACGGAAACAGGACATTATGACGGTACCATAATATTGACTGCATCACTGACACGTTGCCTTGGCAACAAATGGATGCTACAAAAGGTATCAGTCATACCCAAGGATCGGGGCTACGGGATCACATTGTTTTCTCAAAATGTTTACAGGAGACGTAATTATCAATAAATTGTATTTCATTTCCACTGAAATTCTCTGTCGGCTCAGTTGCCCTTGGGGATGGAAGGGTCCAGATTCTGTTCAAATTCTGCAATTCAGTGTGGTGGAGGATGGGTCAATAAAAGGACAATATAAACCCTTGAAATTCTTGTATGCAAGGAATAGTATAGTATATAAATGAAGTCATTTGATAGAGAGCTGGGGAGGAATATAAGGAAATGGGGGGCTACATGGATACGGCAGAACTGTAAAAACAAATGGGTGCTTAATATGGAAAGGGAAGACTGAAGGGGCCCGTAACTCATATTTATTGCTCACTATACTAATGAACACTGTAAAAGAGATTACGTTTAATAGGTGAGGTAAGCAAAAAAAATGGCCAAATAAAAATCTAATGGATATTTTATAAATCTGTATGACTGTATCCTCCATGCCACACGGGCCCCTCCTAAAATCCAAGGAATACGGATATCTTGGATAAACTCAATTATTTATAGAGGCAATGGAATCATATGCAGATCCAGTCTTTTTAGCAATGTGCGGAGATACTGTAAATGAGGATGGGCTTGATGTTAATGCTTACACCAGTCATATATGATCCTCTTGTCATTATGTAGTACAGACCGGTCCATATTGCACCATACAATGAGTCCACCAGACTGACAGGAACCCATTTTCAACAGTCCCAACTGTTTCAAGCATAAGATTGGCTGTGTAAATGCCTCAGCTGCAAATACTGAAATGTCCCCATTGGCCTACTTCTGAAGATGCTCATTTTCTGATTGGCTGCAGATTGATTGCTCTGAGGAACTGGTTTAGTAAGGGCAGTAGTCTGACTCCTCAACCAGAGGCTCACGAGCAACATGTTGCTCACCAACCCCTTGGATGTTGGTCTCAGTGGCCTCAAAGTAGGTGCTTCTATTTGAATTCCTGGCTTGGAGGCAAGTTTTGGTTACATAACAGCTGCCAGACAGAGTCCCTTGTAGGCTGCCAGTCCACCAAATTCCCAATCACAGTCTTTATTTGGCATCTCCAGGGACTTCTTTCATGCCTGTGTTGCTCCCCAACTCTTTTTACATTTGAATGTGGCTCATGGGTAAAAAAAAAAAGAAGGTTGGGGAACCAAGTTAGGGAATATTCTAATTATGTCCTTCTCTAAATGGAATAGTCTTGTTAATGTCCTATTGTTCTGCTTGGCCAAAGGCTAGTTGAGCTCTGGTAATATTATGATGTTATCTGCTCCAGCTTGTCCTAGCTTTGTGATAGCTCTACTGCTCCAGTTGGCTATAGGCTGGGCTAGGCCTGCAAATGATCTTGTGATCTGGTTGATCTCTGGAGATATAATATAATTGGCTACAAATTGATTTCACCTTAAAACTGCCTAAATATTTCCTTCCAGGGACATCTTCATCGAGGGACCTTTATGTTTCTCTCTGACAGTTTAGGCAGTTTAGGAACATAGGCTTTTCATTAGCAGAATGTAAATATTTGGTGTCAATGTTCCCGATCAGTGTATAGGAATAATTGGAATTGCTGCAGAGGACCAGGATTAGCTCATTAAAATTTCATAACCAGCCTGTTACACAATATAGATAAAGAAACACATAGACATGGCTGTTAATTAATAGAGGCTCAGTGCAAAGTGGAAGTATGTGGCCTTGTGGGACCAGTGCCGGAGGCATACGTTAAAGACTGTAGTCCAGCAATGGAGAAGGCTTGAAATGCAATACAGCTCTGGGATCAGATTTGGACATTTCAGGTACAAAGAGGCCCAAACAAACCATGCGGAGGCCAAAACAACACCCTGCCAGCCAAATAAATAGTGAGTGTCTATGACAATTTACAGCACCTGCCTGGAGAATGGGTCTTTCTGTTATGTGGAACAGCAGCAATGCCTTATTTTATCTGCTAGTACATAGGACATTCTCAGAATGCTACGGGCTGCTTGCCAACCTGCAGCCAAAGTCCTCCTTCTTTTTCTTAAGCCGTACCCAGTCCAATCCCCTCTGATAATGTCGCTAATTTGATTGACTGTTCTGCCTACCTACTAGTTCTGGCCCTGGGATTGGTATGGTGTTGTCACTGAAGGGGAGGTTTTGTGCGAGGGTGTCACTAAGTTATGGGCTCCTGCCAAAATCTGGACCTGGTTCTTAATGTCTTTCCACGAATCTGCTTGACTCACAGCCCTGCATGTTTAGGGCCAACACACAGTGAGTTTGAGGCAATGCTGAAATCAAGAGCAATATCTCATTTTTTTCATGTAGTTTTAATGGGGACCAAGGCAACAGTATCCGGATAGGATCATGGTTGGAAATGAGCCCCAGTGCTGAGAGGAAGAAAAGCCAGCCATGTACCTTCAAGCTGGACTTTATGAGTTGCATGTTAATAACAGCAAAAAAGAGACCATTTCAGAACAACTCCCAGCGCCCTGTTACATCTATTTGAAGTTGTACCCACACTTAGATATATGGGAACCCTATAATTGGCTACCAGCAGAGGAGCAAGCGAGGACACCCTATGGGGTTTCCTTAGCACTACTAGAGAAGTCTGGGAAATGGGCACAAGTATGGCTCCACAATGGAAAGTGCGGGCTCTCAGTTCCATTGAGTGAGCTTGAAGGACATACTGTAATGTCGTTTCTCAGCCTTAACTAACACGTGAAATATTATTTTTACATGTATTTCGAACAGGAGTGGCCCTACAGCTGGTTTACAGATTCTAGCTTCCCATTGGAGCCTTAAGTTGGGAATTGGTGCTTAATGTGACCCCTGATTTTAAAGCAATTTTTAAACATCCTGCATTCCCAGTGACCCTTATCTAAGAGACCCCCTTGCATAAATAAGCTGAATGCTCAGTGCCATTGTATTCCCTGCACTCTCATGCCAGAACTCTAACTGCCAACTATTTTCCCTTCTCAGGTTCATATGAACCCAACTGCTATGCTGTCTTCTCTTTGCACGGAATCTAATGAGCCTAAAATGGAATGTCAATGAGCAGTTGCTTTAGTTACAGAAACATGAGTCTCTTTTTGATTGGAAACAGCTTGATTTTAAGATTTTGCATAATCCGTGGCTTCCCGGGGATTCCTTGACAACACAGATGCTGTCTCAGAACAGATGACAGTTGCCTTGTATTTTGCAGTCTCCTCTCTGTGGTGATCCGCTCCACTTGCTTATCATTTTTTTTGGCAATTATTGTGTGTTCCTATGATGTTCCTATGGCAACTGGACACCTCTGCTATTTTGCAGGCACCGTTTGGGATATAAGGGCCCTTATAACTCTGTTACACATAACCATAAAGCCAGTGAGATTGTGGAGTGAATTTGGCACAAACAAAAATGTTTTAGGGTTCAGTTCCCCTTTAAGTACAGAATTATAATGCAATTTGCTCGGAGGAAAAATAATGATAAGGGATTGCCATGGGGATTCAGCCTTAAATAATTATTGATTTCATTTATTGACCATTAAGGGTTGTTCAGAGGCAATCCGTCACCGGGATCCACTCAGCAGCCCATTACTTACGCCGGACAAACTGCTCTCCACCTTGTCGTCCTGTAATAGGAGCCACGCTGAGGGCGGCTAATGGCCCTTTAAATGTTGCATATTGGAGTAATATCTGCAGCCTGCAACGGAGTCACGCAGGAAACAATTTACCTTCGTCGTCCATTACAACAATTAGAAGTGAATCACTGTAGCAAAAATGCAATATCCTGCACTAAACTGCCAGACAATCTAAATCTAAACTGCCAGCCATGTGTTCCCAGAACTTGCAGGATAATCAAAAAAGTTTACCCAGGTCTAGTAACCCATACCAACCAACCAAATGTCTCATTAGCATTTCTTGGTCCCTTTCTCAGTATCTCTACTCATATACTGTACATACTACACACATATATACATATATTAAATGACTAAGAGGTTTAAGGGGCCCCTGCCAATTCATGAAGACTGGGGCCCCCTTGGGGCAGTTACATGCATCAGGCAAGTCCAACCTGCACCGAATGCCTTTCCATGGAGTCATCATTTAGCACATATGGATCCAATACAAATGGAAAGCAGATTCGGATTTCATACAGAGCCAGCAGCCACAACCCGATGTGGAAACTTGGCTACCGGCACAGCTGAGAGCTTGGAAGTCAGGCCCATGTGCTTTTCCCATTACTGGCTGCTGAGTTTTCCAGAGAGGGTTTAGATGGAATTTTTGGGGGCCACTGGAATATGGAAATGCACATGGATTGGTTCCAATGAAAGGAAAACACATAACGGAAATAACACAGAATCTATTTCACTCCCTTGTAACATATTAGGGAGCCATTGGGCAAGGGAGGGGGTTCCTGTCGAAACACTAAGGAAAATAAACCCTCTTTATGAAATCTCTCTTACTATGTAGATTATCTTCAAATATCACTACTCCTTTATTTTTCCTAATGGTTTGCATCATTGATATATTCATTTATGTATTTATGTAATTTATGTATAAAGCTACAGTAACATAGGTATTCTCCTGTACCAAGCACAATTCAGCAGGATCAACCCCTAAATTTGCTCATAGTCTGTACAGAGAGATACCATAAAATTATGGCAGCATTCGTATTCCCCTGTACTAAGCACAAATCAGCAGGAACAGCCCCTAAGTTTGCTCAAAGTCTGTACAGAGAGATCCCATAAAACTATGGCAGCATAGGTATTCCCTGTACTAAGCACAATTCAGCAGGAACAGCCCCCTAAATTTGCTCATAATCTGTACAGAGAGATACCATAAAATTATGGCAGCATAGGTATTCCCCTGTACTAAGCACAATTCAGCAGGAACAGCCCCCTTAATTTGCTCATAGTCTGTACAGAGATAAACCATAAAACTATGGCAGCATAGGTATTCCCCTGTGCTAAGCACAATTTAGCTGGATTCAACAGTTTGCTTGTAGACTGTACAGAGGGATTAGGGAAGACAGAATAACTATTGTTGATCAAAACACTGTTGTGCTGGATGTAGTGGCAGTTTAGCACACAGTACAGTATGAGCTAAAGGCAACATTGCACATAGAACATTCTTCTGTATACAGATTTAAACATAGGGGGGAGCTGCCTTACTGATCACAAGTACAGTGTAGTGCAGTTAAGTTTAGCTGAGGTCACATACTTGTCTCGGTCAACACTATTACTGTATGACAGAACCACCAACCCCTGCCACCCCGCAAGAGTATTTCATGCATGTCTAATGATTAGGGGGCATTTCTGACCCACTGGTGATTAGACACTTCCGTTCCTGGACTCAGGCCCAGTAAACCAGTAAAGACGAGGTGGTGGGGGGGGGGGGATGATGTGGGGATATCAGGGGAAGGACTGGACCTCCCTTGTATACATATTAAATTCTATATACAGTATGTGGGGGCTTAGCCCAGAGACTAACTAGACTGGCTGCACGTATAATTAGCACAGGCAGTTACACGGATAATGTGGAGCAGTGTAATTAGGCACCAGACACCTTTAGCCCCAACACATCAATAAATATCATCAGATGGTTTGATAGAATTAGATCAATATCCTACTGTATCTCTGCAGCCCAAAAGTGTGGCCAACTGCACCAATCTGCCACCACTGATGGGGGACTAAGTAATCCAGTTTAGACAATTCTATCTAGGTATAGACGCACCCCAACATTGGACACCTGTGCTCACCCCCGCATTGGAGTCCTAGGGTCAGGGCTGTCTTACCCCCAGGAGACTTACAGGTTAAATTAATTTCAGCTTCACTAACCATTAGGAATGCTTCCCCCTCCCAATTTGCTTCTCTTTCCTTGCTAGCAAATCTATTCCAGCTCCACACGGCATGAGGATGCGTCTGTAATCTGTCTCACGATTCCTTGCCAATAATCTGTGCCTCAGGCACATTCCTGCATTTCTTCTGATCCTTCTATCTGTCATCTATTATATATCTATCTGTCATCTATCTAGCTATCAATATCTATCTATTATCTATCTATCTGTCTGCCTGTCTGTCTGTCTGTCTGTCTCTGCATCTATCTATCTATCTATCTATCTATCTATCTATCTATCTATCTATCTATCTATCTATCTATCTATCTATTATCTATCTATCTATCTATCTATCTATCTATCTATCTATCTATCTATCTATCTCTTTACCTCTCTCTCTATCACCTATTTATCCATCTCTGTCCATTTATCTCTTTCTATCTATCTATCTATCTATCTATCTATCTATCTATCTATCTATCTATCTATCATTCTATCTATCTATCTATCTATCTATCTATCTAAATATCTATCATCTATCTATCATCTATCTATCTATCTATCTATCTATCTATCTATCTATCTATCTATCTATCTATCTATCTCTCTATCTATCTATCTATCTATCTATCTATCTATCTATCTATCTATCTATCTATCTATCTATCTATCTATCTATCTATCTATCTATCTATCTATCATCTATATATCATCGATGTATCTATCTATCAATCAACTATCTGTCATCTATGTATTGCTCTATCTATCTATCTATCTATCTATCTATCTATCTATCTATCTATCTATCTATCTATCTATCATCTATCTAACTATCTATCTATCTATCTATCTATCTATCTATCTTTTTATCTATCTATCTGATAGATGAAACTGATCTTGGAGAAATTCTGCCGGACCCTCAGTTTAGGTTCATGTATTAGATAATATACCATGTGCCTAAGGGAGGCTTTAATTGGCTTTACTGCCTCCAAATAGCTAGAATAGCAGTTTAAGTGCACCCAGACTTTCAGTGCCACTGAGATGGGCAACCATCAGAAGTTTTGGGGCCTCACACAGTCTGTGGGTGACAGTCTTACAATCTAATGTTTTTCATCTCACTGACGTGCTCCGCAGTTCATGCCAGCACCCACCATTCCTTGGCACAAAGTTCATGGTCCAAACGCCATGTTCTACTACCCAATTTACCAGGGGTGGTTTAGTCTGTAGCAGGGGAGGTGTCAGAGTCAAGTTATATACTTGGTGCCCCCCTTTTTATTTTTTGCATGTAATCTTACATACATATATGTGCATAATACCTTGTAATCCTACAGCCCCCTACACATAATCCTGAATGCACTTTGGCCCCCAGTACTCTTACAGTCACCTGGCACATAATCCCCAGTAATCCAGAATATACATTGACACATAACCAATAATAATCCTTCTACCCCCTGGCACATAATCCCCACTAATCCTGACACTGGCACTTTATTCTAAGAAATACTGCAGAAATGTATATAATCTTGTATAGTATCACTGAGAGCCAATTAGCCACCTTGCCCATGTATAAGCCACCCTGTAGCTAAATTCCATTATTTCTCTCCAAAGTGGCAACCCCCAACTTGACTCCCCAGGCCTAGAGCTCACACGTGTGTTACACGGCTGGGTATATTAATGCCAATTATCGCACCTCCACACGTGTGTGCAATTAGATTGACACCAAATCCACGTATGAGTCAGGGAGCGGAGCTATATGTGCCCCAACTCCCTGGTTGATGTCATAATGGATGAAAGCTCAACTGGCGAGCAGCACTAATGAGAAAGCAATTAGACTCCATGACTAATGTTCCTCTTGTCAGAAATGGTGTTTTTTTTATTTTTAGCGATTTCTGTAAATCCAGAATTCAGTACCTTTCATTTCTGTATGTGGCCTCATGGGCCCACACCCTTACTGTGCAACATTTGAATATTAAATACTATATATATATATATATATATATATATATATATATATATATATATATATATATATATATAGGAGTCCTCTGCACTCAACCCATTATCAATATATTTAAGACAGAGACATTTTGTGCATACTGCTACTGAAAAATGCCTTACCCTTTAAACAAAACAGGGATTGTTTGTCCATATATTGCAATATATTTAAACTGGCCAACTACGTCACAGTCATCCCATATCTGGCCAGTCCTATGCTCAATTTTCATCTGATTCATTAAGAATTCAATTGTTTAATTATACATTTTACAAAGGGACTAAGTCTTACTTGCTGCTTTCAAAGTAAACCTCCATACTTGGCTGCCCTTTTATTAGACACCAGTGGGATCACCTGACTATAGCTGGGAAGGGTGGGAGCTACAACAAGGAGATGGTCACTGCTCCTGTATAACTATAACAAACAAGGGAAAGTTGTGCTCACCACTCATTTTTAAAAACATTAGGCGGGGGTGCAATGAGACTGTGACCACAAAATACATATAGACAAATACAAGAGTCCTCTGCAATCAACCCACAAACAACCAGATAACCCATAACCCCACAGAATATAAACCCACAACTGTTTATTAGGTTGTGGGTTTATATTCTGTGGGGTTTTGGGTTATCTGGCGCTGTCAGTTCACTCGTGCAGATTACAAACATTGGTGTGCAGGGGTATATTAGAGACGGGACATAAAGCGTTAGGTGAAGGAAAGGTATAATCGTGAAAAAGTGGTATCGGAAATAGCTATAGGGGAGAAAGTATCAACATAACAAATAATAGCCACTCTGTTTACCTCAAAATCCCCCCAAAATCCAATCAGAGGAGGCACATGGACCTTCTTATGGTTTAAGTGCCGGTCAGCTCTGCTTCCTTATTCTCTGATGGACCTTCTTACCCATTCACATTGCAGGTTAGCGGTGGGTGTGCGCTTTGCGCACCAGACTTCCGTGTGACCGTCCGTCTCCATTGGACCATTACCTAGCAACCGGAGAGAACTGTCTGTCTGTCAGACCTTCCTTGTCTATTGCTATGACCAAGGATCTTTCCATCTAAACCATCTAAACTTAATGTTCCTGGGTTCAAGTGCATTAGGGGCATTCGATCACTCAGAGTGAAGGTAGACAGAATCATAGTAACTTAAGAAGGGATGCACCAAATCCACTATTTTGGATTCGGCCTAAGCCTTCGCGAAAGATTCTGCCGAATACCGAACCAAATGCGAATTCTAATTTGCATATGCAAATTAAGGGTGGGAAGGGGATAATATTTTTTGCTTCCTTGTTTTGTGACAGAAAGTCATGCGATTTCCCTCCCCTCCCTTAATTTGAAAATTAGGATTCAGATTCAGTTCGGCGGGGCAGAAGGATTCGGCCCGAATCCGGATCCTGCTGAAAAAGGGCGAATCCTGGGCGAATCATGAACCGAATCCTGGATTTGGTGCATCCCTAGTCTTAAGACAATATATTGGTCCTGCATCAAGGGAGAAAGAATTTATATCGGCTCAAATGGTCCTATAACTGATACTGGAAAACGGGAAAAGGAAAGGAACGAAAGTTCTCTAATTATGCAATGAATAAACATTCAAAAAAGGTGAGAATCAATCTTATGACTCATTTGAGCTCACCCTTAAACTCTTTTGACCCAGGTGTGTAAGAAACCCCGGGTCCAGCACATAGATCCAATCCCGCAATTAACTCAATCACGGCTAATGAGGAAAAACACTCACCGAACGTGCAGGGTGGCCCGGGTGCATCGCCCCGAACCCGTAGCTGGGGTGAGTGAGGAAATGTGCAGAAAAACGGCAAGCACTCCTGGAGCCACTCGTAGGTAAAAACAGCTTTTATTCAGTCGGTTAAAACATGGAATCCTGACGCGTTTCGTATCTTAACGATACGTAGTCATAGGCATAATGAACAAGGTAACATATCGGCTTATTTAAGTTACTAAACCGGAAATGACATATAGGATGACACTATATTTAAATCTCCATAGGTTTCTTTAACCATTTCGTGTACATCTACTAAAATGTGTTATATAAAATACAAAATTACACAGAATGTTTTCAAACTGACTGAAGAAAAAGACCGAAAACAATTTTCTTGCAACATATCTAACTATGTAACCAGATGACCTACTCCTGCGATGTGTATCAATCTATGTTTCCAAGATATATTAATCTCTTAAACTAATGTTGCCATTTGAAAATCATGGGGCAACAAGTTACGATTTTTATTTTAACCTTTTTGTACTTGCTAAAATTAGCTACATTCACTTTTCAAAAGGAAACAAACTGTTAAAAGTTAAACTATAACTTTCACAAAAGATTGAAAATACACTATATGCACCAAATAATGAAATATAATATAATGAACAAATGAAAAAATGAAAGGAATGAAAAAAATGAAAAATGAAAAAAAGAAGAAAATTGAAAAAATGAAAAGAATACATATTATAGGCAAATGAACAAAGGGAGGGAGGCCATATTGGGCTATCGGTCGGAGTCTGGGGGTATACTTCAGTCAAGACCCATGTATTATTGCCGGCAGGGTACACACATATAACAAGATACGCCAAAGGACAATATATATAGGGTATAGGTAAAGTGGCAATTGGCACGTACGGTAAAAGAAAGGTAAGGGTTAAAATAAGGAGGAAACTAGGAGGAGGAATAAGAATATCCTTAATACATGATTGTAATACATATAATCATAATAAGCAACTATGTTGCAATTATTTAGACCTCATAAAGGTTATTGGAGCCCATTATAGCGCTAACAGTGCACACAAGGGAATGAATGAAGATCAAAGGTGGCGGTCCTATGTTGTACAATGACCCATAGTCAATTCTAAATGAAACAGCCCAAAGGTAGAGTCTTGTTTAACCGCGCGGGGCCTTAGTGTCCAATCGGTAAATCCATTTAGATTCTCTTCTTTGTAAAGAAAGATGTCGGTTACAGAGCCGGGCCATGCTGGGCAGGCGCCCTAGGCAGGCCCGGCAGTCGCAGCGCGCATGCGCGAATTTGCGCTTGCGTGCGCATGCGCAGAAGTGCATAAATCGCGAACAGTACGTAGAGTCGGCCAGAGAAGGGAACCGGACTGGGGGTAGGCGACAGAGGAGGTACGTGCCTGGCGCCCTTCCAGCTTTGCGCCCTAGGCACGTGCCTACTCTGCCTACCCCTAGTTCCGGCCCTGCTCGGTTACCTCCTCTCGTAACAGGTTAAAAGTCAATTGTAGGTAATGTAGGTAGTCCATATCCCATTTGAAGGGAATGTCTGGCCACTGGTTGTTTAGCCATATTTTCCATATTTTCTAATAGTGCCATACTAATAGATGATCTGTGCTCCTATCTCTCAATGGAGTAGTGGCCTTACCCATGTAGTATAAACCACATGGGCACATAACAATGTAAACCACAAAAGGTGTGGTACAGGTAAGTCTATGTTGTATCTTGAATCGCTTGCCAGTATGTGGGTGGGGAAAATCTTTACCTGTCAGCATGGATAGATACGTTGTGCAGTCGGGACAGCGGTTACATCCCAATATTTGCTGTCCGGTGATCCAATTATGTCCAAACATGGGGCTTGGGGCCTGGTATGGGGACAAAATGTTATCCATGGCAATAATTGGCCAATTCTTATGCACACATTTCTTTAGACTTCTAGAGATGTGTGAGTATTATGTAAAAATCATTTGGGTGGGCATCTGGTCATCCTCCTTAGATTTCTACATAAGTAAGTCAGACTGAGAATGTGTCAGGGACCTCCTGAGTTGTTGTCAAAGTAACTCATCCTTTTAGCCCCTTCCTACAAATCTGTCAAAACCCTCCTTCAATTGAATTTGTGCTTTCTCTGGGTCACTATTATTACGTATGATACGCAAAAATTGAGAGTAAGGAATGGCCCTAATGGTAGTGGGTGGATGGTCACTAGTGGCATGTAGGATCGTATTTTCGATCCGTGGGTTTTGTACATAGGCTAGTACATAGGCTATCCTTTGTCTTAGAGATTAACCTTGACCTACAAATCTTTAAGACGAAGGATCAAAATACGATGTGCCTTGTGCCTTTATATGAATATACAGAACCCCTCAGTGATTTCTAATATCCTTATCATTTACAGTAGGGGAAATATTATCCCTTATAATACATGAGTGATACTCAGAGTTCCCTGTATAACTCAGCCTGCAGCCTTGTGCCTTTATATGGTCACAGAACCCCTCAGTGACTTCTAATATCCTTATCATTTACAGTAGGGGTTACAGTATCCCTTATAATACATGAGTGATACTCAGAGTTCCCTGTATAACTCAGCCCGCAGCCTTATGCCTTTAAATGGTCACAGAACCCCTCAGTGACTTCTAATATCCTTATCATTTACAGTAGGGGGTACATTATCCCTTATAATACATGAGTGATACTCAGAGTTCCCTGTATAACTCAGCCTGCAGCTTTGTGCCTTTATATGGTCACTGAACCCCTCAGTGACTTCCAATATCCTTATCATTTACAGTAGGGTGTACATTATCCCTTACAATGCATGAGTGACACTCAGAGTTGAGTATTACTAATGGTGACATTAGGAAACACATTGCATTTCTGGCTCCTTGATGAGAATGGAGCCTTTAACTCCAAAATTTTCCTTTACTTATATCACTCACTCCAGAAACAGCAAAGTTCCCACGATGGTTTCTCATTCTCTCAATGAACTGATGACAGGCAGGGAAACATTATATATTGTGAGTGTTACTGGGGCTGCCAATACTCAGGCAGCAAATGGCAGGCACTATTAACATAATTGCAAAATAATATTTATAAAGGCTGGTTCATATAAGGACTTATGATTAATCAATTAAAGCCTCATTATTTCACTCTCAAGAGGCTTTTCATTCTGCTGCACTGGCTATTGTCATTCTTTAAGCACAATTTGTCACTACAGAGGGATTCAGCCACCAATTATCCTCAGTGATGCACAAATCTGCACCGATGCTGTGCCCTGAATATATGTGTGTGTGTCGTTGTGTGTCATTGATAAATGGAGTTGGGAGATTCAAGAGAAGACAAATACCTCTAGCTGCATCTAAGCACAGCCAGAAAAATCCCTGCACGTACTGAAGGTGAGATTGTAACAAAGTCATTGCAAAGCAGTGGTGCCCAAACTGTGGGCTGGCCCCCTAGGGCGCACAGGCTTATGTTGTTTGTAGCTTGAAGATCAGTTAGCATGAGATTTGGGGGGGAAAGATCTATTTTTTATCTTTTCCTTCTAATATCCTTATCATTTACAGTAGGGAGTACATTATCCCTTATAATACATGAGTGATGCTCAGAGTTCCCTGTATAACTCAGCCTGCAGCCTTGTGCCTTTATATGGTCACAGAACCCCTCAGTGACTTCTAATATCCTTATCATTTACAGTAGGGGGGTACATTATCCTTTAAAATACATGAGTTATACTCAGAGTTCCCTGTATAACTCAGCCTGCAGCCTTGTGCCTTTATATTTTCACAGAACTCCTCAGTGACTTCTAATATCCTTATAATTTACAGTAGGGGGTACATTATACCTTATAATACATGAGTGATACTCAGAGTTCCTTGTATAACTCAGCCTGCAGCCTTGTGCCTTTATATGGTCATATAACCCCTCAGTGACTTCTAATATCCTATTCCTTATCATTTACAGTAGGGGGTACATTATACCTTATAATACAGTACATGAGTGATACTCAGAGTTCCCTGTATAACTCAGCCTGCAGCCTTGTGCCTTTATATGTTCACAGAACCCCTCAGTGACTTCTAATATCCTTATAATTTACAGTAGGGGGTACATTATCCCTTATAATACATGCGTGATGCTCAGAGTTCCTGACCTCTCATACATTGATTCTTCTCACTGACTACTGATTATACCCATTTCTTATGGAGAATTAGAGAGACACAAATCGTGCGGAGAAGTTGTCATATTCAATTAAACATCTCTCAGAAATTAAATGTTTTCACCGTTTGCGTTTAGGCCAATGTGAAAGGGAAAGGGCCCAGAGCAGGAGCAAAGAGATAAATCAGTGCAAGGGAAAGTGACAGATGCTGGAATGAAACACTTGATTAACATAATGGCTTTAGGTCACGTTTCTTTGGGTCTTTATATCATGACACACTCAGTCTGCAACAAACATAAACATATCAGGGCAGATACTGTTACAATATTTGGGGCAGAATCTTATTGATTTCTACTTGTATACAAATTTAATAACTGATAAGTCTATAAAAAAGTAATATTAGTGTCACTGAGATAATGAAGAAGAAAGAGTTGACGTATAATGTGTCAGAACAACGGCGACACTTTGATGATATGGACTTTTGGCTTCACACAATTAAAATACTTCATAGGAAATGTTTCTTTGCTGCAGGAATTTGATGCAACCTTGTTTCTGACATTTTCTCTCATTTTGCCCACTTTAAAAGAATTTACGTTATCAAATAACGTATAACTAACATTATCCTCTTCTCTAGGGATTCCCCATTCTTCCTGTAAACGTCTCTTAAAGGGACAGTTCACATTTAAGCTTACCTTTACTTTAAAAAATGGCCAACCTCTCCTATTCATATTCCAGTCTCTTATTCAAATCAGTGCATGGTTACTATAGTAATTTGCACCCTAGCAACCAGTTTGCTGACACAGCAAACTGGAGAGCTGCTGAATAAAAAGCTAAATAACTTAAAAAGCACAAATAATAAAAAATGGAAAACAATTGCAAATTGTCTCAGAATATCTCTCTACATCATACTAACAGTTATCAAACAACAACCACAAAAGTTAACACATGGGTGAACAACCCCATCTAAACCATTTAAGCAATGGGAATACCATTGAGTGAGGCAATAATTCTGAAGGATGAGAAGATCAAGGGCAACAGGGCAAGACTAAGATACAGGGGCAAGATAGGGACAGTAGGGCAATTGACAGTTGGGAATGATGGTCACAGTAGGGCACAATGGGCACAGAAGGGCAAGATGTCAACAACAACACTATTCTCACCTACTGCCCCTCAGTTGAGTTTAAAATAGGACATTGGAGGGTTGTTGAGTCTTTAGAAATAATTGAAGGGCCACAGATCAGGTACAGACTTACTTTCCCAGGGCCATTGACTCTTCATAACAATTTCTTTTATATATTATGTGTTTTGTGACCTTGTTTCTTGGCTACAGTTGACCTCTCTCATCCCCCAAGCAAGTGAGCACCTATCCTTGGGTAGTTAGGAAGTTTTAAATGTATATATTCGTATTCTATGTTTGGTTTTTCATGACAACAGCCTGTTACCACCGTGCTTTGATCCTCACTCTGTTCTTAGAATTGAGAAACACTGAGTCAATGATAATTAAAGGAGCCACAATGAGTGGTTCTGTATTGCCATACCCTATGTATTCTTGTATGAACTGCCATGGAGGTGCTGGGAAACCTTATTGGAGTAAATTTTCTAATGAATATTGTATGCCAGTGACTTTTCCCCTCTGGAAGGCAGATATTAAGTGGGGGGGGGGGTGGATTCACTAATTGGCTGGTCTCATTTACAAGGAAAACCACAACTGGAGGGTTTCTCCTTTTATTTGCCACAAACGCACCTTAATGTGCAGTCGTTGGTTCACTTGGTGGGGGATTTAATGCATTAACTCCCATTACAATGGGAGAGGCCGGAACACTCTAGTAGTAAACATATTATTATATGTTAAATTCTAATTGCAGAGGCCAGCAATGAGCTTTTATGGTGAACACACAGGGCTAGTTTGTGTTATATTATTAGAGTTAGACAGAGGTTAGACAGGTTACACCATATGTTTTGGGCACCTGTACCAACCCAAGGCCACAACAGCCATTTAACAGGGAAGATCTGTGCCTCTGAAGATGTCCTAGTGGCTCCCCATCTTCTCTTCTACTTATCCAAAACCAGGGTTGGACTGGGCCAGCAGGACACCAGAATAAATACCAGTGGGCCCCTGCCCTCATGGGGCCTGCTATCCAGGGCTCCGCCTCCATGCGGCCGTCCCAGGCTTCCTCCCCCTTGTGGCCTACCCAGGCCTCCTTCTCCTTGTGGCTGCCCCAGGCCTCCTCCCCCTTGTGGCCTCCACAGGCTTTCTCCTCCTTGTGGCAACCCCAGGCCTTCTCCTCCACATAGCCAACCCAGGCCTCCTCCTCTTTGTGGCCTCCCCAGGCCTCCTCCTCCTTGTTGCCTCCCCAGGCTTTCTCCTCCTTGTGGCAACCCCAGGCTTTTTCCTCCCCCCAGCCTCCCCAGGCCTCCTCCTCCTCCTTGTTGTGGCCTCCTCCTCCTTGTGGCATCCCCAGACCTCCTCCTCCTTGTGGCCTCCTTGTGACCTCTCCTCCTCCTTGCGGCAGCCCACTCAAGGGTAAAGTGGAAGAAGGAGGTAAATGGTTTGCGGTTTGTAACATGTCGCATGAATGTGTGCATACAGGGCAGATGTCAGCAGGGGGGCCGTTGAAGTCGCAGTCCTGGTTGGCCCCAGATACCCCAGTCCCTTGCTAATCTCAGCACATGCTCTGGGCTGCTGTTACCTGAGCGTAGGGACCCACTCACAATAAACAGTTTATATACCTATATAATATAACATGAATTAAAAAATGTTTATATGCCCACGTTATTTACACCCCCTCAGGACCTCAGCAAATCCATTAAAGGCAACTGGACAAAATCAGACAGTGAAGAAAAGTGGGTTTCTTTTAAGCGCTACGTTTTTTATTCCACCATGTCGCATTAAAGTGGTTGTCCACCTTTAAGTTAACTTTTAGTATGATGTAGAGAGGGATATTCTGAGACAATTTGCAATTGTTTTTCTTTTTTTTTATTATTTGTGCGTATCAGACAGTTGCTAAGAATGACAGAAAACAGATTTTAGGTATAGATCCCCTATATTACAAGATGAACAAGTCATATCTTATGAGTATTATCACTAACTCTTGCCTTCAGCATCCTCAGTTAGTTCTGCACTTTATCAAGTCTCGCTTGTTCCTTGGGGTATTCGTTCCCAAATGTAACTCAACACAAATCAAACTGCAAAATAATACTGAGTGGTATCGATTTGTATCTCAAGTGGAAAGATACTGCAGCCTGCATGATGTGTACCTGATTGAGAAGGGCATTGGGTGAGAAGCTAATGTACAAGCGGTGGGATACACCAGCTCTGTAGAGTTATACACTATCCCCCCACATGTAATAAAAGGCACTACGTTTGCCTAGGAGCATTAACCAGTAGCAACCAATAAGAGGTTTGCCTTTAAACATGTGACCAGGAAATTCAACCTGCTGATTGGTTGCTATAGGTTACTGCCCCTTGGTGAACTTTAATGACATAACCCCATATATTATTACTGCAGTCAGTCTGTATATTAGGGGGCAGACATGGGACCCACGTAATCTCATTTTATTTGGCCTTTGTTCATGAACCAGACATTTCCACCTTATCCCTACAACTTCCTGCTGCTATGTGTGCAGCCACCTGAATAATCAGCTTATTGGCACAAATTAAATCATTGTGGGACCATATGTTGGCTGTTTGGTCCATAATGAGAAGGGCTTTTGTCCATCTGAAAGATGCATTTTTGCCAATAGATTGGTAACAAGATCTCCAGTCTTCCCTGTCCTGCTCCAACGGGTCAATAAGAACAAGGAGAGAGGTCAGAGGCCTCCGTCCCCTGGTCTCACCTCACATGCACTGATATCATAGTCTAAGAAGCCCCTATGTTCCATTGCGGCTGAGGCTAATAAAAGGTCCAAATCCATCAAATTAAAGGGGTGGCTCACATTTAAAGAAACAGTAACAACAAAAAAGAAAGTGTTTTCAAAGTAATGAATATATCATGAATTGTATCATGTAATGTTGCCCTACACTGGTAAAATTGATCTGTTTGTTCAGAAATACTACTATAGTTCATACATACATAACAAGCTGATTGTGTAGCAATGTTGGAAATTAAAAAGGCTATATGGCACAGGATAAATAGTGGATAACAGATAACATTATGTTCTACATCGCTTATCTGCTGTGTAACCTGAGCCTTTTCTCCTTTAAATGGCTCCCCTAATTGCTACACAGCAGCTGATTTATATAAACAATAGTAGAGTTTCTCAAGTAAACACAACAGTTTTACCAGTGCAGGGCAACACTACATTATATTTGTATTAATTTTAAACACTTACATTTTTTTGATGTTACTGTTCCTTTAAGTTATAGAATGACCATTTCCAAGCATTTTTTCAATTGGTCTTCATTATTTATTTTCTATAGTTTTTCATTTACTTGCCTTTTACTTCTACCTCTTTTCAGCTTTTAAATGGGGGAACACTGACCCCATATTAAAAGAAACAGATGCTCTGTTAGGCTACAAATGTATTGTTTTTGCTACTTTTCATTAGGGTCTGACTGGGAAAAAACCCGGTGGGCCCTGCCCCTCAAGGACCCGGCCAGCCCAGACCCGCTCCCTGTGCGAAGCCGTTAGCATGGCCTCCCTTCCTAGCCCTCAACACGTTTGCAAGAAAGAGAAGGTGGACGCGGGGTTACAGGAGGGGGTTGCATGTCGGGCAGAGGGGCTGGGGGGGCTTTGTGGCTGGGGCAGGGGTGTGTGCTCCAGTCTAACGCTGCTTTTTATTACTTATCTTTCTATTCAGGCCCTCTCCTTTTTATATTTCAGTCAATGCATGGTTACTAGGGTACATTGGAGCCTAGCAACTAGTGTCAAAACTGCAAACTGGAGCGCGGCTGAATTAAAAGCTAAATAACTCAAGCACCACACATTAAATCATAAAAAATTAAAACCAATTTCAAATTGTTTCAGAATTTCACTCTCTACATCATACTAAAAGTTAACTCAAAGATGATCAACCCCTTTAACCTGTTGCCCCAGTCTGAAGGAATTGTAAAACTAAACAAAGTTCCCTATAGAGTTTTGGGGTTATTCCACGAGTCTTGCTCACATTAACTTTGCTAAAATGCTGCCATACCATGTCCTGTATCAGCCACTAACAACTTGAGCTAAACCTTCTGTACTACTACAGTACAAGTCCCCTATAGGATATACTGATCATAATAAGCCAGTTAGCTATTTCAAAACCCCTGTAACCAATACATTGTTTAATATTTTAACTGTTTATATACACAAACATTCACACTTCAAAACTTGTTGTTCCTAAGAGAGGTCTTGTAGAGCACTATAGCACCGCAGCTCAATGTATATCAGCTATAGCCTCGAGGGACAAGGAATGAAAGGCAGCTCTCTTTTCCACTAATTACTCAGGCTAATGTTAATTACCAGTTGCTTGCTGGTCATTGTGAATATGTATTTGGAATTGTGGGGGAATGAGTTAACATGTGGCATTAATCCATTGCTTCCATTCTAATCAACCCCCCGACAGGGTTATAGTAGGGGGACTGTACAGACAATAATAAGTTATTTAGTCTATATTAACTCCCGGCAGATTGCTCTGAGTCAGGAAAAGGACGGACAGACAGACAAAAACAGGGAGACAGAGGCCTAGTCATATTTATTCAGCCCATGTTGGCACAATGATTAGCAGTTATTACTGCCATGCTGACCAGGGGGAACACAAGAGCCATACACCCTCCCTGGTCAGTGATCCCCTCTATGAGGGGCCTTTGGGGAGCCCAAAGAGTCATTTAATGAATATAATAAATGAGAAAGTCCGTGAAGCCTTATAGCACTTATAATGGTGCCAGCCAATCTGTTGCCTGTAGATTGTCCTACAGGTTCTAACCATGGCCCACTATACCATGACTCTAGAAAATCCACTTTAAAGCTGGCAGCAATTGGCAACCAGAATTCACCCCGCAGGACACTTAACTGTGATCTCCCACACCCACCAATGGAAGACTTTCCCTGCTGATGGGGGCTGCCCAGGGTCCCTCACCAACCAAACTGTCTAACACCCTCGACATATCAGTCCTGCCTATTTTCCCTGTTCATGCATTCTTCCCAACACCTCCAGTCTCTCTTATTATAACAACAAATAATAAAGGATAAGCAGTGGCACACAGGGGGCACATTATCCTATAGAGCTGCACCCTCTTGCTGTTCTAAGCACTTTTGCCTCTGCAATCAGCTTCCACAGCCTGTTAGGAGTCATGAGGAAATATATTTATATGTATTTGTACTTGTCTGCAGGATTGCAGAGAGAGAGAGAGAGAGAAAGATAGATAGATAGATAGATAGATAGATGATAGATAGATAGATGATAAATATATCTATGTATCTATCAATCAATTAATGGAAATATATTTATATGTATTTGTACTTGTCTGCAGGATTGCTTCCATTAAGGAGAAATAGATAGATACAGAGATAGAGAGAGAGAGGGTGAGAGAGAGAACGATAGATAGATCGACAGACAGACAGACAGATAGATAGATAGATAGATAGATAGATAGATAGAAAGATAGATAGATAGATAGATAGAAAGATCTATGTATTTATCTATCAATCAACTATCTGTCTGTCTGTCTGTCTGTCTATCTATCTATCTATCTGTAATATATATCCCAGATATAGGTTTGTAGTAAGAGAATGAGCTAATGCATCAGATGTGCTAAGGTGCCCAGGGGAATTGATTGGGATGAGGTTGGGTGGGGAGATTGTGTCACCAGCAGCAGCAGCGTCTGATCTCACCCTGTGTGATCTCACTCTCCCTGCCCAGTGCAAGTCCCTATCACCTGAACAATACAACCCAGGGTCAGCCATAGAGCTTTTCTGTGCAGCGCAACATTCCTGAGGGCTATAGGGGGTTGGCTGGGTGGGGCAGGCAGTCAATGAAATAGAAATTTTTAAAAAAATTCAAAATTGAGGTAAAAATGCCCCTTTGGATTATTTCATCCAGGGAAAGTCGTGGGTAATTGGGTACAGATTGTAGGTGTTTAAATATTCATGAGTGTGACAGGGGACTGGGAGGAGGAGGCTGCCGGGGATGAAGAGGAGGAGGAGGAAGGTGGGGGGGAGTCATTGAGAGGTAGTGTGTAAGTGAGGGGAAGATACTGGCAGAGAGACAGGGCGTGCATATGTGTGTGTGATGATCAGCACAGACAGAGCTCAGCGCTAGCCCCCCTAGTCTATGAGGGTGAGTGTGTGACTGTGTGTGAGTGAGAAAGAGGGAGAAACAAGAAGAGCGGAGAGGGGGGCACCGCACAGCCAGAAAGAGGAGGAAGAAAAGAAAAAGAGTGAGAGGAAAAAAAGAATAAAGGAGAGAAACAGAGAGAAGCCACCATGCTGTGCTGTATGAGAAGGACAAAACAGGTAATGTCACCCCCAACTCCTCCCTGGGCACAGAGCTTGCTTTCTAATTATTTGTAGGGTTTACTGGTGGACTTGGGATTCTTCGGGGTGGGGGTCCCACTGTCTTTTGTGCATTAAAGTGACATGTTCTTGGTGCAGCCTTAGGGCGAGACCCAGATGTGGGCAGCAGTTGGGCTCACTCTTCAGCAGGGGTGTGTGTGTGGGGGGGGGGTACAATACTATCTGGATATGATATAGAACGATCCTGATCCATGGTTGAGCCCTCCAAGCCTCACATGCTTGTCAGTGAAATCCTTGTCTAATAAACCAGGCGTCTCGTTAACCAGGAACTTAACGCTCTTGCCATTAACTGTGCAGCATGAATCCCAATATTCAGCCATAGGAAACGACTGATGGGTATAGACAGCGCCCCGCCCCTGCCACCGCTGCTTGGAATTCAGTACCTGTTGGATCGTAGCCTGGTTCCCCCCGGCGCTGCTAGGGGTGTCGCTGGACCCCATGAAGTGCACCCAGTTTTGAATTGAAATCTTCTCTTACAGAAAGGAGTGGGGAGCAATTCCATTGAGATTGAGTTTTGTGCACTAATTACATATTTACCTGGCAGCTTAGGGGCAAAAATACACAAATGCATCCGGTTTAACCCTAGAAATGCTCAGTAATGCGATTCAGCACTTTATTCACAAGGGAGAAAAATAATTAATTCCTTCCTGGACCTAAAAATGGCAATTCAATTTCTCCCCAGATCAATAGCCTCTGGATCAATAGCTTTGGGCACCAGCTTTTTTAAACCCATCTGCTCCTGTTTTAAGAATATATACTGAATCAGCCATTTCCACCCCAAATAGTGAGGATATTTTATCTAATTTGGTTAAAAGGAGGCAAAATGGACTTTTTGGGTCTGAGAAGGGTGTGACTGCACATGTGCGGTTGGTCTGATGTGTCCGTGTATAATATAAAATAATATTGGAAAAGCTATAACTCAGGGGGTGCTTGAGGATTGATATAGGGCAGATGGGCAAAATGGTGCCATGCTTCATTGGCTTGTGAAAGAACCAGAGAAATTGATCAGATAGACAAGCAATGCTGGCGATGCCTCCCTGGCTCCACAGGAGAAGGGGGGGGCAGGTGCATGTCTTCGTAACCTTCTTTATTCCATAGCAATACACCGGTGAGATTTCTGGTAAAGAGGGGGTTAAAGGTGCGGTTGGCCGTATGATGCACTTGTAGAATAATGGATGATCATTTGTTGGGTGGGGTTCAGCAGAATGAAAGGGTTAAGAAGCCGGTATTAAAGAACACAAAGCTGACAGTGAGGATTGTGCTGGTGTACAAGGGGCATTATACAACAGAATTAGGCAAATGATCACGTTTGATTTGTGTAATCCGTGACTGTAGGTCTTGAAACGCCTCGTTCACATTATCTCACTCTTTACAGACTCGGCTTTCTGTTCCATATGTCAGGTGAATGCAAATCAACTTCTATTGAATCAATAAACCTCTTTTCTGCCATATTCATAACGATGTTGAATGCCAAATGTTGAGCTGTAATGGCACACAAATATTGGGCTTTTCCAATTAACCTATTTGCCGGCTCTTGCTGTTCATGAATATGTTAATGACATGTCAATGGGCGTGCGTGCATTGAAATACTTTGGTGTTACACTTGTAAAGAGCAAAATAGGAGGGGAGAGAAAGCATTGGAATAAAAACCATTATTATCCTAGTCTGGAAAGGAAGCAGCTGCCTTATTGAGAGGGCAGATAAACCAGTTAAGGGAGAGAATAGAATTAAACATTGGCTGAGCTGCAGGAAAGCTGACAGCGCCCAGACGCCATGCGGACACTCTTTGCTGGGGGCGGTTGGGCTGCTGCTGTAGAAGAAGAACCCACTGGAACAGTAGAGCATCTCTTGGGTGGACTCCATGGTATATGAAACTGTAGGTACTTCCCAAGACTCTACGGAAGCAGCTAAGTCTTCAAAGCACATGTGTAGGGGTCCTTGTTGCAATTGTAGTATCAGGCACCCAAATCTGACATAACCAATGGCAACCTGTAGCTTTAGAGATTTTACTAAACTACTGATCCTAGCTTCCTCAGGTCACTAGTTGGCTTGAAATGCTGAAGAGCTATAGGTTGACATCCATGGGTCCACCAACAGCTACCCATTCATTCCGTGTCCTACGGTGCATGAGTCATGTCTGCCAGTGGCTAGCCCAGAATTCTACATCACTGTAACTATGCATAGGAATGAATGGTTTGCTGATTTAAATGCCATTGCCATTAGGCATCTGGTGTAGACACTGTTTAGACCTGGAAGGTTTTAAAAGCAGCTCATCGATACCTTATAATCTTTTATAGATGCCAAAATCAGTCAGTATCTGTGTAGACTTGGTTTAATTGGAGGATAGAAATATATTTCCAGACTGAAATGTTCCTGCCCCCTGTCTGACACCCCCTACTGTAAATTTTCTGTATTAGATTTTACCCACCAAAGATATGGCATGATGCCACGCCCATCACTGGGTAGAGGTTTGCTATACAAAAGGACACAGTTGTGCTCCATGAACGAGGCTCTACATATTAAATTGACTTGTTACAATGTACAGTTACCCCCATAGCTGTCCCTTGTTTCATCCCTTGTAGAAGAACTCAAAAAGCACAATAGGTGCCTCGATGGGAAGACCTTTCCTAGTATTGTGACATTGAGGAAAGGGGAGCAAACTTATATTTGGTTCTTGCTTCATCCCACTGAGTCCTAGAAATGGCAAACCTGAAATGTTTTAATGGAAGGACCTGCGTGTGGTACACGTGTATGCCTGACAGATTTGGATCTCTGATCTGTGCACCTTTGTGTAATAGGGAGGCATTGTGCGAGTGCCTTGAAGATGGAATATTTTCCCTCAGGATAAAAAGCTCTTTCCTGCTGAGTAGGAGACAGTCCCAGAGACAAGAATGAAGATAAATGAGCTCATAAGGGAGATTATTTTAGGATGTAAAATAACTTTTGGCTCATTGGGAATACAGCAATAACATCATTACCAGTGGCATCTATACAACCCCCAGCCGGAGGAAATGTCTAGAGCTTCTCTTGCCGTGTGAGAGATTGAATGGTCTGCATTGCTTTTGCTCATGTTTTTAATGATTTAAATGCCAATTTTCTAGGTGTTGGTCTCTTTTGTTGTCATGTTCAGTTCATATTTCCTAAGCCATTTTGGATAAATGTAAAAAACTGCCAAAGGGCAAGTGATGTAGAGCTCATAGCAAGCCAAGATGGATTAATGGGATCTCAGTTGGCTTCACCAAAAAGTATCTATCACAAAGGAGAACTTGCTAGAACTTTCACCTAAGGAGGAAATTAGTGGCTGACATTTTTGGGTTGAGAATTAATACTAAAAGATAGTACAGATGGAGACACCATTGTCCAGGTTATGGGGAACAAAGAATGGTAAATGGATGAAATGTTAGCACTTGGGATAGTTCTGGTCACCATGGTTGCTCAGTGTTAATCAGCCATAAAAGTAAGGAACATGTATGGGCTGGTCTTATCTGGAAACCTAAATGGATGCAACTAGAAGTATCTACTACAATGGAGAAGTTGAGGTGTCTGTACACTCAAAAGAACAAAAGAAATTGATGGAAAAAAAATGTGGGTCCAACGGGATACTGGCCATAAAGATGCAGCCAACAGAAGTAAAAGCACTTTATGCCTTTAAGGGCAGCTTGGTCCATTAATGGAGATATAACTGTCTGCCGTAGCCTAGGATGTCACTTTGGGATAACTCCAGCTACACAAGAATGGCCAAGGAAGGCATTTAGCACACATGGGGCAGATTCAATTTCATGAGAAAATCTTATCTCTTAAATGAATTCCAGATTTTCTCATAAAACCAGATGCAACGTTTTCTCATTGATTTGAATCTGGCCCATGGCGTCAGATCTGGACGGGCAACCCAAGTGGATTCACCAACAAGAATCAACTAGATGAAATGACAACTTGTAGGATCTAGAAAGGTGGAGAAGAGTCTAAATGAATAAATGACAGGGATTTGCTGATATTCCAAAGGGAATTCAAGTGTGTAGTCTATGTTACTTTGGGATAATTCGGGTTTCATCTATAGGTTATTGAGAAACTGGGACATCAAGTGGACATCAAGAACAAATTGTGTAGTTGGTGATTACATGCTGCTCATTTTCCAAATGAGTCATGTGACCTAATGGTAAATATAAGTCAGCCCAAAAATAGATGAAGGCAACTTTTCATTGGTCTCCTGTAGGACACTGACCCTTCAATGGGGACAAGCCATGGCACAGTTGCACCATATTCATCTGTGGCAGTTATGCCATTGGCCAGGATAACAAGAAATATCACAATAAAAAAACTACTGCTAAACCTCATTGTAGCTCAGCTACATCTGGGGATTGGGCAAGTGGTAGGCCAAAGGGGCTGTTCCCCTTTAAATTAACTTTTAGCATGATGCAGAGAGTGATACTCTGAGACAGTATGCAATTGATTTTATTATTTGTGGTTTTTGTGTTATTTAGCTTTTTATTCAGCAGCTCTCCATTTTGCAATTTTGGCAATCTGGTTGCTAGGGCACAAATTACCCTAGCAACCATGCATTGATTTGGATAACAGGCTGGGATATAAATAGGAGAGGCCTGAACAGTAAGATGAGTGATAAAAAGTAGCAATAACAATAAATGTATGGCCTTACAGAGCATTTGTTTTTTTTTGATAGGGTCAGTGACCCCCATTTGAAAGTTGGATAGAGTCAGAAGAAAAAGTCAAATTATTCAAAAACTATTAAAAAGAAACAATGAAAAGCTGCTTAGAATTAGACATTCTATAACATAATTAAAGTTAAATTACAAGTGAACCACCCCTTTAAAGCAGGGTTTCTCCCTGTTGGTGATGCTCTCACACCAACCCATCTCTTTTGATGCCTGGAGGATGCCTGGTTGCTAGGGCTCCACTTACTATAGCAACCAGACAGTGGTGTGAATGACAGTTTGGATAAGGAACTGGAGAGGGCCTGAACAGAAAGATATATGATAAAGTGTAGCAGTAACCAATGTAGCCTCAAGAGCAATAGATTTTTTGGTTGCCAGTGGAAATTAAATTAACGATCTTTTTCATAATGTGCACTAACACGTAAAAGCCTCACTCATAGTTATAGTTTTATATAGAGGAACCAGTATTATATGTGCCGAATTCAGGTCCCATGAGCAACTGTGTATGGAAGGAGGAAACATTACTATGGAATCCATTGGACAAATGGGGGTGGGAAATGGGAGTGTCTGTCCTGATATCATCACAATGTGATAGGCTGCATTGAAATGATTGACAGCATCTTATTGCTGCCCATAAATACCCACTGTGCTGCCCCTTTTTTCTGCTTGAGGGACTGGCACACGTTCTATGAGCGATTGCATTTCAAATGTGCCAACTAATACGGAACGCAATTACCAGACTCTTCTGTTACTATTAATTGGTGCGGCTAATTGTTATGTTTCCCAGAAATATCAGCAGGCTCATAAACAGTCTAATTAAATCCACTCGTTTATTGATTCCTTTCCGTGGGACCCATTATGCCAAATACTTCTAAGTGATGTGTCACAGGTGCATCAGATCTCCCATAATCCTCCTGAAACTGAGAATAAGGGGGTTATTTATCGAAGGTTGAATTTTAGAATAATGTAAATTTTTTAAAACTCTAATAAATGAAATTGTATTCACAATTGGAATGGCAAATGATTTACGAAAAATTTTGAACGTCTAAAATTCGATTGAATAGTCCCTACCCGAAAAATCAACTCCGAAACGAAAAAAAACAGTGAATATCGCGCTGCAAATTAATTTTTTAACTCGGCAGGTTTTAGGGGGCGAATATTCAAATTAGATCTGTTTTCGGGGTCGAGGTGTCATAAATCTCAAATTCAAATTCGAGATGGTGCTTTTAAATTCTAAATTTTGAGTTTTGACCAAAAAAAATTTGAATTTACCATTTGAACCATTGTAAATCTGCCCCAAAATGGAACATTTCCCCTTTACCAGCAGTCAAACGGAGCAGTAATATGCGCACAGACCATTGCGCCTCAATATTGTTTGCCTTTGAAATGGGCGGGAGCTGCCATATTGTCTCCATTAGACATTACAGTATGAGGTATAGCTTATTGTGTGTTTGGTTGGATTTGTTCTTATAGGCAGGGGCTGCTCTATTGCTCAGAAGATATAGTTGTAAGAAGCAGGACCAATCCAGAGCAGTAACTATGACTGCAAGTGCTTTTATTGAGGAAAATTGCAATTGTGTTGCAATGTTCCTCAATAAACGCACTTGCAGTCATAGTTACTGCTCTGGATTGGTCCTGCTTCTTACAACTATATCTTTTGAGACATTTTGGGGTATGGACACAGGATATCCCTTTAGTTTGTGGTTTTTGGGTTATTTCACTTTTTATTCAGCAGCTCTCCAGTTTGCAATTTCAGCCATCTGGTTGCCAGGGTCCTAATTACTCTAGCAACCATGCATTGATTTGAATATGAATAGGAGAGGCCTGAATAGAAAGATGAGCAATAAAAAGTAGCAATAACAATAGATTTTTAGCCTTAAATGCCATTTGTTTTTTAGATGGGGTCAGTAACCGCCTATTCATACTTCCCAACTGTCACGTTTTACACAGGACAGTCCCGATTTTGACAGCTCAACCCACAGTCCTGGGATTGTTACTGAAATGTCCTAACTTTCTCTTTGATCTCCTGACCTGAACAGCCAAAAAAAGTTTCTATCTTAATTGGCTTTTGGCAGAGATCCCAGAATATGTGGCAGATGCACTTAGATACATTTGTAACAATTTAAGATAAGCAAAGAAACAATTGTAACATAAGCAGGTATCTTGGGAGGACTGAGACAACCAGCTTAAAGGGCAATTCACCTTCATTATCAAAACTGAAATAACACATAAAACCACAGAAATGTGTTTAAAACTTTCATAACCTGAAAGTATGACATGGTAATTAGGGGTTGTGGTCACAAAAATGGGTGGCAAATCTTTTTTCCCTCTTTCTATTTCCAAAATGTTGGGAGGTATGCCCTATTTGAAAGCTGGAAAGCTATAGAAGAAGAAGGCAAATAAATAAAAAAAACTGTAAAAAAAAAATAATGAAACCCAATTAAAAAGTTGCTTAGAATTAGCCATTCTATAACATACTAAATGTTAACTTAAAGGTGAACCACCCCTGTAACATGCTCTAAATGCGTGGGAGCTCTCATACTCATACATCATGCGAAGAGACTGGGATGTAAGAGTTGGTATCAGACGGTTCCTGCTGAATTGTGCTTAGTATCTACAGGGGGAGAATGGGATCAGTATGAAACATTGAGGCTTTGATGGTGCAGTGGCAAATGGTAAATTTGCTGGCACCTCTTGATTTTTGGGGCTCCTTTCTTGTCCTCTTTCCCATGATCCCCCATCTACGTGTCGGTGTGTGTATACATGGTGTGTGTATACATAGTCAGGGAGAGAATAAGATTTGATCTGTGCCCCCACCCTCCCTCGGTCATGGGGTCGGCTGCAAAGCTGCTACTGGACAGAGGAATGCGAGTGACTGAGACAGACAGTATGTGCAGGGATCACGTTAGGGAAGATGTGACTACATGTGACATGTGCAAGCACCCGGAACATCACGGCTCTAATAAAAGAATCAGCTGGTGTGCGGTAGTATCTTCCCTAATTTCATTACATAGGGTCTGAAGCAGTGGAGGGCAGCTAGCAGCACCCCAGCGTGGATGGCATAAGTATCTAGTGAGCGAGTGAAAGAGGAGGTAGTGTGGCAACGTTCATCTGCAGTGCAGCATCAAAGTGTTGCAACCACTTTGTAAATAATACAACTGGGGGCTCACCGAGGCTGCTGTTTCAGGGGCCCCCGCCCCCTTCTTTTGACATGAGCAAGACTGGAGAGTTGGGTCAGGGGCAGGAAGGACAGGGAGCAGATCTGGGCTGGTGGGGCCCACGAGAGCTGGGGCCCACCGGCCCTGCACAGATACAGGGTTTGACTGTGCCAGAGTGACACTGGGAAAAAAACCCACCAGCCCTCATAGTCCCCACTGGCCCAGACCCGCTCCCCTGGCTGCCCCATAAAGACCTGAGGAGCAGCAGCGTTTGCTCATGACTTATGTGCATGCATAATAAGGTTTAAGGTTGGAAGGGGGCCCACTGGGGACTACCAGGAGGGCCCTTATTTTGCAGCCCATGGTTGGCCGCCAAGGCTCCATCCAACACTACGTAGAGACCTGAGCACTTAGCAGCCATGCAGCACGTGGGTTTTATATATGTCTGGATTTTTTAAGATTAAAGAAGGAAAGCTCAACTCCAAGGAGGCTGCCAAATAATAGGGCACCCTCAAATACTGTAATGACTTATCTGAAACCCTGGGCTGGTGCTCCTACTGGCAGAAAACTGCACTGGCCCCCAGGGCCCTTGGGAGGGAGCGATCCTCTTCCTTCCTTCTTTATCTGCACAGGCTTGCATATGCAATAGAGTTAAAAGCCAGACTTTAACAAAAAAAGCTGGACTTTAACACTCTACTGCAGCTGCTAGATTTTGAAGAAAGACAAAGTTAGGAACAGCCATGCAACATGTGTGATTCTGTAATTGAGTGGTTGAGGGGTTGACTAAGTGAGTGAGTAAGAGTTAAATATGTACTTTGTGCCAGGTAAGGTAGGTTTGCTTTTGGGGTGAAAACTCCTGGGTCTGGCTCTAGAATAAAATCAGCGTTATGGTGAGCTAACTGTCATGCAGCATATGGGTTTCTATGTGGCTTCATTATTAATATCATATCCTTACTGTGAGTGCAGTCTAATCAGCCCCTGAACTAATGGCTAATCAGCCATGCAGCCTGTGGGTTTTACATGCATCTGGGTTTTTAAAGGGATAGTTCAGAATCCCTACTGTGAATCTTCATGTTTTCCCCCTCCATTGCCCGATTGTAAGTGACTGGAGCTGCCAGACAGGAGGATACAGTAACACACTCTTTATTCCCAATGGGATTCAGAAAATAAAATCTCCTTGCCACATCCTGGTTAAATAAAACCCAAACCCGCTTTGTGCCGCAGAATCCTGTGATTACAGTGACAGGGCCGGCAAATTACTTACAGGGATTTTCCATTACTCCAATCTTCAATTACTCCGCCATCCACTCCAGGGGCAATTCCCCACTGACCACAGACAATAGAATAATTGATTCCTTAGCTTTATCTACACGTGGCAGCTGCTTTAAATTCATGAGGACGAGGCTTTGCCAATGCATTTAATTGTGGATTCAGCCTTGGCTCCCTTTACTCCTCATGCCCCTTTGTAAATACTCCAGCAGCTGGCACTAAAGTCATCTCTATCTATACAGTACTGTGAGTCTTTCACAGTCCCCAATGGAATGGTGGCTAATTATATATATATATACATATATATATACATACATATATATATATATATATATATATATATATATATATATATATATATATAATATGTATACAGTATATACATTAGTTATATATATTATATACCTACGCTGCCATAGTTTTATGGGATTTCTCTGTACAAGCTATGAGCAAACTTAGGGGCTGTTCCTGCTGAATTATTCTTAGAACAGGGGAATACCTATGCTACCATAGTTTTATGGGATCTCTCTGAACAGGCTATGAGCAAATTTAGGGAGCTGTTCCTGCTGAATTATTCTTATTACAGGGGAATACCTATGCTGCCATAGTTTTATGGGATCTCTCTGAACAGACTATGAGCAAACTTAGGGGACTGTTCCTGCTGAATTGTGCTTAGTACAGGGAATACTTATGCTGCCATAGTTTTATGGAATCTCTCTGTACAGGCTATGAGCAAACTTAGGGGTCTGTTCCTGCTGAATTATTCTTATTACAGGGGAATACCTATGCTGCCATGGTTTTATGGGATCTCTCAGTACAGGCTATGAGCAAATTTACGGGCTGTTCCTGCTGAATTGTGCTTAGTACAGGGGAATAAACTTGCAAGCTAGGCCTGTTCACCTGAAACTTTGAACTTCCTACTCCTCACACAATAATATATGGGTAGGAATACTCAATACATATATTACAATCCAAGTTACTGTATGTTACACCTGCCTCTGACTTCTTATTAGAGGATTATCACACTACATTAGAAGGATTGTAAAAAAGCTTGTACCTAGAAAGACAGTAAAAAATGGAGTTTTATTTAAGGCTGAAGCTTCAAACTTAGTAAAACCTTCATAAAAGTAAGAGGAAAACAAAACAAAAAGTAAATAATGTCCCCTTTCATGTTTTACGTCAACCATTCTATCCTTTTTTTTTTTTCACCCAATTTACAAAAAAAGTTAAAGATTTTATTTTTAAAGTTAAATTGTTAAATGTTACAAGAACTCAGCGTCATCCCTGTTGCTAGCTCATATGGTTGGGCGAATGCCATGAGAATAAAGATGACACATTCCCATGCAGAAGGCATTGGCACAGGTAAGGATTCTGGGTGTTTTATTGGCTCAGGAGGACAGTGGAACAAACTGCTCACAATTAATTCATGGGAACTGCAAGTGCAAATTAACTTCTGTGCCAGGCAGTTGCTGAGGTGACAGTTGTGAGTTCTTCCTTAGTTGCAAGTCGTCCAAATGAACGGGGAGTGATTCTTAGCATTTAGTCCCCTACCCACAGACCGAATAATAGATTAAGAGTAACATTGCTATCAGTCTACCAAGTTCCAGTCGTACAGCAAATAATTAAATTTTCTCAGAGGGAGTTTAGACCTGGCCGGTGGGATACAATGAGTCGGCCCATTAATAACCCTGTAATTTTAGTGCCAAGTGCCCATTATCAAGGAGAGTGGTGCCTAATCATTTAATTGCAAAAAGATTTTCATGTTCAGAACGTTTCCATAGAAACTGCAGCCCTTTAGCAACCATGTACCCTTTCATTATTTGGCTGGTTCTGCTGAGCTTGGGACCCTATAATAGGCCACCCCATGTTATTTGTGACTCGACTGACACTGCTTTCTGCACTAATCAGCTGAATTCTACATAAAGCAGTAATAGCACGATATGCACCCTACGTTGCTCAAGCCGAGTATTAGTAGTCTTTTCTGGGTTCCAGTTTCCCTTTGAGGATAGGCACCCTCAGCTCATGCTAACTTACAGAAGTATAGAAACATTGGGGTAACAGTCTTTCTGCTATAGTTCCAGGGGTACCCAGGGCACAAATAAGCACTCACCCCAAATCTCCCCCTAACTGGCCTTCAGACTAGGCCCCCTTAGCTCATAACAAGGTTACAGATATATAGAAAAATTGGTGAAATTTGTTGCTTACTGTACTGCCTGGGTACCCTCGGAACTATAGGAGGGTGACTGTTACCCCAATATTTCACAGTTTTTTTTCCTACTATACCTGCTATCCCACAGTCACACTCCCTTCCCAGAGACTATTATCCCACTGTTACTATAGGCACAATGTAGTTATGATATATTAGAGCAGTGCTGTCCAACTTCTGTGGTACCGAGGGCCAAAAATGTATTGGCCTATGTGGTGGAGGGCCGATAATAGAAGTCAGTGTTGGCCACGCCCCATTTTAAACCACACCCACTGTAAACCACACCCAGATCATATCCACATTAACAGTGGTAGCACACCAAAAAACCAAATGGTTGGTGCTCACTGCAGGGAAATCCCTCATCACTCATATGTGAAAAATTGAAGTTATGTTAAAACATACCCTTAAATCCATATGCCTCATCCTCTCCTGTGGATAATATAACAAACCCCAACACATGATTAAACACCTTAGGGGCCCCTAACAACAATTTCCAAATGCTAACAAACCCCAAAAATAAACCCCTAACAGGCTTACATTCCGCTGGCAGTGTATGGCAATGAGAGAATGGCACACACAAGCAGCACTGGGCAATCAGAGAATGGTACACACAAGCAGCACTGGGTAAGCAGAGAATGGCACACACAAGCAGCACTGGGCAAGCAGAGAATGGCACACACACAGGGAGGGAATGCAGAACAGAGCAGGAGACAAGGAAAGCTCTCAGTCTAATATGTACTACATACAGTGACACAGTGCTGGTGCCCCATTAGCATTTTGAATAAAGTATGAACAGGTGAACAATGTAGGCAGTTTCAGTCTGGGTCTCAGGTGTGAACAGTACAGGCCTTTAGGATATAAACAATAGAGGTGTCACAAGTGTGAACAATACAGGGGGATCACAGGTGTGAATAATACAGGGGATTAGTTTGAATTTGAAGTTTAAACAATGCAGGGGCCAGTTAATCTCTGTAGTGATACCTTTTAAATGTTACATATGGTAAAAAGACACAGCATGTGGGGGCCACAGAAGGGGGGGCGGCCCGCGGGCCGGCAGTTGGACAGCCCTATATTAGAGTGATTTTAATCCTTGTTCATTTACCAAGCAAATATTACTTGCACAATATGATAACTGCATGTAATTCCATCTGACCCACTCACTGCTGGGCCTAATAATAGCAGCAGACAATTATCCACCTTGATTGCAATTAGTAGATTAGAGTCTTTAATTGCTGAACATTTAATCTACTACACATGAGAACATTTCACCTAAAAGAAGCATGAAGAATTCAGGGGGATATTACAGGAAGCACTGGTGCCGCTCTTTCTCTTGATTAAAGCTGGATGCAAATTGACTAAAAGTTACTCGTGCATTTTGTCTCCAACAACAGTTTCCAAATGAAGTTACTCTCATTTCTTTATCCCAATTAATTATTAACACTATTAAATTTTTTTGGGGTGGGGGCACATGCTGAATGGAGATTCTGTGACAATTAATACAAGAAAACTATCCCTGAGGTTTGATATATATAAATGGATTGGAACTCCATGTAATTACTATGGAACATCTTTGCTCTCAGGCTTTGGGGTTCATATGCTGGTGGATAACTCACCGAAGGAGCAATTTATCCCCTGTGCCAATAGAGCAATTTTGGACTGGCCCACCGGGATACCAGGAAAACTCCCAGTGGGCCCAGGTGTCAGTGGGCCTCCTGCTTCTAACCATTTGGCCTATTTCATGGTCATTCCCTATTTCTTTATGGGAACAAAGAGACTTAGTAATGGAAGAATGTAGTAAAGTAGATAAAAAAATACTAGGAGAATAAAGATGTTAAGTGAGAAGAGGAGGAATAATAGATTGGATAGTGGGCCCATGGTCTATGGTTTTCTGGTTGGCCCCTGGCATCCTAGGCACACTGCACTAGAGCACCATAATTCATAGGGCCCTATTGTCCCAAACTACATTATTAGAGGCCTCTTGCCCCAGTGCACTCTACACTGGGCCCTCAAACCCCAGGCTCTGGACTGCAACCTCCCTCCTTGATTGAGGTGTTCCAAGAACTCACTTACTTTCCCTTATAATCACAAGGGGAAGGGGTCACCTGAATTTTCTAGGGTCATCTTGTACTTATCTACCCCAAGACAACACTGTCCAAGCATATAGGTCCTGTCCCTTTCTCTCCTTGAGGATCTAACATAAAAGCTGTGGTTACATGGGATTGTGCACCTGTATCTATATAGTATATATATATTTATATTGCAAAATGACAACCAATTGTCATTGGCTGGGAAGGCTGGTAAGACACCTGTTTGTTCAGCTATTTCAATGCTCCCTACATCATTTCCCATGAGAGTGAGTTAGTAACTACCTAGAGCCTGCTGCCTCCAGTGTGTGTTTATGTGTGAGCAGAATCACAATTTTATATTACACTTGGCTGTTATTATGCAAAGTATTGTATTGTGTTATATTACTTAACAATAAGTTTTAAAATAGACTCTACTTATTTGTAGCATTAGGTTTCCTTAATCAGAGAGTTAATGATATGGTCATAATTAACGGGATCCTATCGTAACAAGTCCTTCACACTAATTCTCAAAACAACCATACTTGAAACACTGACCTTTAGCCATATTAGTGCTATAGTCTGTATACAGCAAGCTGGGCAGTCTCACTTTTAATCTTTGTGGCCTGTTATTAACTGCATTCACTGGTCATACACCTTATGGCGTTTCATGGTACAAGCAGCTGGATGAAGTTGTCTTACGTGTTGTTTTCCTGCAGCAAAAATAGATTCCCAGCACAATTCTAAGCAGAGGTTTCAGCAAGGGATATGTTACAATACCTGCAGCTATAAATAACGATGGCACAGATTCACAGAAAGCGAGCCTGCTCAGTCGATAGGCTTTATAGCACAATTAACTTACAGTTTGCTTACCTTTCACTGGTTCATATGGGAGCAATTATTGTAACTATTAATATTTAAATGGTACTTGTTATTTCTAATTATTATTGTTTCTTCCCTCTTCAAGGTTGAAAAGAATGAGGATGGCGACCAAAAAATCGATCAAGATGGTAACAAACCAGAGGACAAAGCTCACAAGGCAGCTACCAAAATCCAGGCCAGCTTCCGTGGACATATAATCAGGAAAAAAATGAAGGATGACAAGAAAGATGACAATAGTGAGGAGGCAGTGGAAAACCACAAAGGAGAAGCGAAGGATGAGGCAGCCACAACAGAGAACAAAACCCCCAAAACAGAGGAGCCCACCGCTGATGGTCCTTTAGAAGTCAAGAAGGAGGCTATCAGCTCCCCAGCAGAAGACAAAAAACAAGAACCATCTTCAGAGAAGCCCAAGGACACCCCCTCAGAAGAAAATCAAGCTTCAGCGGAGTCAGAGAGCACCACAAAAGGGAGCACTGAAAACTCACCAGGAGTGGATGCCAGCCAAGCAAAGGAAGAGTCCAAAAAAGCCGATGTGCCTGAAGCTACTCAAGATGCTGCATCCGAAAAGGAACAGGAGAAAGCAGAGAGCAGTCAAGAGGACGTTAAGAAAGGTACAGATTGTACCAAATATTGCACAGTAGCAAGTACAGTAAGTGGTCAGTAGGAAGGATAATCCTTTGCACAGCAGATGGAGCAATAGTTTGTAGAGTAACAATACAGCGGGCCGGGCAGCCAGTAGGAAGTACAAAAGTTCATAAAGCAGATGCCAATCTGTTTTAAAAGTAACACAGAGGTGATCACTAGAAGGTACAGAATGTTATACAGTAATTGCTACAGTTGGTAAATCAGTAGGTTATCCAGCAGGAAATACTCTAGGAAGTCACAAGACATAATAAAGTTTCATAGTTTATACTACAATTCAGTAGGTGTTATGTATAGTAGGATGAACAGTAACAGTGGTACAGTAGGCATGGCAGGTTGACAGTTAGAACAGCTGGTTGATCAGACAGTGGTTGAGTAGATTATACAGTGGGCAACACAGCGCTTAGTCAGCAGTTTGTACAGTTGGCTGTTTAGATGGTGTTAAAATATTTGCTCATCGGGAAAAGCTGTTGGTTGTACAGAGTCAGGAGTCAGAGCTAATACTGTGTCCCTCTGTGTGTAATTGTATCACTATATTATTATTAAAGTTTCAGTTTCCAAGCAACAACTTGTGTTTTTCAGTTTAGAGGATGCAGGGAGTTGTAGGCCAGCCACTACTGAACCAAGACACAGCATTCAAGTCTTTGGACACTCCATTGCTTTGTGGATTTATTTTATTATATTATATTGATTGCTTTTTGGCAGCCGAACAGTTGGGCAGTGCCACTACAAGTGCAGAAGTCTGTGCCTGTGCCCTGAAAGCCAATTGCAACATCACAGTATTTTTTCCTTAGGGCAATGGATCAGAGGGCTTCAACCTCCATGTACAATTCTATTTACAGTCATAGTCAGATTTATTCAAAGCATCTTTAATTGTACTTTTCTGTATCTCTTCAACCTGACATTTCCATGTTTACTTAGGGCAAACTTAGGGGGCTGTTCCTGCTGAATTGTGCTTAGTACAGAGGAATACCTATGCTGCCATAATTGTATGGGATCTCTCTGTACAGGCTATGAGCAAACTTAGGGACTGTTCCTGCTGAATTGTGCTTAGTACAGGGGAATACCTATGCTGCCATAGTTTTACGGGATCTCTCTGTACAGACTATGAGCAAACTTAGGGACTGTTCCTGCTGAATTGAGCTTAGTACAGGGCAACAATTACTGAGATATTTATGCCAGTTTTTCCAAATTGGAAATGTAATTCTAAGCAACTTACCATTGGTTATAACATTATTTGTGATTGCTGTTGAAAACAGCATCTGGCTGTTTATATTCTCTGCATTGCTGGCTCTAACCCCTAATATATTGTAGCAGACATATGAATTTTCCCATTTTGCATTGATTTGCATAAATTGCAGCAAGCAAAAAACTGCTACCACCATGTACACAAATTGCGGCACAGGGTGAAGACAGAAATGATTAACTATGATTGATCCATAGAGATAATGAATATGATGAATGGCCGTGCCCCTTTGTGCGCATTAATAAAGCCGATGCTTCCTGCTAATAACTGGGTTCCAGCTATTGAATAATACCCATGAGTGGAGCATGGGGTTAATATTCCTTTCAGTTATTAATAAAAAGTTATTAATAAAAAGTCTATCTGGTAAATCAGTGTAAAGTTATAGTTCAAGTATCACTTTGTCGCCTGCACTGTCCCTCTGTAACTGTTACAGCAGCAAATCCCTTCCATAGAAAGCAGTAGAACAGCACCCCCATCAGCTGATCCAAGGGTAAAATCGAATTCCTTCCAAAGCCATAATCATCCAGAAATAACCCTCTTCAATCTACAGGCACTTCTTATATATTTGTTCTCATAGGTGACACTTCCCCTTTATTTAGTTTTTCACATTTGTTTTGTCTGATTTGCAAAAAAAAAAAATCCTACTTTTGGATAACTGAAGACTGGAAAGCAGCGTCTGGTTGTTTCTTTTTTTTCCTCTGCACTGCTGGTCCTGACCAATGTGTATCATTGAAACAATGAAGCGAAACTCCATTCCCCTCTGGCCGAGATGCAGCTACCCATAATGCACTGCATTTTCCGTGATATAAAATACCTGAAAACAGGGTGATTGACAGAAGTGTGTAGGCGATTGTAGGAGCTGTAGTTGTGTCACAGGACAATGTTTCCACACTACCTGTAGTCAGAACCAGCAGTTCAAGGACATTTAGAACAACATAGAAAAAATTGCACATTGAAAACTGGATATTGGAAACTTTTTTTTAATTATACAAAATGTTAATTTTCTGGTCATCATTTGCATCTAGTTCCCCTTTAATTTGAAAGAAACAGTCAATTTATGGTATGATTCATCCAAATCCCACCCCTTACTTTAACGCCAATCCCTGCATCTTTTGCCACCTGCCAATTGTATCTTTGGTTCTCTTGAGGACCTTTCAGCCACAGAACCCCTGACTGGAGGATCCCCCTGTCCTACACTGAGGGTGGCCCTGAATTCGGCAATCACCATTACATAGTTACACAGTCAGTCAGACAGTTAGACAGTTACATAGTTACACAGTTACACCGTTACACAGTTACATAGTTACACAGTTACATAGTTACATAGTTACACCATTACATAGTTACACAGTTACACAGTTACATAGTTACACAGTTACACAGTAACATAGTTACATAGTTACATAGTTACACAGTTACACAGTTACATAGTTACACAGTTACACAGTTAGAGAGTTACACAGTTACACAGTTAGAGAGTTACACAGTTACATAGTTACACAGTTACACCGTTACATAGTTACACCGTTACATAGTTACACAGTTACATAGTTGCACAGTTACATAGTTACACAGTTACACCGTTACATAGTTACACAGTTACACAGTTACATAGTTGCACAGTTACATAGTTACACAGTTACACCGTTACATAGTTACACCGTTACATAGTTACACAGTTATACAGTTACAATGTTACATAGTTACACAGTTACACAGTTACATAGTTACATAGTTACATAGTTACACAGTTACATAGTTATACCGTTGCATGGTTACACAGTTACATAGTTACACAGTTACACAGTAACATAGTTACATAGTTACATAGTTACACAGTTACATAGTTACACAGTTACACAGTTACATAGTTACACAGTTACATAGTTACACCGTTACATAGTTACACCGTTACATAGTTACACAGTTACACAGTTACATAGTTACACAGTTATATAGTTACACAGTTACATAGTTACATAGTTACACAGTTACACAGTTACACAGTTACATAGTTACATAGTTACACAGTTACACAGTTACACAGTTACATAGTTACATAGTTACACAGTTACATAGTTACACAGTTACATAGTTACATAGTTACACCATTACACAGTTACATAGTTACACAGTTACATAGTTACACAGTTACATAGTTACATAGTTACACCATTACACAGTTACATAGTTACACAGTTACACAATTACACAGTTACACAGTTACATAGTTGCACCGTTACATAGTATATATACTAACTTTAGTTGAGTATCACAATAGCCTTTGATATTATGTCTGTCCAAGAAATCGTCGAAGCCCCTCTTAAAGGCATTAACTGAATCAGCATCACAACATCACCCGGCAGTGCATTCCACAACCTCACTGTCCTGACTGTGAAGAACCCTCTACGTTGCTTCAAATGAAAGTTCTTTTCTTCTAGTCTAAAGGGGAGGCCTCTGGTACGGTGATCCACTTTATGGGTAAAAAGGTCCCCTGCTATTTGTCTATAATGTCCTCTAATGTACTTGTAAAGTGTAATCATGTCCCCTCACAAGAGTTTTCTTTCCAGAGAAAACAACCCCAACCTTGACAGTCTCCCCTCATAATTTAAGTCTTCCGTCCCTCTAACCAATTTAGTTGCACTTAGTCTCTGCACTCTCTCCAGCTCATTTATATCCCTCTTAAGGACTGGAGTCCAAAACTGCCCCCATACTCCAGATGAGGTCTCACCAGGGACCTATAAAGAGGCATAATTATGTTTTCATCCCTTGAGTTAATGCTCTTCTTTATGCAAGACAGAACTTTATTTGCTTTAGTAAGACTTTTGGAGCTACAAATCCGCCCTGCGCTCCTTTAACACCAGCCTCTTCCAAGCCAAACAAACATACTTTACTTCACTCATTAACTCCCTTTCTAAAAAACCAGCACAACTTTTCTCCACCTTTAACACTCTCCTTTCCCCTTCTCCACCCCCTCCATGCACATCTGTCTCTGCTCAAGATATTGCTGAGCACTTCAAAAACAAAATTGACACTATCAGAAGGGACATTACACTACTCAACCCCCCTAGACTTCCACCACCCTCCCTCCACACTGCCCAGTCTCTCCTGTGCTCCTTCACCCCTGTCACTGATGAGGAAGTCTCAAAGCTTCTGGCCTCTTCTCACCTTACCACCTGCCCGCTTGATCCAATTCCCTCGAAACTTCTCCGCAATACCAATCCTTGTCTAATCAAAGCCTTAACTCACCTATTTAATCTTTCGCTCTCAACTGGACTGTTTCCTTCTCAACTAAAACATGCTCTTGTCACCCCCATTCTGAAAAAACCCTCTCTTGATCCCTCCAATCTTGACAACCTCCGACCTATCTCTCTGCTACCTTTCATCTCTAAACTACTTGAGCGCCTAGTCTACAACCGACTTACCTCATTCCTCTCTGACAATAACCTGCTGGACCCCCAACAATCTGGTTTTAAGCCACAACACTCCACGGAAACTGCCCTGACTCGACTAACTAATGACCTCTTAACCGCTAAAGCCAACAATCATTTCTCACTACTAATACTGCTTGACCTCTCAGCCGCATTTGACACTGTAGATCACCCTCTCCTCCTCCAGTCCCTCCAGTCGCTTGGCCTTCGTGACACAGCCCTGTCCTGGTTCTCTTCTTACATCACCAATCGTTCCTTCAGTGTCTCCTACAATGGAGTATCATCTTCTCCCCTACCTCTTTCTGTTGGAGTTCCTCAAGGCTCTGTCCTGGGACCATTACTATTCTCCCTCTATACTTCCTCCCTTGGCAAATTAATAAATTCGTATGGTTTCCACTACCACCTCTATGCTGACGATACTCAGATCTATCTCTCATCTCCTGATCTCAACCCAGAACTCCTAACTCGCGTCTCCTCCTGCCTGTCCGCTATCTCTACCTGGATGTCACAACGCTACCTTAAATTAAACCTCTCTAAAACTGAAATGGTTCTCTTTCCTCCAATTAACACCAGTAGCATCCCCGAAGTATCCATCATAGTTAACAATTCCACTATCACCCCCTCTCCCCAGGCCCGGTGCTTTGGGGTTATCCTAGATTCTGCCCTGTCATTCACTCCTCATATCCAGTCACTTATTAAATCATGTCACTTCCACCTAAGGAACATATCCAAAATACGATCATTTATCACCCAAGACGCTGCCAAAATTCTTATTCACTCTCTCATCATATCGCGTCTAGACTACTGTAACTCTCTTTTAATTGGCCTCCCCCTCCAGAGACTGTCACCTCTCCAGTCCATAATGAACACTGCTGCGAGGCTCATACACCTCAGCAACCGCTCCTCCTCTGCCTCGCCATTCTGTCAATCTCCATATATTCTATGTATGTAATTCATGTGATGTAGTTGTATAATCACAGTTACTTTACAGTGCTACGCAATATGTTGGCGCTATATAAATACATGTTAATAATAATAATAATAATAGCCACAGAATGACACTGCCCAGAATTAGACAACTTGTTATCTACAAAAACCCTAGATCCTTCTCATTTAAGGAAACTCCCAACACACTGCCATTTAGTGTTCAACTTGCATTTATATTATTTTTGCCAAAGTGCATAACCTGCATTTATCAACATTGAACCTCATTTTCCAGTTTGCCGCCCAGTTTTCCAATTTAGACAAATCACTCTGCAAAGTGGCAGCATCCTGCATGGAACCTATAGTTCTGCACAATTTAGTATCATCTGCAAAAATAGAAACAGTACTTTCAATGCCCACCTCCAGGTCATTAATAAACAAGTTGAAAAGCAAGGGACCTAGTATAGAGCCCTGCGGTACTCCACTAACAACACTGGTCCAATTAGAAAATGTTCCATTTACCACCACTCTTTGTAGTCTATCTTTTAGCCAGTTCTCTATCCAGGTACAAATACTATGTTCCAGGCCAACTTTCCTTAATTTAACCAGTAACCTTCTGTGTGGCACTGATGTATGAGACAAAATGAATGAGAAATAATTGCCCCACTACATGTTGGAGCCCAGAGACTTCATGAAAGAAAGTATGGCTTAGCTCAGGGAGGTTTGGGGGTTTTATGTGGCCCTTTAAGGATTTTCTCCATATGGCTTGCCTGACCACTTTACACCCATTAGATGTAAGAGGCTGGGCAGCACTGGGGTAAATAATGGCAGTTAGATTCATAACCACTTTCTGACCCATTTTCCCTCCCTAGGACTGTGCAGGATGCAGAGCAATTCATCAACTGCCAGTTTTATTGCCCCTCTGCGCCACAAGTCACAGTGCTGAGTAAAGGGAAAGAAACAGCAGTTTTAGCTCGCTGTCTTCCCGTGTTTCCCTCTCTCTTTGCCTGTTGTTAGTGTAGGGAAGGCCCAGTTGGCACCCATGTCTGGGCATGAGACTGATTCCCTGCAACTTTTCCTATATCTGGGTCTGGTGTAACCCGTGGTATTCCCAGAGTCTGAACCCATTGCACTCCAGGACATCTGAATTTGGTTGTGGGGGTTGTACTCAGAAATAATACAGGTATGGGATCCATTATCCAGAAACCCATTATCCATAAAGCCCCAAATTATCGAAAGGCCATCTCCCATAGAATCCATTTTATCCAAATAATCCAAATGTTTTAAAAATTATTTATTTTTTGTCTGTAATAATAAAACAGTAGCTTGTACTTGATCCCAACTAAGATATAATTAATCCTTATTGGAAGCAAAACCAGCCTATTGGGTATATTTAAAGATTTTCTAGTATACTTTAGAAAGTTCCGTTATCCGGCAAACCCCAGGTCCCGAGCATTCTGGATAACAGGTCCTGTACCTGTACATTCATTTAGCACTAAGGATGCTGAGCAGGAGGAAGGAGACTACAGGGGCTGATTTTATAGCATCACAACTCCCAGCTGTACCTGTTTGGATTGGGCAGTCTGGAATTGTGTAGCCAAAAATAATTTAAGTTTATAAAAGCTGAACCCCACCCCCTTTTTTAACTTGGTTATTCTCTGCTATATTGGAGGGACACAAGCAATGTAAATACCCAGCAACATAAAGATATAGTGACATGTTACAGATAGCCCTATGGCCACATACACAGGGGAATATGTATAATTAGCACAAGCAGTAGCTCAGTGGGTCACTATTCTCACCTTATTGTATGTAAATTGCTGGATTATAGCGATGAGAATATGAGAGAAAATAATTGGACTCTGCTTTATGGCAGCTGAGATTCTAGCTATCTGTATAACAGAGCATTCTGTCCCAGTGGCTGTAAAGATCCTATCTGATCCCCATTGGAAGCAGCAGTCCTGTCCTGCTTTATGGCAACTGAGATTCTAGCTATCTGTATAACAGAGCATTCTGTCCCAGTGGCTGCACAGATCATATCTGATCCCAATTGGAAGCAGCAGTCCTGCCCTGCTTTATGGCAGCTGAGATTCTAGCTCTCTGTATAACAGAGCATTCTGTCCCAGTGGCTGTAAAGATCCTATCTGATCCCCATGGGAAGCAGCAGTCCTGCCCTGCTTTATGGCAGCTGAGATTCTAGCTATCTTTATAACAGAACATTCTGTCCCAGTGGCTGCACAGATCCTGTCTGATCACCATTGGAAGCAGCAGTCCTGCCCTGCTTTATGGCCAAGGTTTTAGCTATCTGTATAACACAGTATTCTGTCCCAGTGAATCCCATTAAATAAAGAATAATGTGCCCTGCAGAGCTAATTTCTTGGCACCTACCCGCACATTCCCCTGCCTACAATGAATTCTGGGAGTCCCAGTGAGTTGGGGTTCATATGCACAGTATGTAGAGGTGCCATACTCAGTAGAACAGACTCCCCAGACTCTATAGATGTAGTAATTACAATAAAGTGGAGTAACTTGTTCTGTGTCACTGAAATATGAACTGTGCCTTTCAGGCTGTAACTGAAGCTGCACAGATCCCCCCAGGGGTGCAGCCAAGACAACAGAAGTGCTGTACGCTTCCCATTCCCCCTTGGCTCTCTAGGGGGGGCTAATCTGCTCCACCAGCCAAAAGTGGCAGGTTTCCACAGCAACCAGGCAGCTGTTGTCTAGACAATGAGAGCTGAGGGGTCTCCATTGCCGTCATGGCCTTTACTTTTGAAGCCCGTGGTAGGCAGCACACGGCCGAGCTATTTCTGTCTCCGGGCAATATCTCCAGTATATATATATTTATACCTTTAAACCTCATACAAATTTGCCTACTAATGTGCCCCCCAGTGACCCACCAGCTGCCCAAACATCCCTCCCAACCTCCAGATTTACAGATTTCTCAGAAATTTGATAGTTACACTTTTTCCATGGAAAGTCAGAACTATAAGGGGGTGCTGACTCCCAGCAATGGGCCAGAACCAGGAACTTGCTAAATCCTTGTTATGGGCAGCCCTATGACTGATAAACCTGCCTCTGCCCTGAAGGGGGCGACATTTCACACTCTTGGCAGAAGTAGACATTTTTGCTGTTGTTCTTCTTGCTTCCAATTGGCTCTCAGGTCTGTTCATTACATTGTTATACAAGGGTATAGCTTGAATGTGCCACCTAGTGGTCAGCACAGGGCAATGCAGCTCAAGAAAAAGCAATGATACAGTTGTAATACAATAATGACCTTGATTTGCATATTAAATCAATCTAATTGCCCAACTCTTGAGCAGGGAGGATTTTTGTGTTTTCTGAGGATTGTAAAAGGTGGTGAGACCTCTATTTGGCCATTTGTTATGAGGAGTTGTCTGCTTGCGAGTGTTTGTGGAAATAGGATTAGGGGTTATTATTACGCTACTCCCCCAGCCCAGAAAAAGTCTCATCTTGGTTTTTTTTAGATGAAAGTACAAAGTGATCTGTACCGGCACCGCATTGTGACATCATTTTCTTTAGGTTTCATTTTGGTTTCAAATGTTTTATTGGAATAATATTGTGTATTGCGCCCGGCCTCATTTCACTGCATTTTGTTCAGCTTCCCACCACTGGGGAACATATTATGTGATGTGTCAATGAGACCCTGCCTCTGACTTGCTAATTAATCCTCCATGTTCTTAACTCCATTTACTAATTGATCAGCCTGACTATTTACTGATAATTGTTTCCTGCTCTTTGTTTATTGAATGTGTTTCTAACTGATCACCACTCCAACTCTCTATTTACTGATCACTGCCCCTAATATCTATTTACTAATCACTGCTACTGACTCTCTATTTACTTATCACTGCCCCTAATATCTATTTACTAATCACTGCTACTGACTCTCTATTTACTTATCACTGCTCTTAATCTCTAGTATTTACTGATCTTTGTCCCTGACTCTCTATTTACTGATCACTGCCCCTCATATCTATTTACTGATCACTGCTACTACTGACTCTCTATTTACTTATCACTGCTCTTAATCTCTATTTACTTATTACTGCTCTTAATCTCTATTTACTTATTACTGCTCTTAATCTCTATTTACTGATTGTTGTCCCTGACTCTCTATTTACTGATCACTGTCCCTGACTCTCTATTCAGTGATCACTGCTCCTGACTCTTTATCCACTGATCACTTTCCCTGAATCTCTGTTTACTAATCACTGTCCCTGATGTTCTATTTACTGATCACTGCTCCTGACTCTCTATTTATTGATCACTGCTCATGACTCTCTATTCACTGATCACTGCTCCTGACTCTCTATTTACTGATCACTGCTTCTGACTCTCTATTCACTAATTACTGGTCCTGACTCTCTATTTATTGATTACTGGTCCTGAATCTCTATTTATTGATTACTGGTCCTGACTCTCTATTTACTGATCACTGCTCCTGAATCTTTATTTAATGATTACTGCTCCTGACTCTTTATTTACCAATTCTTGCTAGGGATGGGCGAATTTTTTCGCATAGTTACGCCCATAGACTTGTATGGCGTTGTGCGTGAAAACAAAAAGACGTGCGTCAAAAAATGTTGACGCCCATAGACTTTAATGGGCGTCGATGACATTTTGACGGTGGCGAATTTTTGGCGATACAAAACGGGTCAAATTCCCAGAGCTATGAATGAAGAAGCATGGCTTATATGGATTTAGTTTGGGAGTGTTGGCTTGAAGAACATATACATGTGGTCTGATCTACTGTATCTTCCTCCAGTCTGTACAAATAGAGTGTGATGTCTTAGCTTCCCCTTTTATGTGCAGTGCATCCCCCCCCCCAAAAAAAATAAAAAAACTCTGTATGTGAAGTCACAGATATTAGAATTCCTGCAGAGACTATAATTAATCCCGGCAGGGTCCCAACTTTAGCTGAAAACTGTGGGTCATTATTGTCTAATACTGTAAATTGATGGGCATATTTAATAAAACTGCGGCACACATAGTCTGTATTCCTTGTTACATTTGTACAGCTATGGGATCCATTATCCAGAAACCCTTAATCCAGAAAGCTCAGAATTACAGCACGGCCATTTCCCATAGACTCAATTTTATTAAAATAATTCACATTTTTAAAAATGATTTCCTTTTTTCTGTGTAATATTAAAACAGTAACTTGTAATTGATCCCAACTAAGATATAATTAATCCTCATTGGAAGCAAAACCAGCCTATTGGGTTTATTTCATGTTTATACGATTTTCTAGAAGACTAAAGGTATGAAGATCCAAATTATGGAAAGATCCATCATTCTGAAAACCCCCAGGTCCTGAACATTCTGGATAACAGGTCCCATACCTATATGTTTAAAGGAGGAAAGGCAGTCCTTAATTGTGTGCACCCCCAAGTGATTTATACTTACCTGGCACCCCAGGCTGGAGTTCCTATCAGGAGAAAACTGCACCGGCCCTGGGTGTCAGGTAAGTATATACAATCACTTGGGGGTGCCTAACTTTTGGCATCATACCTCCCAACTGTCTAGTTTTTCGTGGGACAGTCCTGATTTTGACAGCTCAACCCACAGTCCCGGATTGCTACTGAAATGTCCCGACTTTCTCTTTGATCTCCTCCACTGAACAGCCAGAAAAATATACAAAGTTTTTAGCTTAATTGGCTTTTGGCAGAGAGCCCAGAGCAGCCACCAGGTGCACTTGGATACTTTTGTCACAATTTCCAAAGATAAGCAAAGAAGCAATTGTAACTATTTAAGATAAGCAGCTCTCTTGGGGAAACCGTGACTTGCAGCTTAAAGAGCAATTCACCTTCATTAGCAAAACTGTAATAACACATAAAAAATACAGAAATGTGTTCAAACTTTCATAATCTGAGAAATTTTGTAAAATGGACATGGGCATGGTCAAAAAAATGTGTCCGCACTACGTGCAGCAAATCTTTTTGTCCCTCTTTCTATTTCAAAATTGTTTGGAAGTAAGTGGCACCCCTAATTAAATTTGCCTTTCCTTCTCCTGTAATGTTTATCCTGCAGCAGTAAAGCTTTATAGAGAGAATTCTGTATGGGACTGAATGTTGTGTTCCTTTCTCCCCAGATGAAGTAGAAGAAATCAAAGCTAGTGAAAGTGCCCAACAAGATGAGGCTGTCAGTGAAGAAGCCAAGCCAGACCAAGAAAATGCCTGAACCCACCGAAATGTTCCCCCTGTTCCTCTCCTCTTGGACTCCATTCTTCCAAACTCCCCCTTATCTCTTCTTCTCTCGGTCTCGCTCCTCACGTGGGTTCCTCACTCCTCTCCCCTTCCAATTTCTCTCTGTGTGGCAGAACATGTAAAGGCAGGGAAGTTGCAGCCGAGCAGTGTGGCTTAAACATTTTTAAGTGTCTTTTGGTGTTGTTAATGGCGAGTTTTCCAGTACGGTCCAATCAAATTCATTCTGGGCATTCACTTGCACTGTATACAAGTTTTATTCCAACGCCCGCGCTCTCTCTCTTTCTCTCTCTGTTTGACTGTGTGCAATGTTCCGTTTAACCTATGGATTCCACATTTATCCAGTGAATTTCCAAACAATGTCTCCTTTTATTCCGTTTGTACTTTTTATGTTTATTTTATTTTATTCTTGTTCCTCTTTAATGTGATGGAATGAACTTATCAAACAAATAGCCCTCCCGACAGTTTGTTTTCCAAAATAAAGCAATGTGCCAATTAGCGTATACTCAATAGTTCCGCCGCCTCTTTTTCTTCTATGACACTTATTCAGCGAACAAAGTCTCATGAGAAAAATACATTTATAGCGAGGAAACAATCCAAGAAATCTAACAACAATCTATCCATTCCAAAATTAAAGGGGTATTTCACCTTTAAATGAACATTTAGGGGCACATTTACTATTGGTCGAATATCGCGGGTTAATTAACCCTCGATATTCGACCCTCAAAGTTAAATCCATCGACTTCGAATATCGAAGTGGAAGGATTTAGCGCAATTCCTTCTACCGAACGATCGAAGGAAAAATCGTGCGATCGAACGATTAAATCCTTTGAATCAAACGATTCGAAGGATTTTAATCCATCGATCACACGATTTACCTTCCCCATAGGCTAACATTGGAAGCTCGGTAGGTTTTAGGTGGCGAAGTAGGTGGTCGAAGTTTTTTTAAAGAGACAGTACTTCGACTATGGAATGGTCGAAAAGTCGAACGATTTTTAGTTCGAATCATTCGATTAGAAGTCGAAGTCGTAGTCGAAAGTTGAAGTAGCCAATTCGATGGTCGAAGTAGACAAAAAAATACTTAGAAATTCGAAATATTTTTTATTCTAATCCTCCACTAAGTAAATGTGCCCCTTAGTATGACGTAGAGAGCGATAATCTGAGACAACATGTATTTGGTTTCCATTTTTTATTATTCGTAGTTTTATTTAGCTTTTTTATTCCCATCTGGTTGCTAGGGCCCAAATTACCCTAGCAATCACACGCTGATTTTGAATAAAAAGTGGCAATAAAAATTTGTAGCATTACAGAGCATTGTTTTTTTTAGATTTGGTCAGTGACCCTCTTTTAAAAGCTGGAAAGAGTCAGAGGTAGAATGCAAAAACTATAAAAAAGAGAAAAATTAGGCCAAGTGAGTCCCTTGTGTATCAACTACATAATGTAAATTATGAAGATGAAGTATCATTGTGAGAATTCCATTTTTACAAAATGCCCTCATTTTGTGCAGAGAGCAGCGCTGGATTAAAAGATAAGGTCAGTTTGCTTGTTACTGTCTCTTTAAGAGACATACACATCATATTAACTTTTCAACACAAGGGGGGGTGACAATTCAACAAAAAGTGCAAGTAACACTAAGGGGGTTAGTGCAAAAATCATGAAAAATGTGTGATTTTTTTTAAATAAAATTGGACTTTTAAAAAAAATCACAATTTTTTTGGAATTTATTAAACCCCGAGGATGGAAAAGTCCAAATCGGAAAATCCGGCATCTCAGACCTGTCGAGGTTGCATATAAGTCAATGGGAGAAGACCCAATGGGTTTTTGGCAATACCCTGAAGTTTTCAGAGATTTCGGGCAAAATTCTGAGTTTTCGGAAAAATCCTACAAAAACTGTGATTTTCAAGATTTTTTCCCACAAACAAAATTTTCGGGAATGTGTATTAATAAATAAGCCCAAAAAAGTTGTGTGGATTTGGTTTTTTCCAGAAAATATTGAGATAAATTCTGACTTTGATAAATAACCCCCTAGGGGGTCATTGATTAAGTGCAAGGCAGTGTGCAAATGGGTGCAATCCTTGGAATCTTTGCCCTTTGCACACTAAATGAACTGCTGCAGATCCTCACTTCTAAACCTGCTCAAAGGTAACGAAGAATTTGGGAGAAAGAGAGGGGAACAATGTTTAGGAATATCATCATCATCATCATTTCTGTCTTATTATATCTCCGTTGGCCGAGAAGAAAAGGTAAAGGTGAGGAGCTTGTGCTTTTAAAGAGGGGTGCCCCCTTGTTCCTGGAATTCTGCTCTGATCTCCGTGGTTACGCAGATGAGTCAAAGTTCATGATAATGGAAGAAAACCATTTGTTCTAGTTTGATCATTAAACGAGAGAAAGTTGCCGTTTATCCCATCCCTGAACTGGGGACAGAGAGCAGATGGCGAGAAATGAAAATCTTTTATTTCTCTTTTCATGTATAAATGTCAGCTGCACCGACTGCCAGATACAGATCCCTGTCACAGCTTGGGGTGTAGTGACCCCACTGTACAGTGACACTAATGCTACAATCGCCCCGTTTGATTGGACGTGTGGCCCCCGTGTATGGATACTCACTACATCAGGCAATAAATATGCGGGGGGGAGAGGGATTTGCACGAGGAAATGTTTTATTTTTATTGACACTTTCTTGTCTCTGTTTATCCTCCACTTCTCTTTCAAGTACAATTACTCTCCCCCATATTTCTCTTCCATGTTCCTCTTCCTTTTCTATTACAGTGGAACCTCAATTCTACCTCCCCTAACTTTACGTTTTCCCTCATTTTATACATTGTTGTTTTGGTTCCACCTATATATTATCCATAATACATTTCCCTTTATTTTAAATTTTTCATGGATTTTACAAATTTTTTTTTTGGTTCCCTGAAAAACGTAAAATGGGGTTTCTGCTGTATGTTCTCAATTTTGCTGCCCATTCTCTTCACTTCTGAACTCCTTCTCCTTATTTTCCGCTCCACAAATCATTCTCTCTAGCTGAAACAATGTGCATCACTTTCATTGTTCTAGTTTTACTCTCCCTCTTCTACTTATTCTCATTATTCCTTCCTCTTTCCCCTTTTTTTTCCCCCCTTTTTACTTCCTCAGTTCCTTCACCCATCACTTATCTTACTTAGGCTCTTCTCTTTTCTCTTCTGTTTCTTCACTTCCTCCTCCTACTCTCTACTATTGTTTTTTTTAGCTTTTTCTACATTTCCTTTCTTCTCCCATCTTCTCTTCTATACTACCATTTTGATTCACTTTCTTAATTGCGCTTTATCTTCAATGTGTTTTTCCTTATCTTCTTTGTCATCATTCCATTTTAATTCAATCTTGTTTCCTTCTGTCTTTCCTTCATCCTCTGTTCCTCATTCCTGTTCTCTTCTCTCCACTGCTCTGAAACATATTCTCCTTTTCTTTCCTCCTCCACCTCACTCCATGAACATCCATAGATCCCACTGTCCTTTCTCTCCCATCAGCTGAAACACTTTCTCTTTCTTGGATCTTCTCTATTCTGCTTCTTCATTTCACCAATCTTCTCTTCTCTTTCCATTTCCCCCCCTTCACTCATACTCTCAGTGCAGCTACTCACAAATTTGTTTCATGTACAGCTTTTATTCTTTTTTTTTTATGTTTGTAGCACACCCTTGAGTGTACTTTTGCTGTGTATTAAGGCTGTGTGTGACCAGGCTAAAACTGCTTGTAATGTGCCCCGGATCCCAGTGTACATGTGCAACTCCCGGTACCTGGTGTAATTCAGTGCAGCAGGATATTCAGCCAGACAAGTTTCTTTGCAGTAAAATAAACTTGTGTATTAACGGAGAACTGTTGCAATGGAGTAGTTCAGAGGCACTTTGATATTCACATAGATAAAAGAATATCTTCAAACAGCAATATTCGCTCCAGGTTGTACAAGGTGCTCCAGGTGAGCCAATATCCAATATATCAGAGTAACAGCAATAATAGACTTAGACAATAGTTACCACTCTCACTAGGCACTATCCCTCCAGATGAACACTAAGGCATGGGATTCTCAGCCTGGTGTCTTGTCTCTTGGCACCTTATATAGTCCTCACCTCACCCACTGTATTCAGCCTGGGGTCTTGGATCTTGGTAACCTATCTGGTCCTCAACTCACCCGCTGTAGTTCCTGCTCTAGTGGTTTACACACCACTGGGTCATAACCCCTCTACTTCTCCTCGTTGGAGCCACATCTGCTCTCTAGCTACCCTGTGCTGACTCTCACTCCTAGAGTTACTATTACTGTATTCACTATTGCTAACTCACACTTATCTAGCTTCACCGGCAGACCTGGATCTGTAGTACCTCTCAGTGAGGCAAAGTCCCAGGACAGACCCAGACCACATGGTGCTAAACCCCTTTATACTGCTGCCATCTAGTGGACAAACTCTACCTAGAGAAATCCCAGTGGACCCAGGAAGGAAGACATAGCTGCCTGGGTCCACCTATGTGTCCAAATACTAAAGAGGAACTGGCTGAGTAATTTAACCCAAATCTCAGGGTCCCTACATATTCTTTAGATGTGAAATCAATTATAGTCCAGCCCCATCACCTCGTTCCTCCCCTCAGACACTGAAACCGAAACAAGAAACCAAATTAAAATCTACAATAAAGGAGTGGTTCACCTTCTATAGTATGTTAAATAAGGTCTATGCAACTTCTCAATTGGTCCTCATTTCTTCTTTTTAATTGTTTCTGAATTCTTCTTCTGACTCTTTCCAGCTTTCAAATGGGGGTCACTGACCCCATCTAAAAAAACAAATGCTTTGTAAGGCTACAAATGTATTTTTATTGCTACTTTTTATTACTCATCTTTCTATTCAGGCCTCTACTATTCATATTGCAGTCTCTTATTCAAATCAGTACATGGTTGCTAGGGTAATTTGGACCCTAGCAACCAGATGACTGATATTACAAACTGGAGAGCGGCTCAATAAAAAGCTAAATAACTCAAAAACCACAAACAATAAAAAAATGAAAACCAAATGCAATCAGTCTCGGAGTATCCCTCTCTACATTATACTAAAAGTTCACTTAAAGATAAACCACCCTTTTAAGAAAGCAAGTGCCAGGGCTTCAAGGGTCGGCTGTACAGAATTCCATCATTAGAAACATCATTAATGAATTTTTTGGAAAAATAAAGGAAAAGAAATTTTATTATTCCAGAGGATGATTTTTGCCATGATTCAAGTGTCTTTGCACTAAAACTCCTGATTATGAATGATGGTTTCAAAAACTCAAATGCACAATATTTATTATACATCAAAAAATGGAATGTAAAACGTCAGCACCTAAAAGCTGCGGAGCTCATGGAAAGTCAATGGGAGCTGCTGATGGCAAGTTTTTCGACCCATGGCAAATAATAAAGAGAGTAAAAATTCAAGGTATTCGAGTTATTTTTCATGATTTTGTTCAATCCAATTTTTTATATTGGGATTTTTTTCCAGACCGAGGATTAGAGCAGGAAAAGGCAGATCTAGGAACAGGTTTCCCCCAGTAAATAGAGCCACTTTGGCCACAGTAATGTTTCAAGGAATCGGCTTATGAAGCAGATTTGGTGTCAAAAACTATTTGTTGCATGTGGTAAATGATGATGTCAAGATGTTGTAGAGCAGTGATCCCCAACCAGTAGCTCGCGAGCAACATGTTGCTCTCCAACCCCTTGGATGTTGCTCTCTGTGTCCTCAAAGCAGAGGCTTATTTTTGAATTCCAGGCTTGGAAGCAAGTTTTAATTGCATAAAAACTAAGTATAGTGCCAAGTAGAGCCTCTTGTAGGCTGCCAGTCCACATAGGGGCAACCAAAGAGCCAATCACAGCCCTTATTTGGCACCCCAAGGGACTATTTTATGCTTGTGTTGCTCTCCAACTCTTTTTACATTTGAATGTGGCTCATGGGTAAAAAAAGGTTGGGGACCCCTGTTGTAGAGCAAGGACCAAAGAAGGGATGAGGCATGATACCAATCTCTGTTTCTGTAGGGAAATAAGAGCAGAGCAGGCAGTGACCCTTCCCTGCCCTATACAACCTATATAATGTATAACAAAAGGCAGATCATTTGAGTTATCTCCAATACTCACAGACAACCAGACAACAATTTTACTGGATCAGATCCTATGTATTTAGTACATTGTGTCTTATCCCCTGTAGTTTCAGATTCCCTGTGAGACCTGCAGTTACGCAGATATCCACAGAATCTCATTTATCTTTACATTAATCCTCTGAATGACGTCCCTCCGCCTGTCCTTTCCCCTGAGTATAATGACACTGGCTGTAGAGAGTCTGTCAGCACCCACCTGTGTAAGAACAGAGAAATGGGTCAGGCTGGCACAGTTCTGTTTGACAAGTTGAATTCCAGAAAAATGAAATTCCGATCTGAGATTTTGACTCATTAAAACAGGGGACCAGTGACTTCTGTTGCCTAAAAGAAAAAAACATAGTTTGCTGGCTTCTATGAAGATTTCAGTGGCTCTGCTTTCAGTTTCAGTCTTACCTAAGCTGCCATTGATTCTCTGGATGGCTTGCCACAGCCTTTGCTTGCCATTTCCCATAACCCTCCTATTGTATTATAAATCCACCTGGGGCACGTTTACTTAATCAGGTTCATGAATGGATCTGGGATTCTTGTTTTCCCTCTGTCAGGTTAGGGCAAGAAGGCTCACAGAGGAATACCCAAAGGTTCTGTTCAGCCCTTGTTTGTATCAAACCCTTCTGGAATGCTATGGGCATCCCTAATGGCACAGAAAATCATTCTCATTGAATGGGAAGAAAGGAACAATCTGCCTTTTGAGCCGTAGGAAGGAGGGGGCAGTGTTGATGCCCATAGATGCTCAGAGAATGAGAGAGGAATCAATGGATAATAGGGGAGAGATCAGGAATAGAATATTCAAATTTGAATATAGTATTTTAAGTAGTGATGGGCGAATTTATTCACCAGGCGGGAATTTGTGGCTAATTCCCGCGATTCGCCGCCGGCGAATAAATTCGCGAAACCGCTACGAAAATTCGCCAGTGAAAATTCCAAAAAAAAATTTGTGAAACGGTGCCGGTGTCTAGTTTTTGACACTGGTGACCAGTTTTTTGGACGAAAATGAGACGCCGGCGTTGTTTCGCAAATTTTTCGCCGTTTCATGAATTTTGCGGGATATTCGCGAATTTATCGGTGAAGCGAAATCCGCCCCTCACTTATTTTAAGGGTTAAGCCCCAGAGATGCTCTGACTCTATGAACACCCTCCCCAGCTGTACAGTGTCACTCAATAAAGATGAATGTTGTAAATAGCAATCCATAAGCCAAGCAGAAGAAGAGTTGGAATCTGCTGCAACATATGGTTTTAGTAGGAATTGGCTGCTGCTGCCGTCCTGGAAAGGACATGGATTACTGTGAACCTCATCCATTGATTCACGTATGGGGACCTGCCAGCTTCATTACTTATTCACATGCGAGATCCAATCAGATCTTTACTTGCATTCAACCCCGGTGGCTATTCTGCTCAACTAAAGCAAGAAATAAACAATCGGCTATAGACAATGACATCAAACTGACAATTAGCTATTAGGTTGGTTTAAGTGTAACGTGAACCATAAAGCAAGCATGTTGATCTGCCAGGTTTAAAATGTATGTATGTATACTTTTTAGAGATGCACCGAATCCAGGATTCTGCCAGAATTCGGCCTTTTCCAGCAGGATTCGGCCGAATCCTTCTTCCCAGCCAAACCGTATCCTTCTTCCCAGCCAAACTGAATCCTTCTTCCCGGCCGAACCGAATCCTTCTTCCCAGCCGAACCGAATCCTTCTTCCTGGCCGAACCGAATCCTTCTTCCCAGCCAATCCTTCTTCCCGGCCGAACCAAATCTGAATGCAAATCAGGGGCGGGGAGGGAAATCGTGTGACTTTTTGTGACAAAACAAGGAAGTAATATCGATATGCAGGGGTTTGGCCGAATCCAAAATAGCAGATTTGGTGCATCCCTAATATTTTTATTTGTACAGCGCTCCTTTGAGGGCAAAGCACTGTACCGCAAAACAGTAACTTAGTAGTAACAAACAAGGGGTCACTGCTATATTTAGTAATAATAAGTGTATTATTAGAAATACAATTCACATAAATAATAAATATAATTACACTACAGATTAAGACTTGCTCTGAGAGGAGTGGAGGTTTTGGAATACAATGAATGGGTGCCCTCTTCTGCTTAAACGGGAACACCACATACAGTGCAGTGCTTTATTTTGGTCTGGTGCCGCCCACAATCCCCCCAACACTGGATTGATTGATAGATTCCTTAACCATCAGCCCTTTCCCTTTGCTCCAAAACCCCCCACTCCTTCCAGGAAACTCAGGGTTAATAGTGAACCCTCTAACACGAGGAATGAAGAAAAGCGAGCGTAAAGGATATAAAGGAGTCATCTCATAAAGATGGATGGCAGAGATGAAAGGCCAAAGCGTCTCCCCACGCTCAACTCCAGATACGGGCGACTTATTTATTATGTATCAGGGCAGGAGAATGTTCAGTTCTGAGACTTTCATCTGAGAGCGGAACGAACAAACTTGATTGGGTAAAAAAAACGTTATTCCGCTTATTCCAACATGGAATTAATTTATATTATTCCATAGGAATGCAAAATGTGCCCACTGGTGTTGGACAAAGTCACACTGGCAGCTTCGCCCCTTTATCTCCTGCATCTCCCTTCATTAGTTACTTAGCAGTAACTGTGCTTCAATAATTCTAATTAACTTCTTATACATTGCAGATGAATGCTCCAAGCAACCTTACAGTTGGTCTTCATTTTCTTTTAATTATTGTGTCCCTATACCAAGTGAATAATGGCAGCATTCTTCTCTCTATTGATCTGCTCAACACTGTTCAACCTCCCAGCCCACAGCAATCCCGCTGCTTAAACAGATAGCTAGAATCTCAACTGCCGTAAAGCAGGGCAGGACTGCTGCTTACAATGGGGATCAGATGGAATCTGTGCAGCCACTGGGACAGAATACTCTGTTATACAGATAGCTAGAATCTCATTCTCAGCTGCCATAAAGCAGGGCAGGACTGCTGTTTCCTGTAGCTGTGATGATACAGTCTTTATTTAAAAAAAAATCAGATTACTCTCAGCCCAGTGGCAGTTATGCCTGGCAGTGCAGAAATGAATATTGATATGAATAAATATTTGATTGAATTCCTTTAATCATCAGCGCAACATCATCCTCCCGCCTCCGTCCCCTGCCAGTATAACATACACTCAGAGTAGCTTTCATTTTGTCCTAATTTGATGTATTTAATGGAAACCGATGCCCCAATGGTTGGATATTTGTATCTATAGTGTATTTATAATACCCACACGTGCCTCGTCTGCAATATTCAGATTCTGTCACATTTCCAAATATTTCAGAAAACCATTAAATCTTTTTGAGGGTTATGTAAAAAAAAGGCACTAAGTTTGCCCAGGAGCAGTAACTCATAGAAACCGATCAGCAGGAAGCATTTACTCGTCACCTGTTCAAAAGCAAACATCTTATTGGTTGCTATGGGTTAATGCTCCTGGGCGAACTTAGTGCCTTTAATTACATATGGGGGCTTGAGAACTGTACAATAAGATAGTTCATCATTAAAGCATTCGATTTGTTGCAGGAATGGCCATTTTCCTACTAAGTCACCGCAATAGATTATTTGCAATGGGAAAAGTATAAATCGGTCCTTTTGACAAAAAATGTGACTTGAAATGTGAAATTCCACAAAAACATTTGTTTTTCTGTAGTTGTAACCATAGCAACCAGTTGGTAGGTAGTGTTTTCCTGCTGGTTCTTCTGAAAGCAACATCTGATTGGTTGCTATGGGTTACTAGACCTAGAAAGTTACCTTTTTTGTGACTGGGTTGGGTCTGTGGGTAGGGGAGAATCATTGCGATTACTACATTTGCCCCTTTTTTGGTTTAAAAGTAAGAAGGAAACCAACACCCTCGGCAATCAAGTATATACAAATAGTGATGAGCAAATTGTTTTCGCCAGGCATGGATTCAGACCAATACTTCAACAATTCAACACTTCGACATCTGTGAATTTTTTTGCACCAGACTGCAGAAAAAAATCCACCATGGAAAATTTTGCCTTCGACAGAAAAGACAAAATTTTCACAGAGACATGTCAGGTATTGCATTGTAAGTTGTGGCTAATTTCAATGGCTAATTTTTGTGATATCATGGGGAAGACGAATGCTCTCACTTTACTTCTGTTAAATAAAAGGATGATATTTATTAAAGTCCATTTTTTTCAGGTCAGACTTTTAATGGGGAAAAAACACAATTATTTCATAGAAAACAACCTGAACATTTTTCGAGATTTATTAAACCCAGATGGTCCGAATAAAAATGTACTCAGACCTGCTGAGTTCATGTAGAAGTCAATGGTAGATGTCCCGTTGACATTTTGAAGATATCCCAAACTGGGCTGGGTTGCGTTCAATAATGCGAAGATTTGCGGTTTCATGCGTCAAGGCTGAAAAAAGTCACTGGTTTCGGGTGTCAAATCCTTCGGAAAAGATTCAGCTGAATCCGCATCCACTTCCTTGTTTTGTGCGAAAAAGTAACGTGATTTCCATCCACCTCTTATTTGCATTGGATTCGTTGCTGCCAGGCAGAAGGATTCTTGCTGAAAAAAGCCGAATCCTGCCCGAATCTCTAACCGAAACCTGGATTCAGGCATCCCTAATTTCAGGAGTCAAATCCGAAAAGTCGCAGTTTTCTGTGACAATTCCACAAAATAGTATGATTCAGATTTTTTTCCGAATTTCATCAAGTCTTTTCTTACACAAGAAATTTTTGGGAATATGTATTGATACATAGGGGAGAAAAGTCAGTGCAGATTTGGCCAAAGTGGTTTTCGAGAACATTTCGAATTTTGATAACTAACCCCTAAATACAAGCATGTCCCCCAATTACTCAACTCCCACCCTTCCCAATACTACAACTAGAAATTTGGGCATTAAATGCAGCCAGAAAGGTGATGTGACAATGACTCTTGGATTCTTTTCAGTCTCTATAACTCATTGAGTCCATATATTCCCTCTCTGTTTTGTCTTAATTCACAAGCGGGAGCTTCCATACTTCTTGCATCAACTGCCCCATTCTCTTTACATAATGGGAACTACAAAACATATATCAGTGGTGCTGGAGCTGCTGCATTTAGAACATGCCATTCCTTGTACCTCTCAGGTGTATATGGAGAGAATAAGTGGATGGAGAGATTTATTTTACTATTATTTGAGTAGTATGGTCATAGTGCAAATAAGTATACTTTTACCTATTTTCTCGCACTCAGATAAAACCTCCATTGCATGAGGGGAAATCCCTCAAGAGGGCCTCCTGCTTGATGCCCGGTGGGATCTGGATGTGGCGAGAGTGGTGGCCACCATCAAGCAGGAACCCAACTGTAATACTGACTCTTAGGGAGTTATTTATTAAAATTTGAATTTTCATGAAATGTATATATTGATTTCACCTAACTCTCCAAATTCCAATTTTTTTAAAGACTCAAATTTCAGGTATTATGCCCAAAAAACTCAAAAATTTTAATGTAAAAACTGTTGAGGGCCTATACATGTCTATGGGGATGTCTTTAGAAAAGCTCAAGGTATGTGGGTGATTCAAGGGTTTTTCTGCAAAAATTCGAAAAAAATTAGAACCATTCAAGTTTTTTTCTTGACGCTTCTGGATTCAAGTTTTTTCAATTCGAGTTTTTTGATAAATCACCCAAAATTCAAATTTGAGTTGATTCGAGGTCCAGAACTCCCATACCTCCCAAACTCAATTTCTGATAAATAACCCCCTAACAATTCTCCGCAAAATAATAGCACATTAATGACTCTTCTCTCAACACAGAACACAAGAGCTGTTTTACAATGAAGGTTCCGGAAATTAACCGAATTATCCTATTAAAAAAATTGGTTGACATTCTCATGTGCCCACTGATAGCAGAACTCCTTTTTATATATCTATATATATATATGTTTATGTATATGAGTGATTGTAGGCATGGTGTAGTTTGTTTCTCTATTCTGTAAATAACACAGATATCTCTGAAAATGGTGGATACGAACACGCAACACAACAGTTGATCCCAGAAATCAAATGGCTAGAGCCAACAAATAGACACAATGAGGTAATTATAGACACAGATCAGACCATTTTAGGCAACTTAAAGTTGTCATAATAGGAAACAATTTCAGACAAAATTTTCTACTTAAAAAAATGGCTCCCATCATACATTTTGGGCCATCCAAACCAACGTTCTTAAAGTGATGCCAAAAGGTTTCTGTTGTATGTAGGAAATGGATCAAAGTTCTTTGAAAGAAAACCCCCCAACACACACTGCCCCCAAACCAGTCCCCCTATGCTACTGGTTCTTTGAGGTGCTGAACCTCCTACTTTTACATAGGCTGACACTTTAGGGGGTTGTAAGGCTTAGGTAAACACCTTATTCCAGCCAGTAAAAGTTATGCAGCAGCCCATTCCATCAATAAAGGCTAAATTCATAGTGTATCCTTAGAACATGATAGAATAAGGGGAGGGCAAAAGTTTAGCACTGTGCCGCCATGTTTGATCCAATTACCCAAGTATCCAATGCACCCAATGGACAGGAGCATGTACATCATGGTACTTTTAGAGTTTGTTATGTTTTTTAAGTTTATTATACTGTGCAAAGTGGTTGCAGGGGACTTTGGGGCAATGGGATCCAATATGGTGGTTACAGTGACGTTCAAGAAAGTACCTTGGACTGGTGGGATGCTGATAGAAGATGATAGATGTGATGTGCACTGGCCCGGGCAACATAGAACATTTACTTCTCCTTAGGCATTTTTATGGACGCAAATTCATCTTTTGCCCCTTTCACCCCAAAGCCAACAGATACGTGTTAATATAATACATTTTATAAAAGTGTGACTCTTACATACATATTTGGGGTTCGTTGGCATTTTCCACACAATTATAAAGAGATTTTCTCAGTCAACAACATCCACTCAAGGAGCCGGAGAGTCACCACGTACATCCATAGTCAGTGTCTGGAGTAGAGGAAGGTTTTTATTGTTTGTACATTAAATGTTCTTCAGTTTAACAAAACACGCGGATTCCTCTGGTGTCCCCATTCTAAAACTCTGACTTAGGGGTTTATCAATAGGATTTAGTACAGAAGAAACAGAGAGAGTCGGAGAGCGAAAACAAAGGTTCCTTGAACAATTTCCAACTTTGCTACATTTTTAGAATGACCACACTTATTTATAACGACACAGACAGAATTGCCAGAAAATATAAAGTGAAGTTAAATATCAGACTATAGAGAAAAACACTGCAAAATCCCCCCCCTCATCAAACACTACCAGGCAACCAGATTTCACTCAAACCCAAATTTATAGCTCCGGTTGCATCTTAAGCCAAATGATAAAAATTAAAATAACATTCTTTTACATCGACAAATTCTTACAAATTTCTAAAAATGTAGACAAAAATAAAAAAAAGGGACCATTTGCACTGGGTTTTCTTAGGGATTTCCATCAGTTTCCATTTTATTGAGTCTGATGGTGAAAACTTTTTTTCCACGTTGTTGATTCAAAGAATTTAGTTTGTATTGGTATTTTTAACCATCATTATGGCTCTGTATATAAACGATTGATATTCCATATCAGTCTCTTCCTGTTGTCATTGTTGGGGCCGTAATTTCATTTTTTTCTGGAATTTTTCATGAATGTTAAGTACAGAAATATTGGCAAAATTCTATCACGTTTACAGACCATTGCCCCTGATAAACATAGAGAATCATTGGACAAGTTTTTATGCACATTAATGATTTCATAAGATCTCTCTTCGTCCTGATCCACTAGACATTCAGCTTTTTCTCCTTTTTAAATTTTATCAAAGATTTTGATTAACAAAGAAATATATTTTTTTTAATATTCACAGTTTGGCAAAATATTTTTTCTGTTTAAAACAAATTTCATATACTATTTTCTTTTATTAGTTAAAAAATATATAACTGGATAATAAGCCATGCCATCTTTAGGTGCCCAAAAAGGGGTCATAGCCAAGGACCACTTAGCAATAATTTTAGGTAGATTGAGAGTATATACTGTACAATGATCATGCCAGATTCACATCCAAGTGAACAGAGAGAATAGTGGAGCAGCACCTCTAGTTGTGGGGAAGATGGGAAATGTTGGTTATCTAAAAGCAGAATCTTTAATGCAAAGCCGAGCCCTTACTGGTCATGCTATGCCAATTTTACTCAAGACAGAATTTCTTAGAAATTCAGGTTTTATGATCTGTGAGTTTTGACCAAAACTCAAAATGTTCATGGTTATAAAAATGTTTTTTTTCCAGAAACTCAAGCATTATATACGTCCTAAAATTATTCATTAAAAAGCGAACCTACATAAATATAAATTCTGAAGAATGAAGTACGGACTCCATAACGGGTAAATATTTAAGCACTGGCCTAGATTAGGATGAGACAAGTCAAGTGATAAATTATAATGTTATATCAAAATTATAAATTCTATAGATATTGGTATTCAGTGGTGTAACTAGTTGTTACTGGGCCCCATAGAAAATTAAATTTAGGGCCCCAAAATATTTATAAGTTGGCCTATTTTACCAAGATATATTAAAATTGCTAATTAATTAGGGTCTCACTGGGCCCCCTACACTCCTGGGCCCCCCTGCAACCGCAGGGTCTGCTTCCTCTATAGTTATGCCCCTGTTGGTATTCTTAGAGAATTCATAGAGATTTTTTATTTTTAAATAATTTCTTTAAAATAATTGTTTGTTCTTTCCCCTACCCCCCTTTTTTTGTGGACGTGACTCTGTGTTCTCCTTTTTAGTGCCGCTGACCCTATTCTAGGGAAGTTATTTATTTTTTTATTTTACTGATTCTGTCCAAAAAAATTAAAAAAATCCATTGGCATGGCCCAAGCATTTAGTATAATAACAGCCTTGGCCCAGCATTTTGCAGCCCTATGTGGCTCACACGGCACCATCTTATAATTATAAAGTTGTTACAATAAAATTATTGTTTCACAGCCTACATGAAATCCAATTAAATATTGGCAGGAGCTTCACAACAGTTGTGCCGTTATCACTGATTTATACAATTCATTTCATTCCCACCCCAGTGATTCTATGGGGAACATTAATTGTAGCCTTTAGGGTAGGGCCCCAGTCAAATATTTATTGGAAAATATGCAACAAATCAATGACAATGGTAAATGTAAAAACAAGAAACCTTAAAAAATTAAAATTGCAACTTTCTTTGTTCCTTGTCCGATCAGGTGATTGGCAACATGATTATTATGGAGGGTGCATGTATGGTGAGTTAATCACCCTAGGGCAGAGATGGTACGTGCCATTTGGAGAATATGTGCTACTCAGAATAAAGCTTCTAGGAAAGTTCATCATTTTATTATTATTCTTGACATTTTTGGCCTTCTCTCTCTCTATTTTTTTCTGAGGATGTAAACCCTCAAAAAGATTTTTTTTCAATTTAAATGAATTCAAAGTTCAATTAAATATACATTTATAAAAAAAATGTAAAATGTATTTGCATTTGATAACGTTTTTTATTTAATAATAAATATTTTCAATGGATTTGAAAGGTTTCAGAGAAATATAAATCAGAAAATTTCCAGTGGATTTAAAGATATTTGTAAATGCATTTGCCATTGAAAAAAAACGAATGGAAATATAAAAAAAAAACTTTCAAAGGATTTAATGTTATTTGTACGGTAAATGTATTTCAATTGAAAAGAATTCAGTGAAATATTAATCAGAAAAAGTTCAATGGATTTGAAGGTGTTTGTAAAGTTTTTGCAGCTGAAAAAAAATATAATGAAATTATCTTTAAACATTTTCAGTGGATTTAAAGGTGTTTGTAAATGTATTTGCAATAAAAAAATGAATGGAAAAGTAAATTAAAAGGATTTAATGTTATTTGTAAATGTATTTTCAATTGAAAAAAATTCAGTGAAATATTAATCAGACAATGTTCACTGAATTTAACGGTATTTGCAATTGAAAAACATTGAATGAAATACTATGTAAACATTTTCAAGGTATTTGTATGTATATTTACAGTTGAAAATAGCAATTACAAATAAAACCATCGGAAATTTGAAATGAGGAAAGTTGATTTTAATAATATTTTATCTTCTTATCCAAAATTTTATTTTTGGGTTTAGAATCCCTTTAAACTCAATTTTGCCTCTTTCTAAATAAAAAATGTAAGCTGTTATTTAATAAGCAGATCAATTACGGGGCTACTTTTTAAACTTATTTTTAATTTTATTTTAGGCACTTTCCTATTTATGTTCTAGTTTGTTGTTCCATTTGCTGCATTTCAGAATGTATTTGACTGGAGCCAGCCTGTAATCAGAGCATTAGCTCTTTCATATGAAGCAACCAACTTTGATCTAATTAGAGCATCAAAGCATTCATAGGGGTAGACCAACCTGATTAGAACATTAAACCCCCTCTTAGACCCACTTTGTTCATAACAAGGTTACATTGGCCTCTGCATTAGAACATTCACTGAGTTATGGCAGCTGGGTACCTGCGTGAAATGCGTTTCTTTTATATGCATCATCAGGGATGATGATGCAGATCATGGATCCTTTTAAATGGTTCCTACCCCCTGGTACAGGGTAAATATTGAAATTTAACCTACAGACATCACAGTCATCAGTAATGTTCCCATAGAGTAAGTACTAGGAGACACTACCCTTGAAATTATTTATAAGATAAATAAAATTAGAAAGGAATGAAGGGCTTGTACTGAATAGAGAAGGTTTGATTACAGTAGGCTGGTATTCAAATGACACCATGGCAGAGGAACTAGATAATCTACAGCTTCATCTGACACATGGCAACGTATTCAGCTATCATCCACTCCAATACAAAATGGACAATTCTCCACTTCTACACTTATGAGTGAATCATGGTCTCCCATTGGCACTGAAGTTTGTTTCAACATATCGACCTCTATACAGACCCCACCTTACAATTCCATAGAGAGCTCACCACTCACAGTGATACCGAGAATGTAAAGAGGCAGGTCTGTTTCAATATTGAAGGGGGAACTGCTATGGGGTCCAGTATGGTCCCATTGATTTCTCATTTGCCCAAATGCACTTATAGGTCCCTCACCACCTTATGTGGGCCAGATATGGAGAAGGTGGGGCTATGAAGGATGTAAATTGCACCCCCCTATTGGGGTAATTCTGACAAATGACTTTTCATGAGTATAACAAGAGTACATGTATATCTATAGCAAGGCTCTCTGTATAGAATAACTGAAGTCTTGTTTGCTCATTTCATAAAAAAAGGTATACAACCTCTCTATAGATCTTCCAGCCTTCGAAAAGAGCCAACAACTGTTTTGAGATCCTGATACTGTAGTGCTACTACTTTGTGCTATTGTAGTGGTCTGAACATGATTCTATCAAAGACATTCTTCCAACATGTTTCTGTTTTCTTGAATCCCACAGATTGTGTTTGTAATGCCCACAAATGGGGAAGAGGATGTGCCCCCTTGAAACAGCTCATACCATTCTAGGTTTCTGCATTTATGAAAATACACAATGACAGTTTTTCTTTGTGTAAATATGGACAGAGATGCTAGAGCTGAGTGACAGCATCATCCCAAATGAAAATCATGTACAAATAGGCAAAATGTGATTTAGGCTGTACCCTTACAGAAAATGTTTTTAGCTGAGGGACCAGGCATGTAAGGCATCTTAACCACAGATAACTCTACTAATATGGGGTCAAATAATAATATAATAAACATGGAATTGTAGATTAATAATGAAACATATGTATGGGTTCTATTTATGTGACTTCAATGAGCAGGTTTATTACTGTGCAGCAACTGGACAAAATGATTGTAAAAAATAACGATTTTGCATTCCAAACCCAAACATGGTCACCAGTGCTTTATCTTAGGTCTCTCCTTGAAATTGCCCATTGCTAGTGTTAGCTAGTTTTTAAGCCTTCTTCTTAAACCCTGTATATAAGGACAAATAATATTGAGCTCATATTTAATTAATATATATATTATTTATTTCTATTACAGGATGCCACCCCATTCTAATATCTGTAGAGATTGTTTTTTTCATCAGTGAGGAAATGATTGGTCTACTTGGGCTTCCACTGTAATTGTTTTGAAGGAACAAAATCAGTTGACTGAAAGGGAAGAAATGTGGTTGGTTGATGCCATGGCATCAGTCTCATGGCCAGCATCAAAAACCCTACCTTTCCCAAAGGATCCATGGAAAGTTTAAATATTTTTGGACCTCTGTGGCATACTAGGCCATACTATCCCAAAATCCAATTGGTATTTGGACACCTCAACCACTTTCTCATATCTCAGACTTTAGGATTATTGTGGTTGGATCAGGTCAACATGTTATGAATGATATACCTAGAACCTATGGATATTAGTGAGTAAGGGCAGACTGATGCACAAAAATGAGTTTAATGTATTATGATAACTGGAACAATTCAAATATCAAACATTCCAAAAAAAAGAAGAAGAAAGGAAAAGAAACACGTTGTACAGCCAACGTTATGCCAAGGGGTATCTCAAGCTATCCCAATACATTATCTCTGCAGGCAGAACAAAATAGATTATGATAGCATGATCTCCTTTTGGGATAATGTTGGCTGCATCTATAAATGTTTGGATCATGCACCACAGAGTATACACATGGAGAATGCTCTCTGGGGTGGTGTCTTTAGTTGGTGGGTCTCCAAGATCCTTGAGGGACACCAGAGATCATTGATTTTTTTGAGAAATATATTGATTCTTGCTTCAGGAGATAAAGAAAAAGAAAGCAGAAGAGTTGTCTTTAGAGGTATAGCACAAATTTAGTTCTTGAGATTATTTATAATATACATAAATAACTACTTTAATGGAGGGCTATTACCTAATCACACATCATAGACCATAGAAAAGCAAGTCAAATGAGGTTGAAATCCTGCTGATACAGTTGTTTCCTTCGAGAGAAGGTTCAGTTGTGTCAGGTCTTAAGTCCTGGGACCTTCCAACCCAATGGTAACTCAATTTTGATTGACTCAAACTCAGAACATAACAGCCATGCACATCTCCTCTTTGTATTCCTAATACTATACTACAGTTAGAGGAACAATATTAAGAATAGGTGAAGGTCTATGCAGTAATTATTGTATAATAAACACCACAATAAGACATAATACCTTATCCACTCTACTGTATATACTTGTATCTTATACCCTCAATTAGTGGTTTCCACATACTCAAACTATGCATCAAGGAGATTCATACAAGGCCATAGGTAGATTGATACTGTAGGTATCTCAATCTGAGTTTTGGTGTGATGCATCAGTGTTCCTGTAGGGATATCCTAAAACCATGGCATGCTGAGGTTAACTTTAGAAACCCTCAGTAGTGCTCATACCAAACTGGCCAACTAGGATTCTTGTAGAAGGCCATCATCTGGTTTGATTTAAAATGGAAAATCTCGGACAGTCAGATTCATTAAGCCAACTCATAGGTAAGAAATTATGGTTTGCCCAATGAGGACTTTGATTGGAGTGATTTAATGGAAATCATGTGACTAAGTTTCTTATGGCTATTTTTGTGATTGGTCACTTAGTGCCTATTACAGTGTTTGCCACTGTTTCATGCAAAAATGGTTGCAGCATGAACAAAACCCTGTTGGTTGTGATATGTGTTAGTCCCTACAGCAAGCTTTGCACACACTCACGCGCACACCAAAGCAGACAAAAAAAGCAATCCCTGTAAAAGTTTGAGCCCAGAAACCTTTTGATCCCTTTGCCCCTCGCTTTACCCTGGGTGTGCTGGTGTTATTTTTTGTTTATGATACATAGCAAATTGCCTTTCTTTCTCTAAAATACATAGATCAAGCATGTTAAGTGGTGTGAATCCCATTATGACATCATAAGACCTCATACAAGCTAAAGGCCATGTGCTGTAAATGTGCTGGGGAGGGGCAAAAGGTTTGAAGTAGAAAATAACCTCTAGACGCAGGAGCAAAAGTAAGTGTCACACGGTGGAAAGCTAACTGGAAGGACGTTAGTTACAGATGTGATACCCAACGTTATCTGAACTCAGACTGGTTTTCAGTCAATAAAAGACCCAATTTCAACAAAAAATTTTAGAATCTGTAAGGGGGAAAAAATGTGCTATGGTTGCTAGGACGTCCTCCAGTTTCGACAATTACTTTACCCATTGAAGAGGAAATGCCCCCAATGTACCATAGCTAGCAAATGGGTGGTCTACTGACCCTTCTCCTACACCACGGGGCAAAGGGACACCAGAAACCAGGGTTAGCATTGAGTCCATTAGGAACGAGCGAGAGAGAGTCTTGGAACGACAACGTTAAGACTATTATGAGAATCAAGAGGAAGAAAAAAAAATAGACAAGGGAAAAAACAAAACAGATTTTTTTACAGCTTTTCAATGTTCTCAGCATTTTTGTGTTTCTTCAAACAGAATTCAGTCCTTTCTTCTCGTGCCTTGAGCCGATTCCTCGTTGAATGAAACAATTTCTTCAAATATTGTTATTTTTTTATTTTCCCCATTTTGTGACACTTTATTGAAGGAAACAGTTTGGTCTCTCTCTCTCTCCTTCTCTCTCCCATATTACTTTTTTTGTGTTTTCTTTTTATTTTCTTGTATATATTTATTATATTAACATGTGCAGAATAGGCAGAAGAGGAGGTTTGCCATTAGCCAAAGAGATGCAGCCAAGCTTGTAGCATTGTCTATCGGCGTCCCGGGTCCTACTGAGACAAAAAGCATTGGATAAGAGAAAATTTACAGGCTAAAGAATCATAAGCCAACATATTATACGGTTTTACCATAACCTTTGCTAAAATGATCTCAAGAGCCATGAATTACCTGTAAAATGTTCCTTAGTGATGTCATTTGTGTCTCTTAACCTTACTCCCTAAAGAAAACTCCTCTGTTACTTCTAATATCCTTATCATTTACAGTAGGGGGTACATTATCCCTTATAATACATGAGTGCTACTCAGAGTTCCCTGTATAACTCAGCCTGCAGCCTTGTGTCTTTATATGATCACAGAACAACCCCTCAGTGACTTGTTACGTACAGAACAGAATAAACAGTATGCTGATGCAAAGTAATGATTTTCATTTTTGGTATTACTGGTCCTCCTAAATGTCAAGAGTCCAGTCATTTCTTTAGGAACTCAGCACATTAGTAGAAGAATCCAGGGGATCATAGTTGTAGTCCAAAAGGATGGTGAGAGCTGTGGGCTGGGATGGAAATAAGAGAAGCTTTACCTTCTCTGGGAGGAGGCTGCTCTGTATATTCTATAGCAGTGATCCCCAACCAGTAGCTCGTGAGCAACATATTGCTCTTCAACCCCTTGGATGTTGCTCTCAGTGGCCTTAGAGTAGGTGCTTATTTTTAAATTCCTGACTTGGAGGCAAATTCTGGTTGCATAAAATCAAAGTGTAATGCCAAAAATAGCCTCAATGTAGGTTGACAATCCACATAGGGGCTGCAAAATGGCCAATCACAGCACTTATTTGGCACCCCAATAACATTTTTCATGTTAGAGTTGCTCCCCAACTCCTTTTACTTCTGAATGTTGCTCATGGGTTCAAAAGGTTGGGGATCCCTGTTCTATAGGGTGGGGAGCGCAGACCCTGCAGCAGCAGATGATCAGGTACAGTGGTGTAACTAGAGTGCGCCGAGCTCCCCTGCAAAAAATTCTTTAGACGGGGCCCATCGCCCTCCAATCCCCTTCCTCCCGCACACTTCCAACCTCCGCCCACTCTACGCCAAACTCCTCCCACTCTCTGTCCCGTGCTGACTTGCACTCTGCTTCCCCGCCGCAGGTAAGAGAGCGGCTGGGGGGGGTTCTTGTTAAAGTGGACCTGTCACCCAGACATAAACATCTGTATAATAAAAGTCCTTTTCAAATTAAACATGGAATCCAAATTCTTTTTTTTATTAATGTATTCATAGCTGTTGTAAACTTGTTTAAAAATCTCAGCTGTCAATCAAATATTGCCTGCCCCTCCTCTATGCCTAGGCATAGAGGCGGGGCAGGCAATTACTTTCACTTTCCATTCAACACTTACCAGATGTCACTGCTCTCCCCACGTTCCCCCGTTCTCTTTACCATTTAATTCTGTAACCAGTGCATGGAATCAACATCAGTTCCCTCATTTTGTTGCACAAACAAGATTTTGAGATGATTTTGAGATGATACAAGGCTTGTCTTAATAACAGTGTCCACAAAATGGCTCCTGCCTGTTTGCTATAATTATGAATTCCCAGACTGATGGAAACAAGATTCAAATACTTTATACAGTGTAATTAGTTTATTTTGCTTGACTAATGTGATAAAATAGGATTTGGAATATTTTTTTCAGGTGACGGGTCCCCTTTAAGAATAGAGGAATGCAGACCCCGTAGTCTGGTTTCCCTTTTCCCCAGGCCCCTCTGCGACTGTGGGATCTGCTTCCTCTATAGCAGGGGTCCCCAACCTTTTTTTTACTTATGAGCCACATGTAAAAAAGAGTTGGAGAGCAACACAAACTTGAAAAAGTCCTTGGGGATGTCAAATAACAGCTGTGATTGGCTGTTTGGTAGCCACTATGTAGACTGGCAGCCTACAGGAGGCTCTGTTTGGCAGTACATCTGGTTTTTATACAACCAAAACTTGCCTCTAAGCCTCAAATTCAAAAATAAGCACTTGCTTTGAGGCCACTGAGTGCAACATCTAAGGGGTTCGGCGAGCAACATGTTGTTCATGAGCTACTGGTTGGGGATCACTGCTCTATAGTTACATCACTAATAAGGAAAGAAGAAACTGTTCCTCCCCACACTCTCCCCTACAGTGAAACCTGCTCCATTTTCATTCAGCCTAATCCAGGGAGCAGGCGCCAGCTACAAAGTTACAAAGTGCATCCCCTGTATAGCCGTCTGTTTTTCCCTATTAATAACATTGGGATCAACCATAATTTTTACTGGCCAGGATGGTAAAATACCGGCCAGGTGGCATCCCTATCTACAGCACAACCAGGCCCCAACCCCTGCATAAGGACAGAGAGGTGCCAGGTGTAGGGGGAGAGTGGAGAATGATGGGACAATAAGGAAAACTGTATCAGAGCTCAAGTACAATTCTCCCACATTGGGTGGGTCTGCTGCAATGTGCAAATAATTATCAGCCCAAGGGCGCCCCCTGCCCAGCATGGTTGGTAATAACCCAAACATTGGCACCTGCTTGAGCCCCATTAACAATTCCTTAAATATCCTATAGGCAATAAAAGCACAGGAACTAAAAAGTCAGATGGTGGGTGTTGGTCTTCAGTTATTCTCGGGGCTCTTGACATCCTTATCTGAGTGTGTGTGTGATAGTTCTGTGTCTCCCTCTACTGGACAGGTTATGTAATGCTCAGCACTGTGCTACAGGAGGGTGTTTAAAGGAACAGTAACAGCAACAAATAAAGTGTTTTAAAGGAATGACAATATAATGTACTGTTGTGCTGCACTGTAAAACTGGTGTGTTTGCTTCAGAAACTCTACTATAGTTTATATAAACAAGCTGCTGTGTAGCCATGGGGGCAGCCATTCAAGCACAGGATACACAGTAGATAGATAAGATCTGAATCCCATTGTATAGTACAGAGCTTATCTGTTATCTACACTGTACTGTCACCAGAGACTCAGGCAGAATTATGTTTAACCCTAGAAGTTCTAGTTACACTGCTGCCACACTGGGGGGGGGGGGTTGGCAAGCAATGCAATGGGTTAAACCAGGGAGTAGCGCAGCTGCTTATATGCATGTTAATGTTGTGCTTTAATAAGCAGTGGTGTGCTGCCCTCTGGTGGCCCTTCACTACTATCACACAACACTTTGCTCAGTAATCATTTGGTACCTTGCAGACATAGTAATTCAGGTGGATCGAGTTCAACCAGTGTCGGACTGGCCTACCGGGATACCAGGAAAACTCCCGGTGGGCCCACGTGTCAGGGGGCCCTTGTGCTGCTAAATATTTGGCCTATTTCATGGCCATTTCCTATTTCTTTGAGAGCAAAGAGGCTAAATAGATGGAATAATAGATTATAGTATGTAAAGAATAGCGCCTAGGAGAATAGAGGTTGAGTGAGGATAGAAATAATAATTGTACTGAGAGTGGGCCCCTGGTCTATGGTTCTTTGGTGGGCCCCTAGTCTAAGGTTTTTGGGTGGGCCCCTGATGTCCCAGTCCGACACTGAGTTCAACCTTTACATACAAATGAATCTTAGATTGTAAGTTCTACAGGGCAATGTCTTTCCTCCTGTGTCTCCTAAATTTGTTACCATATAATATATAAATATGATACTTTTTATTGCTGTTTTTAGTACTATTGCAATCAGTGCTGTATATACAAGTAGCACTATATATATATATATATATATAAAATATATATGTATATATATATATAAATAATTAATTAAGTAATTTTCCGCACACCGCTGAACGAAGCAAAATACCCAGGTGCTACCCAAATAAACGATATCAATAGTTTTCCAAGGGAGAATGAGTGTACACTGGGAACATTTAAATAGGTTATTTTAAAACCATAATTTTATTTAAGTTAATTAAAAACAGGCCGACATTTCGGTCCACTTCTAGGACCTTTTTCAAGATATATATATATATATATATATATATATATATATATATATATATATATTATCATAAATTCTTGGAATTCATTCTAGGGAATCAATTAAAGGGCAACAGAATTCACGACACTTTTAGATTTTAAGTAGTGCAATGCAACTTTGACACACTGTATGTCCCTGTGCATAATAGGATTTAAAGGAAAAGCCTGCCTTTAGTAGGCAGACACGGGGTAAGCACAACAACTTTATTTTAGGGTGTGTGTCTTTAAGATTTATTTGCATCTCTCCTGTATGAAAGTGAAACTACCACTCCAACCTGACACTCACACAAATGCCTGGTTGCTAGGGACAGTGAGCCTAACAACCAGATAGTAGGTTAAATGCCATGTTCAAGAGCTGCAGGATAAAGACATGAAATATTTCAAAGACCCCAAAGGTAGAAAGTGGCCGTGTTAGTGTGCGACTGCCTGAGAGATGTTGTTGTACCTTCACCGCAGGAAAAGCGTCTCATACTGTACCTTTAAACTTGTAATGCACGTTACTGCCTCTCTCTAGAAAGGAAATATTGGTTAAAAGACCATTAATATCTGACAGTAGAAGAGCAGTGGGCTAGTGATGGAGCCGTAGGGGCTGCTGTGCTTCTATGTTAGCTGAGAAATGGGATGTTACATGAGTCAGGGTGACAGTCGGAACTACAGGTTCATCCATGGGAAAAACAAACACAAAGTTCTGTTTAGCAGCAATAGCAAAGGATTGGGGGTGCGCAGAAGCAAATCCCCTACTTCCTATCCTGCTCACTTTACCTCTCTGCCTTCACTTACAATGCAATTCAATTGCTTCCTGTCTGAACCACTTTACTTCCTCTGTAGCTCCTTTGTTTATTGTGTAAAACAAGTATTTCCTTTTATTCTTTGTTTACTTCTGCTCTACCTTCCTCCTTATGATGCAAGTCAACTGCTTTCTGCCTGCTCCAGTTTACATTCTCTTTCTATTTACCTTATAATGGCAAGTCAATTCCTTCCTTCCTGACCCAGTTTATTCCTCTTCCTTATAATGAAAATTATTTGCTTTGACCCAGCTTATTTCCTCTTTCTATCTTCCTTATAATGAAAATCAATTCGTTCCTCTTTGACCCAGTTTACTTTCTCTTTCTACCTTCCTTATAATGAAAATCATTTGCTTCCCCTTTGACCCAGCTTACTTTCTCTTTCTATCTTCATTATAATCCAAATCAATTCCTTCCTGCTTGATCCAGCTTACTTCCTCTTCATTTTCCTGTATTATGTAAATCACGTATATTCTGTTTTTGTACTTCCACTCTACATTCCTTATGACGCAAGTTACTTGCTTCCAGTTTAAATCAGTTTTCTTCCTCTTCGTGGTTCACCATCTTTTATGATGAAAATCAAATGAATACTGTTGGAACCAGTTTACGTCATTCACTCCTCTCTCTCCTCTACTCTACTTATTATGCAGCAATAACTTAAGATTCCAATTACTTGGAAGCAAATCCACCAAGTTAATGGCTTTCTCCTTGATTCAGTTTACAACCTTTCCACTTTCCTTTATGATACAAATCAACTGCATACTGATTTACTTTACTTCCTCTCTGCCTTCCTTATAATAAAAGTAATTTGCATCCTTCCTGACCCAGTTTACTTCCTCCACTGCTCCTTCCTCCAAATCAGTTGCTTCCAGTCTGAGTCAGTTTGTTTCCTCACCATTTGGAGACACTGGTTATTCAGATCTTTACATCCATGGGGGAAAGGGTAAAATATGCAAATAAGATTGGGGCTGGGGATTTGTGCATAATTAGCTGTCACTGTATCATGGTTTTGTCATTTGGTAAACTAGCAAAAGTCCTTTGTCTGCTAATTACATTTTCTTTGCTTACTCAGGTGTTTTTGCAGTTACGGAGCTAATTAGCTAGGAGACCAGTCGATGAACAGGATACCCAATAAACGAGAGGAAAAAGTCGCACTGGGGTGAAACGAACCCAGGGGGCCAATCCGTGTATATATGTATATATATATATATATATATATATCTATATATATATATATATCTATATCTATATATATATCTATCTATATATATATATATATATATATATATATATATATATATATATATATATATATATATATATATAGATAGATAGATAGATAGATAGATATATATATTACGAGGGTCAGAACATTTCAAAAACATTTTAATATATTTGCAAAAGTCTCGTTTCTGATTCAGATTCCTTTATTATTGTGGCACAACGATGGGATTTAGCACAGAGTTTGAAACCAAAGCACAGGAGATGTTTACATAAAGAATTGTTACTACACAGAGAGCCAGCAGCACCAGTCTCCATTCGATCAACTGCAGTGTGAGGAGGTGATAATAGGAACGTGTGAGTGGAACACCAGGACGCTGATAAGATCAAGCCAGCAGCGCCAGTCTCCATACGTTCGGCTGCAGCCCTCAGTGTGAGGACGCGATAACAGGAGCGTGTGGGTGAGGGGAACACGAGGACTCTGACAAGACTAAAGACAAGCTTCGCTGTAAACGTTGGAGGGACGGGACCGTTATCTACTTTAAAGCCATTCTAACTACATGCAAGCTTAACACCGGCGATCCTGTAAGTATAAATCTAGCAGGGACCCGGTGTTTTAGTATATGGAAGCGCACATTGGCCTCTGTCTTTCTCTATTTTTTATTTGAGGTGGAGCACGAAGGGGATACTGTGTGTCAAACAGGAGAATTAATCACCACGTACCTGTCTTCCATCTGCCTGTATTTAAAGATCTTTACGGAACTGTTTTTCAAAAAAGAAATCGATCTGTTGTGAGGAAAAGCACTTTGTTGGTGGGAGTTTATTTAATATAGGAAGCGCATACTGTTTTTATTTTTAATTTACCTTTTGGGGCAGAATCCCCATTTTTGTTTTGCGAATCCACTGGTTGCATCTGCGCAAAGTTAAATTTAATTTTTATTGCACAACGATGGGAAACTGCATTGTTACAACATCATCCTCACATGAGCGTCTGCTGGTGATCGCCATCTAGTGGTACATGATGGGTACTGATACGCTAAAACACACACACATTAGAGTCCCAAATTAAACAATAAATAAACTACAAATCGCTCAATTCACTGGAAATGAAAACATAAAAAATAACTGATACAAATGATCCTAAAATTATTCAATGGAAGCTTAAACCTCATGTGTAGTAGCACTTACAAAATTCCAAATATCTGTATTTTAATTTTTTTTAGACTTATATCCCAGAGTCTAATCTCTATAACCTCTACCAGTATAGCCAGAGTTATCCTAAAGTGAAATCCCAGTCTATCCCTAGCAGTTATATCTGCAATTCATATCCCAGTCTACAGTATCCCCGGCAGTTACTGTATATCCGCAGTTCATATCCCATTCTATCCCCAGCAGTTACTATATATCCGCAGTTTATATCCCATTCTTTCTCCAGCAATTACTGTATATCCGCAGTTAATATCCCAGGCTGTCCCTGGCAGTTCATACACCAGTCTGTCCCTGGCAGTTACTGTATATCCGCAGTTCACATTCCAGTCTGTTCCAGGCAGTTACTGTATATCCGCAGTTCATATCCCGGTCTGTCCCTGGCAGTTTTTGTTTATCTGCAGTTCATATCCCAGTCTGTCCCTGGCAGTTACTGTATATCCGCAGTTCTTATCCGAGTCTTTGCCTGGCAGTTACTGTATATCTGCAGTTCATGCCCCAGTCTGTCCCCGGCAGTTACTGTATATCCTCAGTTCATGCCCCAGTCTGTCCCTGGCAGTTACTGTATATCCGCAGTTCATATCCGAGTCTATCCCTGGCAGTTACTGTATATCTGCAGTTCACACCCCAGTCTGTCCCCGCCAGTTACTGTATATCCGCAGTTCATGCCCCAGTCTGTCCCTGGCAGTTACTGTATATCCTCAGTTCATATCCAAGTCTATCCCTGGCAGTTACTGTATATCTGCAGTTCACACCCCAGTCTGTCCCCGCCAGTTACTGTATATCCGCAGTTCATGCCCCAGTCTGTCCCTGGCAGTTACTGTATATCCTCAGTTCATATCCAAGTCTATCCCTGGCAGTTACTGTATATCTGCAGTTCACACCCCAGTCTGTCCCCGGCAGTTACTTTATATCCTCAGTTCGGATCCCAGTCTGTCCCCAGCAGTTACTGTTACAAATTTTTTTTATGCGCAACAATTTTTGACGCGAGTGACAATTTTTATACGAGCGACTATTTTGTCCAAATGCATAAAGTCAATGGGTGTCTGAATAATTTTGACACATTCTTTTTTTGACGCGTGACATTTTTTAACGCAGTTTTGCGAAAACATTTGCGTCAGGCGAAAAGTGAAAATTAATCGCAAATCCATGCCTGCCTAATTTATTTGCCCATCACTATTCAATACCCGGAGCTGGACTTATTTTCTACTGTTGAGAGAGTAGGACTATTTCCTTGCACCCTTCACAACAAGGTTTGATGCTTTTAAAATTTTAAGTTAATCTTTCTGTACCCAGAATGCTGAAAAACAGGTAGTGAGAAGGTCTTAGACGTGAGATGCAGCGATGTCAGTCAGACAATGTGAGGCTAAGGGCAACATAAACAGAGTTCTTTTCCACATGATTATAGGAAATCACTACTGGTTAAAAGGGAAGAGAATTTGCTTTATTTTACCCAAGGCTCCACCTAAACTTCTCGTCTTCCCATTAGGTGACTGCATTGGAGAAGGAAGTGAGGCCGAGGCCCGGACTGGCAATCTGTGGGTTGTGGCAAACAGCAGAAGGGCAGGTGTAAGTTGCCATAAATCCAATTAAGCAATTCAGACGGCACTCCGGTTAAATATAAGGAGGCTTATTGCAACATATAGGGTAACAACATCGCCTTACGCGTTTCGGGAAAACATTAGGCATACAGCGAAACATCACTTCCTTAAATAGTAGATCTCATAGTGACCTCTAGTGGGCTAAGTGTAGAACAATTGCACAAAATTATACAATTACTAAGACATTTATAATATCTAAATTTTGGATATTGCCATAGACACTCACTATTTATTGGGCTGGTGGGGGTATTTGGGCCTCTGTGTACTTGGAATGCCAGGGCCTATTTTGAATCCAGTCCAGTCCTGGTGAGGACATTTCTAACTTTCCATAACATCAATTTCATTCCTAATGGTTCAGTGAGGGCCACAGGCACTTTACAAGTAGCTCTCCAGCTAACTCAACAGTGGGGTCCCAAGTTTGATTCCAGCCAGGGGTCTTCCACGTCTGAGTGGGATTCCGCCCACAATTCATAAACATATAGGGAGATTCATTGGCTTCTTCATTGCACCCACAAGACTGAGGTCCCACTCAGGTAGGCTCTGCCCCAACTTACTTCTTTACGTGTACTTACACCTGTGCTGGTTGAGGGTAGCACATGGGGCATTATATTGAGCTCATATACAGTGTGGTTACTTTTCAGGCAACTTTACAGCTGTAGCAAAATGTCCCATAAGCCTACAAATCCCAGCATTCCCTGTTAGTCCTACAGGTTATGGCTCTACTGCTACTCTGTAGTGCAACTATTTGACTTTCATTTGGTTCATTTAATGGTCTTTTTGTGGCACGTTATTCCAGATTTGAGATTGCGGCCCCTTGCATTTCTTTGTTAGATTTACTGTGTTAGTACTTCCACACCTGTATAGCTGCTACTTAGAGGGGTGCAAATCTTATTGCCTATTTATACATGTTTAGGTTCAATAACGTCCACCAGAGGGTGCTCTTTGCATTCATTTAAATTTTTTTATAGTATTTGAGATATTTGAGTTCTTTTTAGATTTTTATGTATAAATAACAATACATTTGTAGCATTACAGAGCATTTGTTTTTTAGATGGGGCAGTGACCCACATTTGAAAGCTGGAAAAGAGTCAGAAGAAGAAGGCATATAATTACAAAACTATAAAAAATAAATAATGAAGACCAATTGAAATGTTTCTTAGAATTGACCACTCTATTACACAGTCAAAATGAACCAAACCAGAATGCAAATACCCTGGCATTTGGGAACTGACAGTTGTTGAACAAAGACAAAGTTCCATTTAGGCTGTTCCACATGTGTGAGCAGGGCCAACATCATAATCAATAGGGCCACACACTGCTTAGTAAACTCAGCCTTCTCCCTCAGGGGCCCCCAGGTACTAGTTCTCTGCTTGCCTGGGCTCCTGGATGGCACAGCCACAGCTAATGGGGCCACAATGGGAAAATATTTACATACCTCCCAACTGTCCCGTTTTTAGAGGTACAGTCCCTCTTTTGACAGCTCAACACACAGTCCCTCATGTGTACTGGAAAGTCCTGTTTTTCTCTGCACTCAACAGCCAGAAAAAGAAACACCGTTTCTAACTTAATTGGCTTTTGGCAGAGAGCCCAGAACAGCCACAGCAGCAGATAAGACACTTTTGTAACAATTTCGAGATAAGCAAATAAGTACTTTTAACAATGTAAGATAACAGGTCCCTTGGGAGAAGTTAGACTCACAGATTGAAAGGACATTCACCTTCATTAGCAAAACTGTAATAACTGGGAAAAAAAAAACAAAGAAATATGTTCAGACTTTTATAACCTGGCAAATTTTGTAAAACAAACATGGTAATTAGGGGGTGTGGCCACAAAAATGGGCGTGGTAAAAAATTACGCACGCAAACTTTTTTCCCCCTCTTCTTATATCCAAAATGTTGGGAGGTATGAAATAAATGCCTAACTAGACGGCACACACTATTACACTCATAATCCACCCAAACTTCCCCACTGTTCTCTCAACAATCCACTTCTCTTTTGCCGCCATCCAATCAGAACTCAGAAATCATAGGGCCCCATTATGTTTAGTAAGCAGGGCCCTCCCTTTGGGGCCCTAGCTCACCACCTTCCCACCCCCACAAGGGCTCTACTAATTAGATCACAGGTGCAATTGCACAGCAGGGAACAGGGAGGATGCTGGGAACTGTAGTTTCAGATCGGGTGGTATGGCGCAGCTGTCTCAGCATATGGAACACAAACTAATACCATTTTTCATTCATTTTTGCTAATTCAGATTAAAATAATTGCTTTTTCCCCCGAAATAGCTAATACTCTAATTAGCTTAATCCCCAATAATTCTGATCCCCCTGAGCGGGTCACACAGACCAGCCTTTGGCAGGCGGGTTAATGCCACAGAGCTGACGTGCATCGGCGAGTGATAAGTCAGTGGTTCGGCACCGGAACAAATGGAACAAAGCAATACGGCAGGGAAACATGTTCAGCTCTTGTTTAATTTCTCACGGCTATAAATGAGGTTGCCATGACAATGACATTTAATGTGGAGAGAAGTTGAAAATGATCAAGTGCTGTGAAATGTATCAGTGTCTCTGTCTGTGGGGTCAGCGGAGGGGGGTCACAGGTTACTTTGGCTTTTGTAGCAGTTAAAGAAGCTTAAACTCACAGAACAAAACTACTTTGGATTCTAAATGGTGTTGCCGAGTGTATAGCAGAAAATGGTTTGGAACTAGGTGGCATATCCCATGTGTTGGACCTTCTATTGGAGCCCCCAAGATTTCTCTGTGACTGTAGGAGGAAGGTGACGTCACAATAACCAGAGGTGCACTTTCAGCCCTGGGAACCAACAGTTTGAACTCTCTAAAGACAAAACTGTAGTATTTAGCATATCTTAAGTAATTATAACAGTCCACTTATCCAGATGTGTGACAAAAGAAAGAGGGGTATAACCATAGGTGACGTCACAATAGCAAGATATGCACTTTCAGTCTATGGAACCTACTGTTTAGACTGCTAAGAGGTTTTGAAGACAATACTATATGATTTCATTTATCTTAATCTTAAGTAAGCATAGCAGCCCCCAGATGCAACTGTGTGACCAAAAGAAGAGGGGAAGAGGTGACGATGTCACAATAAACAGAGATGCACTTGCAATCCTGGGAAACAACTGTTTAGACTGATGAAAAGTTTTGGAAAAAAAGTTTGGAACTTAACTTATCTAAAGGAACCATTGCATGCCCATATCCGACTGTCTGACCACTGAAAGAGGGGCATAACTGGAGATGACATCACAATAACAAGAGATGCACTTAATCCTGGGAACCAACTGTTTAGACTGTAAAGAGGTTTTGGAAACAAGTTGTAGGACATGGTTGATATAAAGGAACCATAGTTGCCCCACAGATCCGACTGTCTGACCACTGGAAGAGGGGCATAACCAGAGGTGATGTCACAATAACCAGAGGTGAATGCCCTGCAACAACAAACCTGTTTCAGATACAAAACAGCAACACCGGGTTGGAGATTCAGCCTATTCACAGTAACCTTGCACTGGCAACCTTTCCAAACACAACATAAGAATCAGAAGAAACCAATGCCAATTTCTATTATCTTCTGCCCAAATTCTTCTTCTTGATTTCACTGCTCGCGGAGCAGGGACATCAATTAAATCCGATCGCTCGCTAATTAACTTTCCTGTGCTGGCAAAGAAATATCAGAAAATTCCAGCCTGTGAGACCCCCTGGAGGAATGACGAGATGTATCTATAAATGTTCAAACATGACCGGCCCTGTAACAACCCCCTTCCCTTTCTGCCTTGATTTTCCTTTAAAAGCATGTGCCAGGGATTAAAGTCCAGCAACAAAGCCAAAAATCTCAAATTTCATAAATATTTCATCCTGATTTCAGGCACTTTTAGAAAATATTATCTTCCAAACATTTTACCAGAGAAATTGCTGTTTGTTTGAAAGAGAACGAGATTTTGGACTATGGCAGCATAGATATTCCCCTGCACTAAGCACAATTCAGCAGGAACAGGCCCCTAAGTTTCATCATAGTCTGTACAGAGAGATCCCATAAAACTATGGTAGCATAGAAATTCCCCTGTACTAAGCACACTTCAGCAGGAACAGCCCCCTAAGTTTCTTCATAGCCTGTACAGAGAGATCCCATAAAACTATGACACTATATGTATTCCCTTGTACCAATCACAATTCAGCAGGAACAGCCCCCTAAGTTTGCTCATAGTCTGTACAGAGAGATACCATAAAACTATGGCAGCATAGATATTCCCCTGCACTAAGCACAATTCAGCAGGGACAGGCCCCTAAATTTCATCATAGTCTGTACAGAGAGATCCCATAAAACTATGGTAGCATAGAAATTCCCCTGTACTAAGCACAATTCAGCAGGAACAGACCCCTAAGTTTCTTCATAGCCTGTACAGAGAGATCCCATAAAACTATGGCACCATATGTAGTCCCTTGTACTAATCACAATTCAGCAGGAACAGCCCCCTAAGTTTGCTCATAGTCTGTACAGAGAGATACCATAAAACTACGGCAGCATAGGTAATCCCCTGTACTAAGCACAATTCAGCAGGAACAGCCCCCTAAGTCTGCTCATAGTTTGTAGCATAATTCAGGAGGAACAGCCTCATACATCTTCTCAGTGTAGAGAGCTTAAGAATCTATGTCAACACGGGTCTCACCAAAACTCAAAATGTTCAGACATCCTCCTTGATTACACTAAACGTTGCTACCATCACCTGGACACAATAAGGCTCCTCCTAAAAACTCAACTGAACCAAAATTTGTGGTGTTTGCTGAAAAAAATGGTGTCAGTTAATTCAGTCAATTAGATGATAGATTGTAAGCTTTATATTCAGCATCTGACTGGGGTGTTCAAGACCTTCAGGGGCCCCCGTCGTCCGCGGCAATGATACAATGGCGACACCTGCTGTTCATTTCAAGCCAACTGGACAGAGTCAGTAGAAAACTGTTAGTTAAAAGGGGAGAGAGAGCACAAGATTTTCCTGCGGATGCTGCACTCCATTGGCTGAACCAGCAGGTGGCGCAGTTGTTTCATAGTCGTTAAATTAATGGTGTAAATCTAGAAAAGAAATGAATGTAAATTACTATACGCATTTTACATTAATTTATTGGTATTTCCTTTAATTGAAGTGAATAAAGTTGATATTTCCCTCTGAAACATGGAGTGTTAGTAGTGATGGCTACGTCTAGGGTAAAACTCTACTGAGCAGTGCTAAGCCAAAGTCATTCTCCAAATAATCTCCTTTTGCATGGCATGTGAATAGTGGGTGCCTATTTCCTGGCATATGATTAGCGGGTGCATATTTCCTGGCATGTGATTAATAGGTGCCTATTTCCTGGCATGGGATTGATAGGTGCCTATTTCCTGGCATATGATTAGTGGGTGCCTATTTCCTGGCATTGAATTGGTGGGTACCTATTTCCTGGCATGTGATTAATAGATGGCTATTTCTTGGCATGGAATTAATAGGTGCCTATTTCCTGGCATGTGATTAATAGATACCTATTTCCTGGCATTGAATTGGTGGGTACCTACAGTATTTCCTGGCATTGAATTGGTGGGTACCTATTTCCTGGCATTGAATTGGTGGGTACCTATTTCCTGGCATGTGATTAATAGATGCCTATTTCCTGGCATTGAATTGGTAGGTGCCTATTTCCTGCCATTGGATTGGTGGGTTACTATTTCCTGGCATGTGATTAGTGGGTGCCTATTTCCTGGCATATTATTAATAGATGCCTATTTCCTGGCATGTGATTGGTGGGTGCCTTTTTTCTGGCATGTGATTAGTGGGTGCCTATTTCCTGGCATGGGATTGGCCCAATTAAACCTATTTTTCTCCCTCCCTCTGCTGGTTTTAATAATTGACTCAATGGAGTCGATTTCACGGCATCTCTGACCTTAATTCCATTTGTCAATGTGTTTGTTCAGCTTAATGGGAGTGAAATTGGTTACAGGAAGCAGGAGCAGCCTCCCGTCTTATTAATGTGGTGCCCGAGTGTTTGAGGTGACTAATTTCTCCTGTCACATGGGAGATCGACTGATTTATCCTGTTGGCGACCTTCTGAGTACAAGACAACATGAGTCTCCAGCTCGCTAATTAAGCAAACTAATTAACTAACTGGAAAAAAAGAGAATGACTTGCATTATGCAAAGGGGCCGAGCCAAATTCTCCTCCCCCCCGACCCCCCAATCCCCCAATCATTGAAAAGCCCCCTTGAAGTTTATTGTGCCTTGGAAGGTCTTGGGAGAGAGAGGGTCTCATTCTGCCGCTGCCTCTCACGCCCGGTGAATATCTTCATTAAAGCAAGTTTCTTTATTGTGTAAATGAGCTGCACACAGGGTCGGACTGGGGGGCCCGGGGCCCACCGGGACTCCAGTCCAGGGCCCCCCTACAGACCCCCGTCCCCCTGCTGCAACGCGTCGTCCTCACACGATGGCCCCCTCTGTGTGCGCACCGCGCTCCGTCTGCACGCATGCGCGCACGGCGCTGCGTCTGCACGCATGCGCGCACGGCGACACTGCGCATCCACGAAGATACTTTTTTTTTTTTTTTCAAAAAACAAGCATCGGGGGAGGGGGCCTGGCCCGGCGGGGGCCCACGAGGGTCGGGGCCCACCGGGTTTTTTCCCGGTGTCCCGCCGGGCCAGTCCGACACTGGCTGCACATTTGCTCTGGAGCCATGGGAGCCTTGAATGTGCAGGAGGGCAAAAATATGAAAGACAGGGGGAATGAGGAATGGGCTCATTTGGCTTGGGCAGGTCTTGGGGTGTCGAGGGATAAATAAAAGCTCTGTATTAACAGGACAGCAGAAGTTTAGCCTTAACGGTTTTTGGTGAATTTCCGCATTTCGCCACCAGCAAATAAATTCACGAAACTGCAGCAAAAATTCGATGGTGAAAAATCCAGAATGGTTGACTGCATAAAATCGTGGGCTGTCAAAATTATTCGGACTCCCATTGACTTTAATGCATCTAGACAAAATTGTCGCGCGTATAAAAATTTGTGCTCGCATCAAAATTGTTGCGCGTCAAAATTATTTTGGCACCCATTGACTTCAATGTGTTTCGCAAATGTTTCTGTGTTTCGGAATTTTTCGGTAAATCCGCAAATTTTCCGGCAAAGCAAAGTGCATCAGATTTGTCCATCACTAGCCTTAACCATATCAGTGTTATAAAGCCTATCTAATAAGCTGTCCAGGCTCCATTTGTATCTGTCTGTAACAACCCCGGGGGCAGCTAAGGGGCGCACTGTCACACTACTTGAGTTGCAGAGAAATAATGAGAGTAGGGGGTTTGGCCCAAAGCCATGTTTGGGTGCTGTCTGGGGGGCCCACATGGCAACAGGCATGAGATTATTTGTTATTGCAGTCCTACCCTTTTAAAGGGGTGTTTCACCTTTAAGTTAACTCTTAATAGGTTATGGCAAATTAGATGAACTTTCCAATTGGTTTCCATTACTTATTTTTGTATAGTTGTTTTCTGACCCTTTCCAGCTTTCAATTGGGGTCACTGAAATTGCAAACAGGAGAGCTGCTGAATAAAAAGCTAAATAACTCAAAAACCACAAATAAAAAAAAATTAAAACCAATTGCAAATTGTCTCAATCTCTATATCATACTAACAGTTAATTTAAAGCTGAACCACCCCTTTAACTGTACAATATTTTCTTAAATCATCATTAGCTAAAAAGGGAGCCTTGTCATTTTTTGGAGCAGACGTAATTATAAAAGCTCAGCAACAAATGGAACCTCCCCCCAGAATGACATGGGGCTAGATTTGCCTCCTCACTGTGTCCTACTCATCCAGGCCTTGTTTTAACCCCACGTGTGCCCAGATTCCTGACCAATCACATGCCTGTCCCCAGAAGCCATTGGGAGCAGATCATCTTGTTGCAGCATTTGACTTTGCAGAGGCAGTTGAACCCAATTATCAGTTTTTTTTGCTCCCATTCTGGAGAATGACCTTGGCCGTACACTAGACTCCTAGAAAACATGGCAGATACTGACCTGAGGAGGACATGGGTTTTGTGGGCGAGACGCGCTCTGGAAGAAAACAAAATTCATGAGCAAAAAAAAACAAAAAAAAAAAATAGGGGTAAAAATCATAAGAAGTGGAGCAAGAAAAAGATGGAGGTGGGACAGATCGGTCAGATGTTTTACTCGGTCGCTGAGGCCACGTGGTCTACTTACCCGAACTCTCCCAATCAATAAATATTAGCACAGGTATTGGACCTGTTATCCAGGATGCCAGGGACCTGGGGCTTTCCGGATAACGGATCATTCTGTAATTTGGATCTTCATACCTTAAGTCTACTAGAAAATCATATAAACATTAAATAAACCTAATAGGCTGGTTTGGCTTCCAATAAGGATCAATGATATCTTAGTTGGGATCAAGTACAAGCTACTGTTTTATTATTACACAGAAAAAGGAAATCATTTTTAAAAAATTTGGATTATTTGTATAAAATAGAGTCTATGGGAGACAGGCTTTCTGTAATTGGGAGATTTCTGGATAACAGGTTACCGGATAATGGATCGTATACCTGTATTAGGGACTGAATAACGTTGGCCACACTGATACAACTTTAGAAGGAAAAACATTATGGCAAGGGAGAAGAATTCCGTACCTGGGAATTGCCCTCGACTGACTTGTACAGAGCGGGCAGCCAATTTCAAATGGAAGGACAGTTCCCAGGTTCCCTTTCCAATGCTTGCAATCCCCAGGATCCCCCCAAGTGGTGATGTTGATCTATCTATCTATCTATCTATCTATCTATCTATCTATCTATCTATCTATCTATCTATCTATCTATCTATCTGTCTATCTCTCTATCTGTCTATTCTCTATCTGTCTATTTCTCTATCTATCTATCTGTCTATTTCTCTATCTATCTATCTATCTATCTATCTATCATCGCTCTCTCTCTCTCTCTCTCTCTCTCTCTCTCTCTCTCTCTATATTATCTATCTATCTATCTATCTATCTATCTATCTATCTATCTATCTATCTATCTATCTATCTATCTATCTATCTATCTATCTATCTATCTATCTATCTATCATCTCTCTCTCTCTCTCTCTCTCTCTCTCTCTCTCTTATCTATCTATCATCTATCATATATCCATCTATCTAGAATCTATCTATCTATCATCTATCTATCTATCTATCATCTCTCTCTCTCTCTCTCTCTCTCTCTCTCTCTCTCTCTCTCTCTCTCTCTCTCTCTCTCTCTCTCTTATCTATCTATCATCTATCTATCTAGAATCTATCTATCTATCTATCATCTATCTATCTATCTATCTATCTATCTATCTATCATCTATCTATCTATCTATCTATCTATCTATCTATCTATCTATCTATCTATTCATCTATCTATTATCTATCATCTCTCTCTCTCTCTCTCTCTCTCTCTCTCTCTCTCTCTCTCTCTCTCTCTCTCTCTCTCTCGCTCTCTCTCTTATCTATCTATCTATCTATCTATCTATCTATCTATTATCTATTTATCTCTCTCTCTCTATTATCTATCTATCATCTATCATATATCTATCTATCTAGAATCTATCTAGAATCTATCTATCTATCTATCTATCTATCTATCTATCTATCTATCTATTCATCTATCTATTATCTCTCTCTCTCTCTCTCTCTCTCTCTCTCTCTCTCTCTCTCTCTCTCTCTCTCTCATCTATCTATCTATCTATCTATCTATCTATCTATCTATCTACACACACACACACACACACACACTATAATATATATATGACTATTAATTCATCTTTATCTGCAGAATATTTATATTTGTACTTGGTGCATTGATTCTGTATATAACCAATTCCCTCAAATTATGCCGGTTACAGTGAATGTTCTATTTTTTATAGAAGTGAATGTTACAAAACAGAATAGAGCTGACTTTGCCTTTATGTCTGGCAGGGGGATGTTTCTGTCTGACCCTGACAAGCAGATTTTTTTAGGCCCCTTAGGCAGTCGCTGTGCAAGGACTGAACTCACAGCGGTAATAGATACATTTCCCTTCTTCTGCACATAATCTACTCCCTGCACTCGTGCTACTAACACTCCTCTCTGGGCTACTCATATAACTGCTCCTCACTTACTACAGTAACAACAAATTCCTCTTCTACTGTTGGTTTTGTAAAAAATAACTCAGCTCTTCCAATACTTTCCCCTTGTCCAAACCCTATATATTAGCTACCTATCTAGTGCTACCAATCCCTATTTCTGTAGGGAAATGAGAGCAGACAGTAATCCTTCCATCACTTTCCTCTTGTCTCTGTCACTATATATTAGGTACCTATCTAGTGCTACCAATCCCTATTTCTGTAGGGAAATGAGAGCAGAGCAGACAGTAACCCTTCCATCACTTTCCTCTTGTCTCTGTCACTATATATTAGGTACCTATCTAGTGCTACCAATCCCTGAGAGCAGAGCAGACAGTAACCCTTCCATCACTTTCCTCTTGTCTCTGTCCCTATATATTAGGTACCTATCTAGTGCCACCATTATCATGAAACTAATGTGAATTTGTTCTGCAGACGCCAGTAATGTGTTTGAATGACAGATTAATGGTCTTATTATCAGAGGAGCCTACAATTTCCCACTCTGGGTTATACTACACTGACATTTAACAGCATTTAAAAGCAACTCTACAGCATATCAGTCTCCAGTTGCAGTTGGTCGGTAACAGGAGTCGCTTCCCGCTCAGGCTGCACAGTGCAAAGTGCACAGAAACGTCACTGAGGTCAACTCCATCAGAGTGATTTGCAGGACAGAGACAGAAATCTGTTTTGCATTCTTTTCTCTGGGACAAATCAGCTGAAAATGACAAGATCTGCGCCCCTCTGCCAGACACAATGTGATTTCTCCCAATACCCCCCTTGTGTACAGTACAGAGCCGCCACAATACAGATCATTCAGTCTCGGTCACTGCAGAACAACAACAGATCAAGCACGAGGGTGTTGTCTATTTGTACAGTATACATGAGAAGGCTACTTTCCATGAAAACAAAACCATGTATGAACCATTAAAGGGAGCAAGCCTTATTTATAAACTTTCCTTAGAGATTTGCAATGTGTTTTCGAGAGATTATATGGCTTATTTTAAAGTAAATTGCTATTTTGTCCTAATAAATGCCCGACTAATATCTGCAAACACTTGCTGCTGATGTTGAACATAATGGCTTTGTCCATCCACAGAGCTAGACCTGGGCATGTCAATGTGTATTACCCAAGGTAGTCTTGTTAGAATTTAAGCAAGATATCTATATACCCAGCCATATCCAATATGCTAAAGTATATTGTAGAGACTTGATAATGCAGGCTGTAATATTGGAAATAGAAGACAAATTAAAGTGACATATAAAGGACCTTTCTGGAAGACGTATTTTTTAAAAAGTCAAATATTTAGGGACGATGCTTCTCCTGTAAGCAATCAGCTAATGTCTCCTGCCCCCCCCCTGTAGTACCCCAAATGTCGGGTATATTGCTAATGATATTGAAGGGAAAGTATAACTTGTTTTCTCTTCTGACCATCTTAATATATTATCTTCCCTTCAGCCACAGAGGTATCCCCTAGTTTTGTAAGACCACCAAATGAGTAGATCTGTTCCCATTTTAGACACCCTGGGCCAATTATTATCAGATCACAAAGGGGGCCCTTGTGGATCCCATGGAAGAAGATATTTACACCTCTATGCTGTATTGATCATATAAAAGAGGGGACATTGTAGAGCTCTTGGAAGATGACATTTATGACCCAATGTCATACTGATCGGATCAAAAAGGGGCCCGTGTAGACCCCATACAAGACCATATTCATGGATCAATGTCACATTTGTCAGATGAAAATGTGGTCCTTTTTAGACCCTATGAAAGGCAACATTCATGGCTCAATGTCACACTGTTCAGATCAAAAAAGGGGCCCTTATAGATCCCCTGGAAGATCACTTTTATGGCCAGTGTCATATTGATCAGATCAAAAAAGGGCCCTTGTAGACCCTATGGAAGACCACAATTATAGGGCAGCATCACATTGATTTGCTCTAAAAGGGGTCCTTGTAGATCCCATGAAAGATCACATTTACGGCTAATGTCACATTGATTAGATAAAAAGGGGCCCTTTTAGATCTCTTGGAAGACGATAATCACGTCCCAATGTCACATTGATCAGATCAAAAAGGGGGCCCTCTTAGACCCCCTGAAAGAAATTCATTCTTGGCCCAATGTCATTTATCTGTGATATCAGAATTGAAGTGGGAAGGCCTAAAACCAATCTGCAGCCAATAAAAAGTGTTACAATGTTCACAGGACTAAAGCAAGTAGACAGTAGTGATGGGCGAATTTATTCGCCAGGCCCGAATTTGCGGCGAATTTGCGCGATTCGCCGCCAGGGAATAAATTCGCGGCGTTAAAAAAAATGTTTTCGAAAAAATGGACGCCGCCGTCAAAAACGAGACGCCGGCACTGTTTTGTAAATTTATCGCAGTTTCGCAAATTTCGCGCAAAATTCGCTAATTTTTCGGCGAAGCAAAACGGCGCAAATTCGCCCATCACTAGTAGATAGTTAGAGTGTTGGAATGATCACAGGAGTAGAGCAAGTAGACAGTTGGAGTGTTGGAATGATCACAGGACTAGAGAGAGTTAGAGCATTATAAGGACATAATTCTGGTTAATAGAAAACCCCCTATATAGTGAATATGAAACTACACTGGGTTTGGTAGCGCTGTATAGGAATCATGCTAAGTGGCAGTCTGATTCACTCCCCCCATACTCACTGTAGAGATATAGACTTGTGTTGGTGATCCCAAGCTTGTTAGCAGCCACGCAGGTGTAGTTCCCGTAGTGCTCCTCAGTCACGTTGGCCACCATAAGAATGGAACGGCTTCCAGTGTTGCGTATCTCCAGGCCCTGGGCACTGTTTATTCTGCGAGACCAGTTGGAAGAAAAAACACAGAGTTTTTAAGTTTAAATATGCAGCCTTATGGGGTGGGACAAATCCTGCAAAACACCCAAGTGGATACATTAATGGAGGCAACATGTGGGGTCTTTGGAAAACTGGCTAGACAGGATATTAATTTCTTCTTTTTCTAATGCAGAGGGGCAAGACTAGTCAATTGTATAGGCTAGCTATGGTGATATTTGGGAGAAATACTTAATCCTGGAAATCCATCAGGAAGTTCATTGGGAGAGATTTGGGATGATACTTGATATCCAAGAATAATCTTGTTATCGGCTAGGAGGGAGCCCTGGCCAAGTATTGGACATTGTTCTCATCCAATGATAACTTAACCTTGAGACATTCAATATGAAAGTGCAGTGATCATGCATTTATTAATCCTCTACGTCCTAATATGAGGTCATGAGGGGTTTTTTTCAACCCAACTTAACTATAGTGTATTTAACTATGTATGCTTCATTGTGGATACATACAATTCATGGGAGCTGCCATGTTGTTTGCCCCAAGAACTTCTCAATGTTCCTCTCTAACGATCATTCTCTATTTCATGCCATTATATTCAACTCATTATTCCTGGAGTAGCGACCACCTTTCTGCATCTTACTGGGCTCGAATCATGAGAAGTTAAAATATGGCAGCAGGTCCATAACCACTAAACAAATTCCGATTTAGTGTTTCCCCCCCGGCCATGAACTTATGTGCCAATCTAAAGATTACTGATACCACATGGAGAGCTCAAAGACTCAGGGAATATCCCAAATACAACATGTTATCACTATTATACAATAAAATATAGTGATGTCTTCTCCAATTGTTCCCTTTACATAATCTGCTGACCTGGACCTCACAATACTCTCCTTAAAGAAATCAACCTCCTCTCCATCCAACCAACCAAAAATTCTCTCCCTCCCTGGTATCTGTTATCTCAGTCTGTTTCTGTAATTATAGGGCAACCTCTCTCACTTCTATACATAGCCTCACCTCCATCTGTGAAACAAGAACACCAGGCACAATAACGAAGATTTCAAAAAAGGTTTCCTCTTTAGAATGTTTTTCCTCTAGATCTCTCTCCTTCACCAAAACCTTGACCCACAAACTTTATAGCCAAAAGTATGGGGACATAATATGAAGTTGCCTCCGCTCAAATAACAGCCACTTCTATTCTGCCCAGGTTCCCACTAGATGTTGGAAAATTTTTGGGATTTACTCCAATTCAGAATTATCACTGATGTTGAGGATCCTACTTGGCTTAAAACAGAAGTTCCAATTTTTAAGGGGTTCAGCTCGGTTGAGGTCAGGTTGGTCAAGTAATTTCACTCCCAAGGAGCATTTAAGTTAATAAGAGCTACCTCCAAAACTGAGCATTTAATGAGGTCTGAAGTGTATGCCATCTTGGAACCTCTCCATTCTGAATGCAAATAACTCTGGTTGCTGATACAAGTATGGGAGTTGCTGAAAAGTGTTGGACACCCCAAGATATAGATTTGCGGAGAGGTAAGTCAGACTCCAGGAGGAACTAGTGCCACCTAACTGACTTTAGCTACCAACCTTGGCATATTTACCTTGCATCATCTTTGTACCATTCAAAATCAGGTGTGGGGACAGCGGAAGCCTCGCATCGGAGGATGGCTTGCTTGCCAGTTGTCGCTTCGTTGCTATTAGATACGGTAATGATGGGGGGATCTGCAATAGGACACATAAGTCGTGGTTATATACAGAAATAGTGGCAAAGTCTGCCACATCCTCTATCAACCAATCATATGCTTGCTTTCATCCCGTTACCTGCACAAGAACAATAAACGCTAAATGCTTTTCGGTTACTATGAAGATGGCCTTCATTATTGCTAACTGCTATTTGATTGCTATGAGATACAGGACCGGATCAAATTTATTGCCATATTAGGACTAAACCCCCCAACTAATACAGTTCAACTACAGAGAATAAAACAATCTTACATGAAAACAATCTTTCTCGTGCTTTATTCCTGAAAATGATCCCCCCCCACGGAAAGTCTCGGCAGTGGAGAGTCCTTTGTAAATGATAATAATTGGGATTATTTTCTTGCCGGTTTTTTCACAAGCTCTGTTACTGCTGGAATCTAAGCACTGAATTTCAATTCACTTCTCTGCCCAAATCGCCTCCGGTGAATTCTTCAGAGACTACAAGTTTGTGTTTATTTACTATTGTTTTTATTTTTTTTGGTTTTGTTTTGTTAATTTAAAGTTATTTGTTGCTGTTATTTAATGTCTCATCCGGAGATGCCTCCTGGGGAAACCAGACCTGAGTCTGAACAGCAAAGCAAACACTGCAAATGTCAAAAGAGATAAGAGGCGGTGGGGAGGAATTCTCGTACCTCCTGGGGCTTCAACTGAGTACCCGGGATAAATACAATTTTATATTTTAAATCTATAATCAAACAAATATTGCACACCATATCTGCCCTGGCCACATCCAGTTCCATCGGGCACACCCCCATCCCAACGGAACCCACTTTCTATCAACACTCGCCTCCTTGACCTCCAAGAAACAGAATTGCTCCATTAAACAAGTGGGAGTGGTGCCTGCAGGCCATAAGCTCTTGTTCTGCTCCAATGATTGGCCACACTGTTTTGTATAAATCCATAGAAGACAGTGGGCAGACAATGGGCAGACTCAAATGAGACAGTTTTGGTAGGAGGTGCAATGGATTCCTGAAGGCATTGTGCTGAACGCCCATCTCACTAAGGCACATTTTCACCTCAGATTCCCATCCAGAAACTTGACTTCATCCGTTATCCAAACTCAAAGGCCGCCTCTCCACCATGATGGACCTCCAGTCAAAGATGAGTCACGCTAAGAGCTCCCTAGGCTAAATATCTTCTCCCACCCCGTTTCAATGATACTGTCTACTTCCCCTAGGGAAGAGATGGAGAAAACGATCTCATATCAATTTAATGTCTCTAGCGCTACCTCAATGTCTCTTTATCCCGCACTGATGGGAAACATGTTACATCTGCCATGTCATTATTCCAATGGTGCTCAGGCTAACCACTTTCCCTTCAATCAGACACTACACTTAATTGTCTTAATGCGATATTAAGGCTTGACATAGCAGCACGTGAAGTGTGAGCCAGCCCGACACCCAGCAGACGAGTGGCTTTACCTGTAGGGCTGGGTGGGTTTGGGCTGACTGCCACACACTTTCTGTGGGTTGTGGGCAGGTTCAGGTTGAGCTCTTCTTCCGCTCTTCGAACTGCACCTCCCCACTCCCAACCCAAACCTAGCCAGCAACTCCATTCATAGACCTGCGCATCTCTGAAGTCACAAAAGGACAGGGAAGGCACCTATAAATGCCAAAGCAAAAAGCCAGCAGAGTAAGGTCGCTCACCCTGAACCCACCGATGACCCACAGACTGTGTGTGGTGAAAAGCCCAACCCTTCCCGAAATCACTACCACCCGCAAGCGTACTCTGGCCGCTTTCAACTCTGTCAGCCTCCATTTATAAGTGTATACCTGCCCTACCACCTTTCTTGATGTCAGAGATGGGCAGGTCAGGAGTGGGTCTATATAGAGTTGACGGATGGGTTTGGTTTGGTGTGGGTTGGGTTGGGTTGGGAGCAGACAGGCGTCTGTCAAATTTTCGCCCCAACAGCTATGAGACAACTAAAGCCACTGCTGGCTGGTCTTACCCCCAATACCCTAGAATACACTTCCAGTTCCTAAGGCTGATCAGATAGATACCATTACAGTTGGTTGACTGTCACTCCAGACTCAGTTGATAATTAATCGATCCAGGTATGAGGCCCAAATGAGGCCTTCTAAGCAGGGCAAGTACCATACAAGTTGTTGAAGTGGCCCACTATGTCTAGACTGTTTATTCCATACACTTCAGAAGAGCTAAACTTGCAGATTGAGACTTTTGACTTGAGTGACGAAAAAACACAAAAAGTCCATTAGTGACCTTGAGAACCATGTAGGTCTAGATATCTACAACCAGGTTTAAAGCTGCTGGATGATTGCATGGGAAATATCTAGGAATGCACCGAATCCACTATTTTGGATTCGGCCGAACCATCGAATCCTTTGCGAAAGATTCGGCCGAATACCGAACCAAATCCGAATCCTATTTGCATATGCAAATTAGGGGTGGGAAAGGAAAAACTTTTTTTACTTCCTTGTTTTTTTGACAAAAAGTCATACGATTTCCCTCCCTGCCCTAATTTGCATATGCAAATTAGGATTCGGATTCGGTTCGGCTGGGCAGAAGGATTTGGCCGAATCCGAATCCTGCCGAATCCTGGCCGAATCCCGAACTGAATCCTGGATTCGGGGCATCCCTAGAAATATCACCCTACAGAGGTACCAATATCATACTACAGGGATACCATAGAGAGACATCAGGAAGAATTTGCAAAGAATGGAGAGGACAGTGACTTTCTTTATATCTAAAATCTGTCTGACTATAACCCAACTAAGGGCTTGTCTCCTGTTGCTACTATATTTGGTCTTTTTAATGTTTAGCCAGTATTGACCAACCCACCACCAAAGGATGAACATAGCACTCCCAACTGCTACACCTTACTCCCACCACCTTCTTCTGAAGGAATCTCATGCTACAAGATTGTCTCATTTCACAGGGCTAGTGGAAGGAAGATTTTGGCAGGAAGGCATTGGCCAATGCAGCAGAGTCTCCTATGAGGATCAGTAACAGATTATTTCAGTGAAAGAGTCTCTGAAAGTGCTTAAACATGTAAATAGCGTGTGCCATACTCACAGTTCACAGTGACGCGGACCTGCTTCACATCAGCCGATGCTACCTCGTTGGCGGCTTTGCACTCGTATCTCCCAGACTGCTCTCTGGTGATCCCCTGAATCTCCAGAAATTCTTCCTCCCCTTCAAAATCTCTGGCTGTAATAGAAGAAAAAATGTTATGAGCCTCCTGGGTAAATTATATTTATAGTGCCAAGATTCAAGCCATTCCACTGCTACACTATCATCCTATCCCGTTTGAACTAGTGCAACCTCAACCTTACAAGCCTCTCTGCTTCTTCTTCTCCTATTACTGAGGAAATAAACATCTGTTCTTCTGCTACAATCTTCAGCATGGCTCCCCATTAACAAAGGGTAGCCCAACCCAAAATCCTACTTTTACTACGAAGACATTTGCTCCTCTGCTTTTCACTATTTACTTGTGTCTCCATCTCCATGAATCTTCATTTCTCTCCAACCCCATCCACTGACATCAACCCCTTTACCTCCGTACTGACTGGCCAATGAATGAGCTGCAGGGGATGGTGGGATTTGTAGTTCTAGCAGTGGGAAGCCAGAGTGTGGCCCCTTGAGCAAAACATATGCCTCTGCCAGGAACAAAAAATGTCTTGAGCCTGAAAGCTCAGTCATTCCGACACAGGCCTGTATCTGTATCCCCTTAGTTACTGTATTCAGTGGGAAATGTATAATAGTCATTTCAGTTTCACAGATCCTGGGTAGAAAAAACAAAAAATCTATAATCCCCATTTATATGTTAATGGAGTGGTGTCTCCAATCAGACTGACAGACGGAGAGGGGGGACCGATGTCCGAGGGGCTGAAACTTCAGCAAATCAGCTGTCACTTTCCAACGTCCTCAATATGGAGTCGATAACACAGAAGAGAGAGTATTTCTGGGAACAGCTCACTGTGCTGCCTTTTATTCATGAGACTCGCCCTTCACTATAGAATTGCCTGCATCTAATACTGACTATTAGATGTACATTACTTTGCAGTCGCTTTCAGACATTCTCGAGCCGCTCCGGGCCTGACTCGTATGACAGGATGTAAATACACCGGTTGGGTGATTGGGGCGGAAGGTACAATTGGAAAAGAGCAGTGATTTGTTTCCTCTGCTATTTATTTCTCATCTGTAAAGACAACCTGTCAGCTTTAAGTAAGGGCCTGGCTGAATTCTGTGCTCACACTGCCATCCTGCGAGTTCAATATCTCATTCTTCTTTTTGTTTTAAGATATGCACAATCTGATTTTTATTCCCTATATATATATATATATATATATATATATATATATATATATATATATATACAGTATATGTATATATATACACAACCTTTGCTGACGTGAGTGGGAATGATATAGGTAGTGACTGTGATGATTTGCAGTTATTCTTTTTATTAGAAAGAACTGCTCCTTGTGCCGCTGCAATTAATGAGTACATGAGGCTACCAATAGAAGCCTGTCTATTAGAGAACTCATATAGGAACATATAGCATTCTAGGGAGGTTAAGGATTTCTATCTTCATGATTGACACCTATGAGTACATATGGACATCAGGAGAGGCTGAGGGGATTGAAAAGAGAGCGGCGGAGGTGAGATGCACAGAAAGGTTATCCTCATGGAAGAAGAGGAGGGAGGGGTCGAAGGAGACATGGCTGGGAGCTAACAGAGAAACAGTGGAAATGAGTGAAATTCAATTACAAACTAAATTAGTTGTTTCTTTGCTTTAAAAAAAAAAAAAGAACGATGAGGAGACAGGCTGCATTTTTAAGGCCCATTTAATGACGAATTGATCATTAGAAGATGATGGGATTGCCTGAAATGCCTCAAAATGCTGCAAAATTCACACAACCATTCTTTTCCTAATTTAATTTGCTTTTCCAAATCACCCACAATGCCCCTCTCCCTGGCACATTGCTCCCCCCATATCCTCAAGGATCAAATCAAGAATTCTGCACTGATCATATAAAGTGTTATATTTCTTATTGTCTCTTGGATTTACTTCAACACGGCCTCAAACTCTTGCATTTACAATATACTCAGCATAATTCAGCAGGAACAGCCCCCAGTTTGCACTCAGTGTGCCATTAGGCAGATAATAAGGCATTTACGCGGCCCCTTGTCTTTCCTGGAGGGGGGAGGGAGAAGGCTCATTTGCAACCGATACCAAAAACCTTGGATCAAAGATTTCTGCACCTTTTTAATTTTATTACGAGGCACAATTAATATTCAGTGAAATACAATTTGTTGTTTAATGACACTTTGGTGGGAAGTGAGTGGCAGTGAGTGACAGGCTGTGTATATACCAGTTAATTTACCTGCCATTTCAATAAGTTCGGGAAAAGATTTGTGTCTCTCGGCATCCCTTTGTTTTATTATTTGCGTGGGCAGAGACGTGAGAGAGTATTTTTTCACGGATTATCATGAAAATGGAAATATACAGTATACCCAATACCTGGATGCTTATCCCAGCTAATAGGTCAATGGATAGGGAAGGCACATTCATTGGTCTCATACAGAGGCAGAGTAGCTGAGGGTGAATCCAGCAAGTATCTAGTATTCTATTGTTTCTGAAATATATTAAATCCTGTGTTATTGCTCATTTTAAGAGTCAGCCTGCGCTGTTTAATTGTCAAATCCCGGAATATGAAATTACTTTTATTCAGCACCTTGGCCAGCGACAGCATCCATGACCTTGTCATACAGATAGCTAGAATCTCAGCCATAAAGCAAGGCAGGACTGCTGCTTCCAATGGGGATCAGATGGGATATGTGCAGGCATTGCGACAGAATGCTCTGTTATACAGAAAGCTAAAATATCAACCATAAAGCAGGGCAGGACTGCTGCATCCAATGGGGATCCAATGGCATCTGTGCAGCCACTGGGACGGAATGCTCTGTTATACAGATAGTTAGAATCTCAGCCATAAAGCAGGTCAGGACTGCTGCTTCCAATGGGGATCAGATAGGATCTGTGCAGCCACTGGGACAGAATGTTCTGTTATTCAGATAGCTAGCCTAGAATCTCAGCTGCCATAAAGCAGGACAGGACTGTTGCTTCCAATGGGGATCGGATAGGACATAATGCTCTCTTATACAGATAACTAGAATCTCAGCTGCCATAAAGCAGGGCAGGACTGCTGCTAATAGTCCATAAGAAACTGATTGTGTTTCTATAGGACTGGCCAATGTAGGGGTTAAGGCATTACCCATTGGTGGGGCAGGACAGGGGCATGAAAGGAGCAAACTGAGTATTTATTTTTGACAAAGTATTGGACATTCAACACCTGAATATCAATATGTATCATTACCTGGCTTGGTGTTAATGCCTTAATGGACTAATGGCTCCGTGAGACAATTTATATGTGAGATTCCAGGTGTGTGCAGTGAAAACAAGTAATTTCTGCCTTTTATTAAACTGCGTTTGTTTTGTCTCAGCTCAGAGGAATCAGAAGGAAAGTGTTACTAAAATATCATAAGATTTGCTGCATTGTCTGCACAGAACTCTCTGAATCCGGCGAACCCACGGTTCAACCTGCAGCGCTCCAGCCGCCCAATGAGAACTCACTGCCCAGATGCACCAACACAACAACGAGAGCGAAGCACTGACATAGCAGCTGGGGTTGCACAAAGACCCTGAACCCAAAGGCTGATCCTGCAACACTACAAAGAGCAAATGCTCATAACTGTAACTGTTGCTATTTCCATGAGACAAACACAATCTGGAAATATCTTTATAATCATAATAATAACAATTATGACTCAGATATTTCCCAGCAGAGTCGGGGGGGGAGGAGTGGATAACCCTGCAGGGGAAGATCACAGCGGGTCTGTTTGCTAAACATCTACCCAAGTTTCCTTCTGCAACCCCTGACCCCAAATTCTGCCATCCGAATCAACTGCCTAGCAACTGTTGCTAAGGAGATGTGCCTCCTAAGCAGAAATTCTGAGCAGCCCTGACAATGAGAGACCTTGGTTCATGAAGGCACAGAAAGCAGCAATTCCTCCTGTACCAACCGGCCCACATAAGAGCATGGTGAACCCACCATTTGTAAGGGTAGCAGGACTGACCCAACAGAAACACATATACATGAGGTGAGGGGGGTTATGATGCCCAAAGGGTGGGCCCCAAATGAAGAGAAAAAAAGACGAATGCCAATGGATAATTTTTTTTGCACAAATATGTCATTTGCACTTATTCAGCCTACACAATATGTGGCAATTGTGGCTCTTTGGCTATTGCTGAACTACAGCTCCCATCATCCATGTTTAGTCATCAGCTTCCTATACAGACATGGGACCTGTTATCCAGAATGCTCAGGACCTGAGGCTTTCTGGATGAAGAATATTTCTGTAATTTGGATCTTCATACCTTAAGTCTACTAGAAAATCATATAAACATTAATTAAACCCAAAAGGCTGGTTTTGCCTCCAATAAGGATTAATTATATCTTAGTTGGCATCAAGTACAAGCTACTGTTTTATTATTACACAGAAAAAGGAAATCATTTCTAAAAATCTGGATTATTTGGATAAAATGGAGTCTATGGGAGACGGCCTTCCTGTAATTCGGAGCTTTCTGGATAACGGGTTTCCAGATAACAGATCCCATACCTGTACTACTTTAACCTAAGATATTTTGCCCATCTCTGTAGGGTAAATATGGCCAGAGCCATCCTTGTGGGCATTCAAATACGTGCAGCTGCCCAGGTCCCTAAACTTGAGAAGAACAATGGGGGCTCCAAACTGATTGCAGAATCCCCCTTTTAATGACTGCTCCATTAATATGGACTGGGGAGCTTGTCCAGGGCCTCTCATCCTCTTAGGACTGTCCTGATGATGGCAGTGCTCAGTCTATTTGTATAATTAGATACTGTTGGATATCATGGACAGCTGCAAATGATTCACTCATGCTGTGAACACCACAACAAAACCAAAATAGGGCACATGGTTCTATGGCAGACAGCAGGCACTTGGAATTCATGGTGTCAGTGCACTTGAATCTTTTGGAACGTGGCCCTTAAAGGCCATCAGGCTTGTGAGATACTTTTGTAAACTCTGAGATGGTAATTAATAATAATAATAACAAGGCCCTTAATGACCAAGGGTGCTGGGTTTCTTGCCGCCTCCTGTCTCTCACGCAGCTAAAATAATTACAAGATCGCAGGTATTGGGGCTGTCTTGGAATATAATGACAATTAATTACACACCTTCAGTTTCCTCTAATCTGTGGACTTGATGTCCTCCCCTGTCAAATGAAGAGGAAGTGATAACTAATAAAACTTGATGGGTTTGTTTACTCCTTGCTAAACTCCTTCCTAATCTACTGTCGGCACATTTTTTTTTATCTTTGTTTTTAAATTATTTGCCTTTGAATTTCATGTACCTCCAAAGTCAAACGAATGATGTCATTTCCATGGCGCAGTTCCAAATTATGGATCTGCAAAGGGGCTTCCAGGAAAGTAGGTTGGGTTCTGAGCAGGGGTGTTGCTGGGGCAAATTATATTGTGGATTTGCACAAATATTTATATATTTAATTTCCAATTGTTTCATTTTACCAAAGATATTGTGAAAAGGTTACTGACTAACAACCATTGTTTCACCGTGTTAGGAGTGATTGGCAGGAAACAGGCATAGAATCTGAAACCAAGTAGTGGACCAGGAACCAGGCACAAGATCGGGAATCATGCACGGGATCGGGAACAAGGCGAGGTAAAGGGAACCAAGCAGGGGATCAGAAACCAGGCACGGGATCGGGAACCAGAGAAGATATTGGAAACCAAACAGGGATTCAGGAACCAGACAGAGGATAGGGAACCAGGCAGGGGATCAGGAACCAGACAGGGGATCAGAAACCATGTAGGGGATCAGGAACAAGGCACAGGATCAGGAACCAGATAGGAGATCAGCAACAAGGCACAGGATTGGGAAAAAGGCACGGTATCGTAAACCAGACAGGAGATCGGGAACCAAACAGGGGATAGTGAACCAAGCAGGGAATCGGAAACCAGGCAGGGAATCAGGAACCAGGCTCAGAATTGGGAATCAGGCACAGGATTGGGAATCAGGCAAGGGATATGGAACTAGGCAGGGGATCAGAAACCAGGCATAGGATCGCAAACCAGTGAGGAGATTGGGAACCTGGCAGGAGATTAGGGACCAGGCAAGGGATTTGAAAACATGGTTGGGGAACCAGCCTGAGAATCTGGAACCAGGCAGGGGGTCAGGAACAAGATAAAGGATCAAGAACAAACAGGGAATTGTGAACAAGCCAGGGGTTGGGAAGTAGGCAGGTAATTGGGAAGCAGGCAGGAGATCAGGAAGCAGGCATGGGATTAGAACCAAGAAACAGTCTAGATCTCAGCAAATAAGCTAATGACCAAGCACCACTGGTAGCTAGAGACAGGTTTATATAGGCCATAAATAACTAAATTTCTGACGCCTTACCTTAACAATATTGAAGGAGAAGACATCAAACCCAGAGGAGGCTACTAATACTTCTTAGTATTAATCACTTGATTCAAAAGCCTCCAGTGCCTTAAAAAATAATTTGCCACCAGACTGTCACACAGGGCAGGTCCTGACTCGCTGTGTGGCACAATCACTAGTGATGGGCGAATTTACGCCGTTTCACTTCGCTGGAAAATTAGCGAATTTCGTGAAACGGCGAAAAATTAGCGAAACGACGCCGGCGCCCGTTTTTGACGCTGGCGTCCGTTTTTCGGAAATATTTTTTTGACGCTGGCGAATTTTTGCCGTGAATTTTCGCGGGCGTTTTGCGAATTTATTCGCTGGCAGCGAATCGCGCAAATTCACCGCGAATTCGCGCCTGGCGAATAAATTCGCCCATCACTAACAATCACATTCCCAGAACGGCTTCTGTTGTGCTCACAATCTCATAAGAAGCTGGGAAAGGGCCAGTGAACCAAGCAAACGGCACCCTTTTTACCAGTGACAACCAGTGAGGTTTACTTAGAGGGCAGGGAGATAAAATAAATATCTCCTAGAAGAATAATGGTTTCATGGACCTTTCAATTGCCCCATTATTAATACTTTTAACTTGCTTAACCAGCCTATTCAACCCCACTTAGAATGGTGCCTGGGGGTCTAGGGAAAGGGAGCCTGCACTAATTGTTATGGATAGGGCTGGAGTAAATGTGTTTCATTACAGAAACTGTTGACTTGAAAAAAATCCAGAAATACTGCTACACTTTTTAGATTTCACATACCTACAGAATGAGGTTGAAAAGTAGGGTAATAAATGATGAATAGGTTTATCCTCTAAACCCAGGTAAGGAGAGAAGTTTACGCAAGCACAGTTCTGCAGCATCTTCTCTAATGGAAAGGGAGGGAACATGCATCTGCATTTCGACTGCCTGCAGCAGGAAAGCAACAGAAATGGGGGCATTTCAGGATAAAACTGGCGCTGGTGTGCTATGTTTTATCTACATAGCGACCCCATACACTGTGGAGATGTACCATCAAGGAGGTAATGAAACAGAGCAGCCCTTTTGCTATTGGTCAACTACAAACCTGTCAGTCCTCCTGAATGTTTTAGGAGTCATCCATATTTATACCCCTGGGGGTGACAAGGAACCTAAGTTGAAGATCTATAGACAGATCACATTATTCTCATGAACTGGCCTACAAAGCTTACACTCCAAAGAACACTTTCCCACTGGGTTAATGACTATAGAGGGCTCCAGCTTTGTGTGGAGCAGAGAATGAAAGCTTAAGGTAAGGGGATATATTTCCATGGGAAGCTTATCAGTGGCTGCTGGCAATAAATCCCATCTGAAATGCGGCAAGTTTAAAGCCCTTTGATTAATTACATAAAGGGGAGTCTTGTGAGCGGAGCCTGTCTGTTCCCTGGGATTATCTATTAGACTCTTTGTCTAAACACGGAGGTAACAGAACTTCTCGGCGGAGGAAAGTTTCCCTTAATAAATCACAGGAAGGCTTTGTTCTTGAGTGCAAAAAAGAAGCTGAAATATGAATAAAAGAGATAATATTAAATATGAAGATGGCCGTGAATTCATTTCCCACTTTATGACTCTACTTCTAATCCCCCCAGAATGGCTGGCTGTAGTAATCTTTTCATGTTGTGACCCCCACAAAGGGGTCCCCCATATGCATCCCAAGTCAGGGCCCTCATATTCCCTTCTCCAGCTGGCAGTTAGGTTAATGAGGCTCATCGTTATATCAATCAACAATTCAGGGTGGAGAATCTGGGCAGTCAGGACCCACCCTGGTCACAGCCACTTCTGCCAATCCATGCCCCTGATCCTCACTAAACCCTGCCCACTTTATATTATGCCCCTCCCATGTTGCCAAGACCAACTGGCCTTATGTACTCAATTCACAGGTTCATTACATGTAGTAATAGTAGGTTGCCACCTGGCTGGTTTTGACCCAGACAGCCTGATTTTTTGATGGGCTGTCCGGATCAAAACTACCTTCCCGGTTTTCCTGACATTGATGTGGCCAATTGCCGATTGCCACATCCCTCTATAGCACATCACACCCCCTCTACATCAGGTTCTGCCCTGCTATGTGATGGCCACGTCTCCTGCTACATCACAGCCCCGTCTCCACCTGGAGTTATTCTGGAGGATAGGTGGCAACCCATAGTAATAGCGGTACAAAATTTAGCAAGGTCACCAAACGAGTGGATCTTCCCCAATGCGCCCAACTAAGGTGGACAATATTGGGATCGATCCGATTGTTGGCCCTAGGGCCAAGCATAAAATTACTATAGCAGGTATACAAATGGTCAGAGGGAGGACGACATCAATTAGCAGATGCAGCCCCCAATCCTTTGGGAAAATCAAACCTGCCCGATAGACATGTGCTCAATGTTTGGCCAGATATCGGTCGGTTGGGCCTGTCGTAGGTCCCCATTAGTGATGGGCACATTTTTTCACCAGCCATGCGAAATTCCACATTTCACCATCTGCAAAATTTTTTGGGAAAAAAAAGTCACCTGACAAAAAATTGACTTGTCACAGTGTTCATCCAAAACGACACAACTGTCGGATGTAGTTGGGATCGCATCAAAGTCGCCCGTGGAGTTCTGCCCTAAATGCCCCAAATACGCAGCTACCTCTCTGTTTACTTTTAGCATCGAATAGCCAATTCTAAGCAACTTTTCAATTGGTCTTCATGATTTATTTGTTATAGTTTTTTAAATTGACTTTTTCTTCTGACTCGTTCCAGCTTTCAAACAGGGTCACTGACCCCATCTAAAAAAAACAACCAAATGCACTGTATGGCTACACATGTATTGTTATTGCTTCTTTTTATTACTCATCTTTCTATTCAGGCCTCTCCTATTCATATTCCAGTCTATTTCTCAAATCAATGCAGGGTTGCTAGGGTAATTTGGACCCTAGCCACCAGATGTCTGAAATTGCAAACTAGGGAGCTGCTGAATAAAAAGCTAAATAACTCAAAAACCACAAATAATAAAAAATGAAAACCAATTGCAAATTGTCTCAATATATCACTCCCCATATCAAACTAACAGTTACCTCAAAGGTGCACAGCTCTTTTAACTCATGCTGTGAGCCCCAGACAGACAGCATTAGGTAGTAGCAGTAGGAAACTCTAGATGAATATGTTTAGTTTGAATGTGTGTGATTCCAGCATGAGTCAGTTGGACTGTCCAATAGTCAATCAGCATAATAACGCTGGATTCAAATTAGCAGACTTAATGAACCAAAAATATCTCAAAATTGTTATAAAAAAATGATATAAATTATATAAAAATCAATGTGCTTATATGATATAAGTAAATGTAGAAATATCAATATAAATTATTATCTAGGCATGACGGTTTCCACTTGAAGAATGTAACTGCGCCTCCATAAAATTTCCCAAACTGCTTTGGGTTTGGGAAGGTTACTAAAAAAATAAAACTCAGGTTCTATAAAGGTTAACGAGATCTATGATCGGGCTGTCATAATTAAATGTGTTAATAATGCATTAAGCAGAGCAGAGTTGCCTCTATGGGACACCAAGGAGACCGCATGCGTCAGGACAAAAGGTCAGTGACATAAATGAGAAACTTTCACTTCCCTTCAAATATCTTTTACTGGAATTCATTTCTAAATATTTCTTCTTTTTTTTCCCTCAGAACTCCTGATTCCTATCAACTTGTATTTTATTAACATGTATTTATATAGCGCCAACATATTAATGTCCAATGAGAATGATCAGCAGTGTTTAGACCTCCAGGTGTTGCACCAACTCAGCACAAGGAAAAGTAACAGCCTTGTAGTCAAGCCTAGTAGTAGAGACCAAGAAGCTCCATGTGACTATATGCCCTGCTGAAAATCTTTGCAAATGGAGCATTTACTGTATGTTGCACAGCTATTGGCCCAAGTTCCACTTGCTTCCAGATCGGCCTTGAACCCTAAACACCCCAACAATAGGCGTTAGTAGACTAAAAAGAAAAAGCATGGGGTGTGTCCAATCATTCTGCCAAGGTGTCCACCATAAACCAATGGTCAGGCTGTAAGTAAAAAAGTTATCCATAACATGTGTGGCCCTTGTACGCTCTCCAATCAATCAGCCTGTATCAACTGTGGTCGCCTTAACCAACAACTAAACTCCCCAAAGCCTGTTCCCAATGGATTAAACCCTACAAACCATTATTTCTGGTCCTGATCCCAGTGCTGTAGTGGTTGGCTACAACTAGTTGACATCATCATACTCAAGGGCTCCAAAAATACCTTTAACCATGTCTCTAGTGCAAACCTCAGTTAATTTGCCTTCAGTGGCGTACAAACACAAAATGGTTATGCTAACAATATTAGCAGTTGTAGGTCAGAAGAGTGAGGCTTATCAGTAGCAGTAGAGCAACATAGAGAGAGAAAAAGACAAGATAGTGGCAATAATGATAAAATATATCAGTGTTGCCCAACTTTTGCCCCATCAAAATGTCATGGAAATACAACACACAGTACCCATTGTAGTTGAGTTGTAATCTAACATGAGCTCAACAAGAGCCAACAATTGCTCATCCTTTATCAAGACCCCTGCACAAACTGCTTAGTCCTTGGCCCAAAGACAGAGCTGGAACTGTCTTTGGGCCAAGAATAGTAATAAGAATAGTACTGAAATTATTGATTTTATTCATAAAAAGTACCTGGATTTATACTCAAATTCCCACAGAATCCTTTGAATGCCTCCTAAGATATTCAGCCAGCACTGTGTCCATTATTATTATTTAAAACAGCCAGGCCATAAATCTTATTTTTTATACTCAAAAGACCTACAGATGTTCTTAGAATACTCAGAACATCCATATCATTGTAGGTTCAAATATCGCAGAGTCAACATTGGCACCTGTAGCACTTTGACTTATTACTCAGGCTCAAGGCTTCAGGTGGAGCTAGAGGACACCTTGACCAGACAAGACACAGCATATCTAGGTTTATTATCCCAACAATCATCTAGATACTGCCTTTTTTCAAAAGCTAAGTCCTCCCTCTTGCCCAATTAGTTTATTATATAGGGCACAATTTGCAGCAGCCGGGGGGGGGGGGCAGGCAGAGGAGAGGTTAGGCCAACACACATTCATACGGTTCCAGGAATCAGCACCATATTGCTCATTAAACATTTAGAAACAACAGTTGCTCACTCTTTCTGCCAATATTTTGAGACAGTTTTACTGTTCTGCTTCTGTCTATCTCATAGAATGTTTTATTCATGAGCTTCGATGCCTTATTCCACAGCTAAGCTTTCCTGCAGCCCCCCCAAACCATCTATAACCCGAGCAAGAGCAGTCTCCCAACCAAGTTCAACGTATCAACTTATGTCTCCAGTACCTAGTGCATCATGTTATTAACCCTTTCTGCTTTTGAGAGAACATTAACTATAGGTAAACAAATATATTGTCTTTAGAATATCTGTGTATATATATATATATATATATATATATATATATATATATATATATATATATATATATATATATATATATATATATATATATATATATATATATATATATATATATATATAAAAGGAACCTGTCTACTGCCCTATTTCCATAGGGAAATGAGAGCAGAGCAGACAGTAACCCTTCCAACACTTTCCTCTTGTCTCTGTCACTTTATATTAGATACCTATCTAGTGCTACCAATCCCTATTTCTGTAGGGAAATGAGAGCAGAGCAGACAGTAACCTTTCCAACACTTTCCTCTTGTTTCTGTCACTATATATTAAGTATCTATCTAGCGATCAGCAATTTTTCATCCCTGAAAAGACAAGGCAGTGGATTTAAGGTTTATAATAAAGTTACTCATGTTAATACCAATACTGCACGTTAATAATTCATTTTTGGTTGAATTCCCACTGAACTTTTTCCCCATTTGACCACTTTAAAAAGTTCCTTTAACCCTACAGAATCTTTGAGATAATTATCAATACACACTGCTGGAATCATTTGCAATGCATGCGCCTACTCCGTAACCCCTCTCCCAATGAATATTTAATAGGCACGCTTCTTAGAGAGGCACCCAAAGCTTTGGTATCAGCCTGATATAGGATTTTGGATGCAGCAAGCTCCAAACCAACCTCAATGGTATGCTGACCTATGGCTGGGCCCAAAAGCAAATTATTTTTCAGGCCACAAAAATGTCTAGAGGTTGACTTGTTTTACCAGTATTTATTTAAAATGTATATGAGTTAGGGCAGGACTCCGCAGGCGATTCCGTCGCGATCCGATGCACTGCGCAAAAACGCAGGCGTCACGTTGGATGTGACGGAAATAAGGTAAGTAATGCTATTGTCGGATCTTGTCATATTGTTGATGCGACTCGACACAACTGACGGATGCATACTCAGCGTGCAACGTCTGCATCCAACAGTCGCGACGCATCGTTGATCCGACAATAGAATTACTTACCTTATTTCCGTCGCATCCAACGTGACGCCTGCGTTTTTGCGCAGTGCACCGGATCGCGACGGAATCATCCATGGAGTCCTGCCCTTAGAGTCTTATGAGACCCCTATATCTCCTGGGCCCCCCCTGCAGCCGCATGGTCTGCTTCCTCTATAGTAACTCCCCTGGTACACTAGAACGATTTTAATCCATCGATCGAAAGGATTTTCCTTCAATCAGAAAATTGGTAGGAAGCCTAAGGGGACCTTCCCCATAGGCTAACATTGCACCTCGGTAGGTTTTAGGTGGCGAAGTAGGGGGTTGAATTTTTTTTAAAGAGACAGTACATCGACTATCGAATAGTCGAACGATTTTTAGTTCGAATCGTTCGATTCGTAGTCAAAGTCGTAGTCGAATTAGCCAATTCGATGGTCAAAATTGCCAAAAAAAACTTTCGAAATTCGAAGTATTTTTTCTTCTAATCCTTCAATCGAGCTAAGTAAATGTGCCCCTTTGTGTGGGGTCCAGAAGAGCAGCATCTATTTATATTCACCAATAGCAACACAGGAATGAATTGATAAGAGTCTTCCCTAAGCGTCATACCAAGTTACAGGCTTTGTAAAAACCCATAGACGATAACCAAAATCTTTTAACTCCTGCTTTGCCATGCGATGAGGCACCCACAAATTTTAACATAGGGGAATGAGGGGGCCCTAAACAGCCTCTAAGTACCCCAGTACCTTTGATGAATCGCTAAGGGTTTTAGGTCAATACCAGCAAAATAATGATTTAATGGGACACAACCACTTCTCTAATATGAATAATAAAAGACGTTACAAATCTTGCGCTACTGGTGGGGAATATATACAAGACATATATATATATATATATATATATATATATATATATATATATATATATATATATATATATATAAATATAAGCCGACAAATCAAATCATGCTGACAATAGTATTTTTGTTTTTTACCCTCAGACACAAAAAAATAAGCTTGGGGAAGATCAGTTTTGCCAGCGCTAGAGTTTTTATCAGACGGCGGTGGTGGCGGCGGTGCGGTGGAGTGAGATCCGGCTGCGTCTCACAACACAAGCAGAAGATGTTGCTGTTACAAATGAGTGTGCTTTGCTTCTGCAAGCTGCTACCCATTAATGATTTATCTGGCAAACAGACAGCTTGCCTTCCCCGCCCGCTCCTCTTCGTGTTTGGGTTGGAGTGGAACGCGCTCAACTGTAAACACCGGGAAATATTTTGCAGAATCCAGACAAAATTGCCACGCCGCCTGTTTGTTTATTTTAAATCTCACATCATTAGGGAGAGAAGAGAATTGAGGAAAAAAAAAAAAAAAAGTATCATCCTGAATTTTCCTTTTTTTTTACCATATTTGGGTTTTTTTTCCGACTAGTGGGAGACATTTTTTCATTACTAAATAATGGATTCTTATAAAATCACATTTCTCCGAACTACGGTGGAGTTGTTGCCTCTACCTTGCTAAACTTTCTATGTCAATCTCCGTGCTAGTAATTCCCATATATGGCTCAATCTCTGCAGCCTCAGTATAACAACAGGGTTGAGATTCCTACTCAAACTACAAAGCAGTTCAGTGATCCAGGAAAACACACCCCTTCAGCGCTGGGCGAAGCCGACCAATCACAACAGACCCCTGCCTGCAGGGAGCAGTGGGAGAGGGAGCCGGCAGTAGTGGGGACAAGTTCCCATAATAGGGGGAGGCAACAAAAGACGTACGTGCACCCCACCATTGTGCTCTAGGCAGGGCCAGATTTACATAGCGGGCACCCCCTAGGCCCACTGTCGTTCGTTGCCCCCGTCTCCTCCCTTTTATTTGCTCAAATTTTCATCATCGGGACAGAAGCAATGGGTATTGGCATACTGGAAATTTAAAAAAACTATAATATCTCCTGCGCATCCCCAGTGTTACTGAAACAATGTGGGTGTGGTTGGGCAGCGTGCCGCCCTCTAAAATCCTGCCGCTCTAGGCCCGGGCCTTGGTGGCCTCTCCACAAATCAGGGCCTGGCTCTAGGCCAATCTATCTTTTGTCTATCCCTAGTTCTAGCCCTGCAACACCTACATAATCAACAGTTGTTCCACCCCAGTATTCCTAGGAATGGAAAGTATAACTTCCCCACCATATCACATTTCATGAACTAATACAGCTTATTTACCCAGCACCTCCCTATAATAGATCAGCACAGCTTCTCTCAAAGCTTCACATGCAATGGATCAGCACGGCTTCTCTCCAAGCTTCACGTGTAATAACAGGGTTGCCACCGAGCCGGTATTTTACCGGCCTAGCCGGTAAAACACCTGCCAGGGCCAGGGGCCGGTATTACAAATTTACCGGCAATATAGCTGCCGGGAATTTGTAATACCATTTACAAAATCCCTTGCCCGTTGATGAAAACTTACATTTTCGTCGGCTTCGGGCGGTGGCCCCGTCTCTTTTGTGACACAAGCCCCATGCCCCCCCTTTGTGGCTCTGCCCCTTTTTGTGTCACGTCCCGCCCCTTAATTTTTCGCTCCCATTTTTAATTCTTTTTTTAAAAATGGATCAACACCTCTTCTCTCCAAGCTTTACATGTAATGGAGCAACACGACTTCTCTCCAAGCTTCACAATCACATGTAATGGATCAGCACAGCTTCTCTCCAAGCATCATATTTAATCGATCCACACAGTTACTCTCCCCACCTCTTCTGCCCAACTCTTCTCCATAATGGCACAATATTTCAATTTAGCAACCCCAAAAAATGGAGCAACGCCTCTTCTCTTTACTAGCAGCTCTTAAAACATTTTGCCAGCACCCCATAATTCTACAGAAAAGTATTGCTAGGTCCTTGGAGTAACGAGTCTTCATCTAACTGGAATATTCACCTATCTCAATATTTTGCCATATATTAATCAGGCAGGACCACCTGTGGGCCCAATATACAGATCAATAAGCAGCTGACTTGGTCTGGGGGGTAATAGGCAGTTTTTATCAACCCATGTAGAATGGCTTTAGCAAAAAGGAACAGTACAACTTGCAATGGATCAGCACTTTGGCCTTGGCTGGCACCGGCGCACCCACATAATTTTATTAATAGAAATGGCAATTGTTTCTCATAACAGTAAACAAATAAGAATTAAATAATTCCTAAAAATATCAATGAGAGCTGGAATTTCCGCTGATCTTGGCTGTTTGTTTGAAAGCAGAAAAAAAACCTCACTCTTTGGTGAATCAATACTGACGCCCGAGGTCCAAAGGACAAGTAGATTAAACGTGCAAAAATGACACAATTCCGAGTATTGTAATGGTTTTAATTCCTCCCAGTTATCCAGGCGCCACGCTCCACTTTTACTTCTCAATATATCAGCGCAGAATACAATTTAATTTGCTGTCACGGAGAGAAAGAGATCAAAAACACAACTTGATTAAACCGCTGATAGCCCCTTTTTTTCCCTCTTAAGGTGAAGCCTCTCCTTCTGCAGACAAATGAAGTTTCATCCGCTGATGGAGAGATTAATTCGCCCGTAACGCAAGTGACAAACAAGGAAGACTTTCATTCTGGCAGACGTCTAAATGTTCCGGAACCAGAATGTGATGCTCCAAGAGAACAAGCAGCCCAGTCATAATCTATTATATACTACGTGGGAGTATATATTCAGTATATACATAATATATTTCCTTTTATATAGTGATGGGCGAATAAATTCGTCAGACGAAAATTCACTGTGAATTTCCGTGTTTCAGGTCGCAAAGCTGGCGTGAAAATTCGCCGGCATCTAAAAATTTTGGACGCGCATTGGAAAAGTCACTTGCGTCAAAATGGTTGCACGTCAACATTATTCTGACGCCGGGGTCAAAATTGACACGACCGTCAAAATCGCAAAACGGGACAAATTCGGCCATCACTACTTTTATATCAATAGTTGACAATAGGGCTCATTTCCAACCATAGCTGCAATTGTAGTCTAGAAGAAATTTCCCATAATCCTTGCATGTGTTCAGGTGGAGGCCCCTGAGGTAGTAGCCTCAGTGGGTCTTGGGCCCCCAGTTTGACACTACATTTGTTGACCCCATTCATTAAAGGGGTTCTTCACCTCTGAGCTAACTGTTAGTATGATGTACAAAATGATATTCTAAGACAATCAATTTTCATTTTTTATTATTTGTGGGCTTTGAGTTATTTAGCTTTTTATTCAGCATCTCCCTAGTTTGCAATATCAGCAATCTGGTTGCTAGGGTCCAAATTACCCTGGCAACCATTCATTGATTTGAATAACAGACTGGAATATGAATAGTAGAGGGACTGAATAGAAAGAGGAGTAATACAATTTAGCAATAACAATACATTTGTAGCCGTACAGAGCATTTGTTTTTAGTTGGGGTCAGTGACCCCCATTTGAAATCTGGATAGAGTCAGAATGAACAAGCAAATAAATAAAAAATAATACCAAATAAATTATGGAGACCAACTGAAAAGTTGCTTAAATTTAGCCATTCTATAACATATTAAAAGTTAACTTAAAGGTGAACCATCCCTTTAAGAGTGTTTGCACCTAGACACATTTTTTGCCGTTGAGCAAAATTACAGCAAAGCGAAACAGGTCACATTCGCCCTTCCCTAGGTGCACACATTTTTTAAGCCACTGGACGCCATTAGTGATGGGCGAATTTGCGCCGTTTTGCTTCGCTGAAAAATTCGCAGATTTCCAGCGAAATTCGAGAAACAGCAACAAAAAAACGCAAAACGGCGACAGTATCCATTTTTCTTTTATGCCAGCGAATTTTTGACCAGCGAATTTTCACGGCTGTTTTTCGTGAATTTATTCGCCGGTGTCGAATTGGCAAATTCGCCCATCACTAGACGCCATTGAGGTGGGTGCAAATTCATGCATGACTGCAATTAACTGGAATTAAAAGGGTGGTTCACCTTCAAGTTAATTTTTAGTATGTTGTAGAATGACCAATTCTAAGCAACTTTTCAATTTTTTTTTTTTTTTTAGTTTTTGAATTGTTTGCCTTCTTCTTCTGACTCTCTCCAGCTTTCAAATGAGGGGTCACTGACCCCATTTAAACAACAACATGCTCTGAAGGGCTACAAATGTATTGTTATTGCTACTTATTTTTACTAATCTTCCTATTCAGGCCTCTCCTAGTCATATTCCAGTCTCTCATTCAAATCAGTGCATGGTTGCTAGGGGAATTTGGACCCTAGAAACAAGATGGCTGACTGAAAACTGGAGAGCTGCTGAATAAAAAGCAGTAAAAAACCACATATAATAAATAATGAAAACCAATTGCAAACTGTTTCAGAATAGCACTCTTTACATCATACTAAAAGTTACTTTAAAGGTGAAGGGAATGTTGGATTAAAAAATAGTGGCAAATTGTGTCGAATGTTGCACTGTTGGACGTGAGAACCATTCTCCAGAATAAAATTACTGATATTATTAATATTACTGCTATTACTGATGTGATGAAACCCACCTGCAGTGAATACGTCCCATTGTTAATAATCAAAGGGCAGTAGGAGCCGAATCTCTATTCAGGCAATTAAAGGAGAGTCGCTAGAACTCCAAAAGAATCGGGAAATATCTGATCTTTCACTCTGTCCAATCAGTATTTGATTTCAGAATAAAACTTATTTCTGATAATATGGAAATGGAAATGGGGGGACGACATGTTTGTAAAACTGACGCTTTGCCTCAATTATTTATGTGTGTTGGGGGGATGAAGGACGGATTATTAAAGGCACACTGACAGCGTCTCTTCTCCTTGGCACTTATAATAGGACTAATATGATCATTAGTCTATCTGGGAGCCGACGGGATATAACTATAACAGACGGGAACGGCTGCGCCAGGGGTTCTTTAGGGTTATTATTTCAGGTTTTTTTTTATTTTTTTATTTTTTTTAAAGTTTTTCTATCAAAAACAGGTTTGACTGTTTGAGAATTCTTGACTTAATGAACATTTCAAATTATGTTGAGGGGAAAGAAAAGTAAATATACAGAGAATACATTAAAGAAACAAGTTCATAAATTTAAACCCTTCCTTCACAGCAGGATTCATTAGTGCGTATTAGTTGTGACGGCTGGACTACAACATTCTAAGGGGAGGGGAAGGGGCTGTGTTACTCAAGCAGCAGTGAGAATAGAATAATCCATTGGCAGCTCACAGGGACTGGTAGTCTGTGACTCAAGCAGTGGGTGGGGCTAGAAACCTCGAATGGAATCTTACAGGGGAAGGGAGTCTGTGTCTCAAGAGGAGGGTGGGGCTATACTATTCTAATTGAAGCTTACAGGGGGAGGGAGTCTGTGTCTCAAGAGGAGGGTCGGCCTATACTATTCTAATTGAAGCTTACGGGGGGGGAGTCTGTGTCTCAGGAGGAGGGTCGGCCTATACTATTCTAATTGAAGCTTACAGGGGGAGGGAGTCTGTGTCTTAAGAGGAGGGTGGGACTATACTATTCTAATTGAAGCTTACAGGGGGAGGGAGTCTGTGTCTCAAGAGGAGGGTGGGACTATAAAATTCTAATGGAAGCTTACAGGGGGAGGGGCAGGAAGTCTGTGACTCACGCAGTGAGTGGGACAGGAAAAATCAGGCAGAGGGGTGGGGATTCAAGCAGTGGGTGGCATTAGAACACTCTGATGGAAGCTTATAGATGGACGGGAGTCTGTAACTCAGTGGGTGGGACTAGAATATTTTGGTAGATGCTTACAGGGGGAGGGGTGGGAAGTCTGGTACACAAACAGTGGGTGGGACTAGAACTCTCTGATGGAAGCTTGCAGGGAGTCTGGGACTCAAGCAGTGGGTGGGACTAGAACACTTTAATGGAAGCTTACAGGGGAAGAGGCAGGGGAATGGGACTCAAGCAGTGGGTGGGACTAGAACACTATGATGGAAGTTTACATGTGAGGGGCAGGGAGTCTGGGAGTCAAGCAGTGGGTGGGGTTAGAATCCTATGATGGCAGCTTACAGGGAAGGGGCTGGATCTGTTACTCAAATTAACCATATATGCGCTAGATGAATGGAAACTGTGCTACTGCTTTTGCTACAATCAAGTTATATTATTTACAAACGCAGGACGCCAAGCTGAACCAAATAATTCCAAAAAGCTTACAAAGCATGAAAGGACTCAGAGGTAGGGATTTGCAGCACTGCCAGGTGATAGGGCAACCGATGAGTCTCACCCTCCACGAGTACAGGTCACCCCCTACCTGTGTTTTGTTTAATACTTCTCCCCGTGACATTCTCCCTCGGGAGGTGGCTGAACTTTAAGTTGATAATAGGAGACTTCAGGTTTCAGTGACCTCTCACTGCCTGTGTGATAGCATTTTTTTTGTGCTACAAAGTAGCATTCAGTAAATGTCATGGGAATAACAGACATGTCTAAGTTACTTTAATGTGGATAGCCATTAAATGTCAAAAAAATTATAACACTTAAGGTATTATTTGAAGGGGCTGTAAATCTTCCATAAGAATGTTGTTCACCCATAGGTATGGGGATAGATACAGGGGGCTGCCTTCCAACAGAGGTTGTGGGACTAATACATTAAAGTAATTGGTGGGGGAAGAGAGAAACATAAGCAATTGCTACTGTATAGAAAGGGGCTAGATACAAAGAACACTCAGCAATTATTGGCCAGACTAGACCAACTGGTTCTCCTCCGATACCACATTTTCCATATTGAATGTGATTTCACCGCCCACTGCTGCTGAATCAATGGCGCATCAGATCGATGTGCTTTTGTAATGGGGGAATTATTACTTGTCTTGTGGATGCTGAAATGGCACAAAAATTCTATTTACACTGAGATCCAATTTGCAGGTCCCTCCTGGTATGGGTCTGTCTCATGCTGAGCACCAGAATCAGACTGTGGAGATGCTGGAACTCGGCTGGAAACAAACACAAATTAATAACAGAGCCCAATTACTGTGCTCAGTTCTGCACTGGCGGGTCAGTGCTGGGGCCCTGGGACAACACACCACTGATAGACAAGGGGCATGTCATTGGTTATAGTATAAGTATAACCCCAAGAATATACAATTAATTTTAGGATCCATGGTTTGTACAGAGTGAACCCATTGCATGGTTGCTAGGGTCAGTGGCAGGGTCAGACTGGAGCCTTGGGGGCCCACTGGGGCTGCAAAATGAAGGCCCTTCCTGGTAGTCCCCAGGGGCCCCCTCCTAAACTCCAAACCCACATGCGCAAAAGACACGCCAGGGTGTAACAGCTTTCCTTTCCTTTATGGGGAACCTGGAGGAGCAGGTCTAAGCCAGCTAGTCAGGTCATAAATATACATATACAGGTATGGGATCCGTTATCTGGAAACCCATTATCCAGAAAGGCCATCTCCCATAGACTCCATTATAATCAAATGAATCAGATTTTACTAATAACACAGTACCTGTTCTTCCCAACAAAGATATAATTAATCCTTATTGGATGCAAACGAAAACTATTGGGTTTAATTAACATTTAATTGATGTTTTAGTAGACTTAAGGGTTGAAGATCCAAATTACAAAAGATCCCTTGTCTGAAAAAAAAACAGGTCCCAAGCATTATGGATAACAGGTCCCATAGCTGTACTGTATATATTTACACACACAAGAATTTGCAGCATCTCAGGGTAGATTTTTTCTTGTTAAATGGAAGCAGGATTAATTTGAGGAAAAGGATGTGAGAGCTGGAGTTGGGCTGGGGTGGAGGATGCAATCATGCGGACATCTCTCTAGCTGGCAGCCCTAGGCTACTTGGAGGTAATGATTATCAGCGAGCCCTTGTGCACCTCATGCTTTCCCCTCCCTGCCTTCTTTGGGAGAGATTGCTTTCTCCGACACTTTAATAATATACACTAAAAGCAGCCAAGTGGCACGATAAATCAGGATGTAGTTGGAGTGGAAGGTACACACAAACCAATAGTTTTCTGCCCAAGTAATCACTCAGCCCCTCTGTTCTCTCTTCAATTCGGGGACAAGATATATTCACTGCCAAAATGATCTCCCGAGTCTCCATCACCTTTGAAACCAACATGTTGTCTTGTCCAGGGTGGGGTTTATAATCTGGGCCTGTTATAATTGTGGCATCCTTAAACATAACAAATAGACGAGAAGGTGGCTAATTTACATGGATAGCCATAAGCACTAGGCATCAAATTGGGCACGGACATGGCTTCCATTAAACACAATTAAGTAATCACCCATCAAAGAAATACAAGAGAAGGTAGATTATGTATATGGGTAATGCCAAGTACTAGGTGCAGAAATGGGCACAAACATGGCCCCCATTAAACAACATTAGGTAGTGCTTCTACCTTCACATGCTCCTAATAAAACACAACAGTAGAAGGTGGCTAATTTATGAATATCCATAAGTACTAGGAACACAAATGGGCACAAACATGGCCTCCATTAAACAATATAAGGTAGTGCTTCCAACACCCTGGGCTCCTAGCAAAGATATACATGGCAACATTACAAGAGAAGGTGGATTTTTATATGGGTAACTGCAAGTACTAGGTGCAGTGAAGGGCTGAAACATGGCCTCCAATAAACAATATAAGTAGTGCTTCCACCTTCCTAATCACCCAGCAAAGAACTACATGATAATGTTACAAGAGAAGGTGGCTTATCTATATGGGTAATGGCAAGTACTAGGTTCAGCAATGGGCGCAAACATGGCCAATATTAAACAATATCAGGTAGTGCTTCCACCTTCATGTGCTCCTAATAAAACACAAAAAAATAGAGGAGAAGGTGGCTAATTTATGCATAGCCATAAGTACTAGGCATATAAATGGGCACAAACATGGCCTCCATTAAACAATGTAATGTAGTTCTTCCACCTCCCTGGGTTCCTACCAAAGACATATATGGTAACATTACAAGAGAAGGTGGCTTATTTACATTATATGGGTAACTGCAAGTACTAGGTTCAGCAATGGGCTGAAACATGGCTTCTAATAAACAATATAAAGCAGTGCTTCCACCTTCTTATATAGAGATTGTACATGCTGGGGACGAAGCAACCCTGACCTTGACATTTACCTTGAGCTGGTGGTTTCCCAAGCACCACAACTGGCACTCTAAGAGTGATGTAAGTTTATGTCCATGGTCTTCCCCTATGGTGGCTGACATTCACAATCAGGGGCTTCAAGCTGTTCAAGCTCTAAAGTTTCCCATCTTAATACTTATTTATGGCTGTGAGCAGAGTAGCACTAGCTCTCCAGCTATAAATAGTGATGGGCGAATTTATTTGGCAGGTATGAATTTGCTGCAAATTTGCGTGTTTTACCGCCAGGGAATAAATTCGGGAATTTGCCGACTCCTGCGTTATATCTTTTTCGATGCCGGCAACGGTTCCAATGACAGCGCCAATTTTGACTCCGACACCGATTAACAGACGCCCATTAACTTCAATTGGTGGCGGCAAATTGTCGCTGGTGTGAAATTCACCATTTTGCTAATTTTTCATCAGTTTTGCGAATTTGTGGCGAAGTTAAACAGGACAAATTCGCCCATCACTAGCTATAAACCCAATGGAAAAAGAGGGAAACAAATAGAGACCTGAGAAGCCTAAATAAGCTAAAAACGAGTCCTTACAAATTCTAGACCTTTTTCATCAATTCACCAATTGGTCTTTTCCATCTAAACATGTTGAGAGTCACAGGCCAAGATATCTGCAGATAAAATATCACCAACAAGTTGCTCAAGAAAAAGAATGTATCCACTTAATATGCCCAATGTGCAGCCTTGTCATGAAAGCGTTTGAATCCCAATCGGTGACTGTTTGGTTTTCTGTCACGTACCAGCAATTTGCAATTAGGCATAACTTGCCCTTTACACAGAAATTGCACATTCAAAGGGATGGAAGGCTTTACTCCCATAAATATTCCCCTCTCGACCAGAAGAATCTGGTTGTGCTAATTTTTAAATCTCATCTTCATTCTATTTGTGAAATCTTTCGGCTGATTTGAGCAATGCGCGGCGAGATTTAATAACCGCGTATCCGGCACCTCTCTGTAGCCTGACTTAGCACAAACACTTGTATTTATCTTGTTATGTATACTACATTAACCTTGCAAATATGCTAATGAAGCCATACTGCTGCTTCAACAAGTATGAAATGAATCACATTAACTCGTTACTTTTTAACATTAATTATTCCTGTTTATTTGGATTCATGCAGAGGGCAGAGAATGAGAAGGTATATTAATCATGATTTGCGCTGGCAGAATTGGAATTATTTAGAAACTTTGCATTTCCACCCTTTGTATTGGTAGATTTGAGCTATATTTAGTAGTTCACTTTTCCTATTGGTTGGTAAATATTTGGACACACCCACAAGGAGCTGGTGGAAGTGCCAAAGCCTTACTGACTGTGCTTAAAGGGGACATATAGCATACATTTTGACAATGCGTCAAACCATGTAAAATAGTGTAAAATAGAAGAAATAGTTTTTATTTTAATACCTTTTGGATCAAAAAACATTTGTATTAGCTGGAAAACTGTGCTCAGCCCTCCCCCTTTGCAACTTCCTGCCCAGGACTCTCCAGTATCTGAGTCTGCAGCTGCCAGCTCTTTTTGTCTAAGCTACAGAGCAAGAGCCAGTGAGGGAGGAGTGGGCGTGTTTGTGATGTCACACTCAGTCCTTCCCTGCAGCCATCTGTTAACCCTTACTGCTTGTTTTCCCTTATCTGACCTGCTCCTTTCTCTCCCTCTCTGTCCTGTTCCTTCCCAGCCCCAACACTATTCATTTCTCTCCCTCTCTGTCCTGTTCATTCAACCCTCTCTCTGCCCTGTTCATTTAACACCTCCCCGCACTATTCAGTTCTCTCCCTCTTTGCACTGTTCATTGAACCCCCTCTCTGTTCATGTAACCCCTCCCTTTTCTGCACTATTCATTTCTCTCCCTCTGCCGTGTTCATTTAACCCTCTCTCTGCCCTGTTCATTTGACCCCCTCTCTGCCCTGTTCGTTTTCCTCCCTCCTCCCCCACTGCTTGTTCCTTTCTCTTGCCCTGCAATAATTGGGGGAAAAAACTTCTGTATAAATAAAACATAATCTGCTACTACAACTATTTTATTCATTTCTGGGGGCAATGTGTATCAGCAGTAAGGGGCATATTTATCAAGGGTCGAATTTAAAGTTTATGGGAGTTTATAAAAAAAACTTCCATAAACTCCCATAAACTTGAAATTCGAAGACCAATGGAAATTTATTAAAAAGTTTTTTTAAATTCAGGATTGACCTGAAGCAAATAGCTTGAAAGTGCACACAAACGACGTCAACATGTGGGGCTGAGTGAGAGCTCTATCCAACATCCAAGCGTTCCACTCTGGTCACATGGGTAAGACAGACACTATACTGAAGGCGCACAACTCAGATTCTTCTTTGGATAGAGACACCATATGAAAGAACTGTATAAAATCTTATTTTATTGTTTAAACTTGATTAAAAACACAGAAATCCAGATGAGCAGAGCAGGGGAGTGCATGGCTCAACGCCTTTCGTGACTACAGCGGTCACTTCATCAGGCTCTTCTGGCTCTGATATAAACGTTTTTCTTTCCACATACATGTTTTGAAGAAGGATGAGTCATACATCTGAGTATGAAGTTTATATAAAATGTCTCCTTTAAAAGTCTGAAAAAGTTCAGATAAAAGCTGAGCAGAAAGTTGCCCATGAAAATTGCGGTCAGACTTGGAATTTTCCCACCAGCTTTGAGTTTGGAGCACAACCATCTGAAGAATAAGACTCTTTTTATCGGTCTTATAGCAGTCAAGTTCATCTAAATTGAACGCAACTTTTAAAACGTATGTGATTTCTGACTCTGTGGTATCTGCTATGTGTAAGGAATACTCACCACCCACTCCAGCAGCAGCGTTCTGGTCTCTGGTGCCATAGGCAAGATGGCGGCGCCCAGGTCCTCCACGTGGCACGTTCTGGTGTCAAACCATGTGCATAGTCGACACACAGCGGCAGCACATGATGCATAATGTCATCACACTCGTTTGGTGCTAAAAACCTGCCTGTATAAGACCCCAGAACATTGCAAACCTAATTATAGAACATTGCAAACCCAATTATAGGTTTTACTTATTTTGTTCCTGGGTGTGACTTCTATTATTGATCTTGATTCCTGTTATCGACTTCGGCCTGTTATATCGACTTGAAGCTTGCTGCCTGGATTGACCCTTTAGCCTGGACTACTCTTCTTCTTCTTGAACCCTTTTGTTACCACGAACTGTGTTGGACTTGCTGCTTCCTCCTTGGTCCACAAATCATAGCGGAGCCTTCGGGCCCTGATACTATGGGCACAACATAGGCACCACGTTTGGTTTGTTTTTACTTTGCTCTGAATTTAGGAGCTGTTGATGGACTAGTTGGGTACATTTCCTTTGTAGATGCCGTCCCCGCTGCTCCTCTCAGGCTGGCAGTACCTTGACTTCTCGATTCACTATTTTATAGTAGCAATGTTTTTTTTTCTTCCGGATTGAACCTTGATGTGAGCTAAATTTCAGTGTGGGTGACAAGGTAAATTGAATTCTCTGTTCCTCCAAGAGATGAAATATTGAGTACCTGACACCTTCCCATTATTATCTCCCCACTAGGCTCTGTGTGTGTGTCTGCAGGGATATTTTAGGACTCATCCCAAACATCAAATACCTCTATGTGACAAATATATCCTGTGTCCCAAATCCATCTCCGTCTCATCCTTCAGAGAACTCACTCTCTCAGTTACTCAAGCAATGATTGTTGCAATTCTTTTTTTTTCTCTTCCCCTTCCTATGTTTTCCGGACCCTACAGATTTTATGTTGCTTTTCACTCCCTAGCCTCGATTATTGCTGGGCTCCACCTGGTTTTACTGTGGCAATCAATAGCCTATAACCAATTTACATGGTAGGTGCCACCTGCTTCTTGCTTGTGCGTGACTCAGAAAGGTCAAACGGAGGGGTGGCTGCTTGGATTTTATGTTATGTAGGTGCTAAAGAGTTTATGCTGACAGCACAGTTAATTAACAGGTCAGATCACTTGTTCTGCAAGTTGACTTAAAATTCCTTGCAGGTATAAGCAAAGCTGAGGTATTTAGAAATGAAAAAAAGAACATACATAACAGAAACAACTACAGATGGACCCTGCCCAGACAGAGGGGAAAGTTAGGGGTACATACAGAGCAAGGATCCATAGGCGGACCCCGCCCAAACAGAGGGGAAGGTGGGGGGTACATATAGAATGAGGAACCACAGATGGACCCCACCCAGACAGACAGACCCAGATTTCTAAGTTGGCCACCCCTAGGCCAGTAGCTCCCATCCCCCCTCGCATACACGTACGCACACAGCCCGCCTTTGCAAGTACATACACCTGCCTAGACAGAGGGGAAAGTGAGGGGTACATACAGAACAGGGATCCAAAGGCGGACCCCGCCCAAACAGAGGGGAAGGTGAGGGGCACATACAGAATGATAACCCATAGATGGACCCTGGTCAAACAGAGGGGAAGGTGGGGGGTACATACAGAATAAGGAGGGGAAGGTGAGGGGTACATATAGAATGAGGAAACACAGATGGACCCCACCCTAACAGAGGGAAAGATGAGGGGTACATACAGAATTATAACCCATAGATGGACCCTGCCCAGACAGAAGGGAAGATGAGGAGTACATACAGAATAAGGAACCACCGATGGACCCTGCCAAGACAGAGCGGAAGGTGAGGGGTACATACAGAATGAGGAACCATAGATGGACCCTGCCCAAACAGAGGGGAAGGTTAGGGGTATATACAGAATGAGGAACCATAGATGGACCCTGCACAGACAGTGGGGAAAGTGAGGGATACATACAGAATGAGGAACCACAGATGGACCCCACCCAGACAGACAGGCCTAGATTTCTAAATGGGCCACCCCTAGGCCAATGGCTCCTAGCTCCCACCCCCCCACACACACATAAGCACACAAGCCCCACCTATGCAAGCACATACGCGCATGTGCCAGTTTGCGATGGAGCACTGGAGATTACACGCACAGCAGACTTAAAGGACTGTGTGTCTCCAGTGCGGGCAGATTGCGGGCAGGCAGCATGCTGCCCCTAAAATGATGCCAATCTAGGCCCGGGCCTTTGTGACCTTGGCACTAATCCGGGCCTGCAAACAGGAAGGTGAGTGGTACATACAGAATGAGGAACCACAGATGGACCCCACCCAGACAGAGGGGAAGGTAAGGGGTTCATAGAGAATAAAGAAATATATATGAACCCAGAATAGACAGAGGGGGAGGTGATTGGTTTATACAGAATGAGGTACCACAGATGGGCCCTGCCCAGACAGAAAGGCCATATGACTGATACCTTCAAAATGAGAAACCAGAGATATACCCAGATAGTAGGCAATGTTAACAGTAATCACAAAGGTAACCTGCCCATATGCAGAGCAAGATGAGAGATACATATGGAATGAGTAACCACAGATATACAGATATGTAAGATGGAATGGTTGGGTCAGTATGGTGGAATGGTTGGGTCAGTAAGAGGACCTAATGGCACTTAAGCCCACTAGGAGTTTTTCTAGTGGCCCAGTCTGGCACTGCATGTTGCCCACCAGTGATTAAAAGGGAGCCCAGAACTGTAGAACCCATAGCATCGGCATGGTGATAACTTTCAGCCTTTTTCATCTGGCACCTTAGAGTCAACAGCACATGGCACTTAAAAGATTAAAGAACCTGTGCGTTTGTGTAACAGATACAATGAAAAGTGTCTTTCTTTGCTTTTACAATATTCACCTTAAGAAAATTATTCTAACTGCATCAACACCCCAAAACAAAAGAACCTTTCTGTATGGTGATTGCTGCCAATGGCTTCACGTTTGATTTCTCTTGGGTTATTTTCCCATCTGCCTATCAGAATGGTGCAACCCCCCGGTGTAACAAAAGTGCCCTGTGTATTACTGAGAGCATGCCCAGGGCATCTTTCTTCCCTTGTCTCTATGGTTAGAGCTCTCATTTTTCAAATTAACTAGGACAAAACATCCATTTGGTTTGCTCTTATTTACAGTATGTCATATTATCACTAATTTTCCAAATTTGAACACTAACCCTATATTCGCAGATTAAAGCCTATCTATCAAGCTGGTCAGGCACACTTCCTATTATTTGTTTTAGGCTGCTCACACTCCTGCTGGTTTCAACGCCAACATTGAAAAGTATTAGTTCTTCTTCAGCTTTTTCATGATCAAATCTTGTATTTTATTGGGATACAGTTCCTCTTGACTTGGTGAAGTTCTGATCGTTCAGGCCGTCAGCCCAAACATCAGAAGATACATGTGTATGGCCACTTGTATGACATCCATTTGTCCCATGGACCATTCAGTCAGAATATTGGCTAGTGTATTTCTGAATTTAGTATATAAATAAAAAAGTCATTATCAGGGCCGGATTTATATAGTGGGCGCCCCTAGGCCCACTACCGTTCTTCGCCCCTGTCCCCTCCAGGCGGAGAGGAGCAATGAGGATTGGCACACGGGAATAAAAAAATTATTGTATCTCCAGCGCATCTCCAGTGTTTTTGAACCAATGTGGGTGTGGTTGGGCAGCATGCCGTCCCCCTAAAATCCTGCCCCCTAGGCCCCAGCCTAGGTGGCCTTTCCACAAATCCGGGCCTGGTAATTATCATATCACATATCCCTCTCTGCCAGCAAGCTTGTGACTTGTCCCAAAATATAAGCTAGGGTCAATTTGTTGGTATGATAATTAATCAATCACTATGTTTTAGACTGTGGCTTTCGGAGGATATAGAGCTTAAGGAGACATGGTGGACTTTATACAGATAGTGCCCTGGTTGGGATCAAACCCAAGATCAATAAATGTTTTACACACAACACAACTCCGACTATGGTCATTTTCCTCTTTGCCTTGTTAAAAGTGCCACCAAAATAACATTGACGTTACTTGAGAAAGGTCATATCTGGCAAATCTGGAGAAGAAGTCGCCAGCCATTTAATGCCACCCATTAAAAGGATTCTTTAGGACATCTTTCAACCCAGCAATTTGTATTTTACAGCCCCTTTGTAGAGCACTTTAGCAACCACTTCTAAAATCCTGCAAATGGTTTTCTGAAAGAGCTCAAAAGAAAGCGCAGTTCTTCTCAATCGTATAAAAACTTGTTCTTTGGTTTAACGGGGAAAAAAAATGTTATGCACTGACATTATTTGTTGTAACATGCCTTTTGGAGAATTGAGCCTTCCATCATTAAATGTCTACACTTATCTCTACTGGGATAAACACTAGGAGAACAACAGAGCAGAACAAGTTAAGAATTGCATCTGATACAGCAGAATGATCTTTGGTCTTGCTGATTTGACACAGCCAATGGAACCTTGCTATCTTGCACTGATAGAAGAACATTGTATCCATAGAGCAAAGACGTACAGTACATGCTAACTGCAAGTTCTCCCAATTCAAATTATTTCTTAATATGGTATAATAAGAATATTTTAAATCCACCATTACCATCAAACCATTGCCAATAGCCCTACGGTACCTCAAGGATGTTCTCACCAGCTACATGAAACTTCCACCCCTAACTTTCCAAAGTTGGTGACACATGGACATGCTGAATGGATTACTTTAGGCCCCCCTTATAAAATACACCTTAAAGACACAGATGGAATGCCTCCATTGTAGCTTCAGATGTTTGTCCTCTGTGGACAGTAACACCTATTAATCTACAGATCTCTGCTCGGGTTCTTTGTGTTCTCATCTTCTGGACAGAAAAGGTACAGAAAGATTAAGGAAGTAGTGCAGCCATTTACAATCTGTTGATATATACGGTAAAGAAGAATATTTTTTATGTGAAGCACATTCCTGCTTTTGACTGTTTTTTAAATGCGTAACTAAGCACATAATTTATCTTGAGATGCATTAGGGTATAGCTATCAAACTGCCCTACATGCAAAACTGGGTCTCAAAGAAAAAACAACTTTACCATCATCTGTTTTGCTGTTATCTCCTGAAAAGGGCACATTTGTTGTTTTCTATGTGATGTGCAGTTAATAAAACCACTCAGGCAAGGATTATCAGACTCCTTTTGTTGAGGCCCCATTTACAGGTCCAACCTTGGCTTCTTGTTAGGACCCTTCAGCTCTTATGAAGATTACAGATATAGGAAAACATTGGTTTATTAGCCACCATAGATCCAAAAATAATAAAATGCTTGAAACCCATTATGAAGGTTAGTTTGGGGAGGATTTTGAGAAAATTAACATAGGCGGATTTTCATTAAGGCTTGGGGAGGCTAAGCCTCCCCAAAACTGATTGATCATGCAGAAAAAGTTTGCTGGCACTTGAGTTCACAAGATAAGCCTGCTAAAAACATATCCCCCTCCTCATCAAAGACGATGCTTTTGACTGTCATAAAACACTGGGGCAGAGACAGTAAACAGCAGCCGAGGTATGTGATTGATTGCTGGTGTACTGTCACATATCACCTCGCTAGAGCTGGGAACACGCTGTGAGAAGAAGCTAGATGCACCAACATAGACTGACGGAGCTGTGACTAGGCTAACCCTGCGTTTGTAACAGGCATCAATCCAGACGTAGATGTCCAAATGGGGTTGGTGGAATACTTACACTTTCTGCTGTAAGCTCACGAGCCTATTGGCTGGGCTATGCTTATCAGTTGTGCGGGAAATTCAAAGGAGCAGAGCAAGGAGGCGCGCAATCATCAGAGCAGAACGAAAAAAATCTTCAGCAATAAAGACCTTGCATAATTAACATTCCACGCTGCAGAAACTTGGATGGGTCACGCAGGTTAGGAGAGGAGTATGCGAACTGGAATGTATGTGTCCCGCTTCAACTTGAATGATCAGAACTGTTTCTTTGCATTCACCATCATCAAGCAAAAAAATCACCTTATTCTACATCTGAAGTAAAGACTCAACTAAGGTCATGGAGCTCAGGGAAGGAAAACAGCTAACTAAGAAGGTACAGAGGGTGTTAAACTTTTCTCATGCATGATTGGCATCTGTCTGTTGTGGAATGCCTGGAATATCACTGTACTATACTGCTGGGGTGCAGGTACACCAACACATAGGGTCAGACTGGTCCGGTACCCTAATTTGCCAAGCTCCAAAAAAATTGATTATCGGTGCCTGCTGGCGTTCACGCATATGTTTGGGGGGCCCCGGAAGTTCAGATCCCAGTGGGCCCCCCTGCTCCAGGCTGGCCCTGTTAACACTTAAATGCAATTGCCGTGGGTAATTTAACTACATCAATGTTTCAGGGTGACTTCTTGATGATATCCTTATCATTTACAGTAAGGGACACATTATCCCTTATAATACATGAGTGATACTCAGAGTTCCCTGTATAACTCAGCCTGCAGCCTTGTGCCTTTATATGGTCACAGAACCCCTCAGTGAATTCTAATATCCTTATCATTTACAGTAAGGGACACATTATCCCTTATAATACATGAGTGATACTCAGAGTTCCCTGTATAACTCAGCCTGCAGCCTTGTGCCTTTATATGGTCACAGAACAACCCCTCAGTGACTTCTAATATCCTTATCATTTACAGTAGGGGGTACTTTATCCCTTATTATGCAAGAGTGATACTCAGAGTTCCCTGTATAACTCAGCCTGCAGCCTTGTGCCTTTATATGGTCACATAACAACCCCTCAGTGAACTCTAATATCCTTATCATTTACAGTAGGGGGTACATTATCCCTTATAATACATGAGTGATACTCAGAGTTCCCTGTATAACTCAACCTGCAGCCTTGTGCCTTTATATGGTCACAGAAACCCTCAGTGACTTCTAATATCCTTATAAATTACTGTACGGCGTACATTATCCCTTATAATACATGGCCACACTGCATAGAACCCTCATTGACTACTCATGATTAGATTATAACTAATAAATGTTTTAGGGCAAGAACCCAGAAAGTAGAGAGCATAAATAAAATTGGCAGAATATAGTTTCACGGGCATCCTCCATATTGGTGTATTTTATTTACTAAGGAAGCAAGTAAATGATGACACAATAGTGTACTTATTGTGTCAGCACTGACTTTTCACTGTATAATGTGCTTGAGGTTGCAGTGGATCTGCTTCGGTTGCAAGTAAATACTGCTGCTGCTGCTTACTGTATTGTTCTTGACGTATAGGACCCACTACCATTTTCAAATCATATGATTGTGATGTCATTAACCATTTCTGTCTTGGTATATTGTGATAGAAATGACAATGACAGTGTACATCCTGGCAGTGAGTGATACTAAAACATGCTTCATGTCCACTATATGGTTACTTTACTTTTCAGCAGTCATGTTGGAAATGTAGTAACTGGTGCAAAATTTGCTTAAGATCTCGTAACCAATGCATAACAAACAGCCAAGTATTGGTCTACTGCAATATAATCTTCTAAGTCTTGCAAAAAATGCTGTCCTAGTGCTATGGTTCTCTTTAAACCTTGTTAAATAAACAGTAAACATTTGTGGGGTTTACTGTATATTTTGCTGCTGCGCACGTAGCCTCCCCAAGCAAAAAAATCACCCTCCGCCTATGAGAAAATACTTATTTGCTCTCCTGGATACACCTGAAACTCCTTCAAATTAGTAAACATTCAACTCAACTCTTCCCTCAACCTTCAATGGTGTGACCCATACTTGCATCTTCTTCAGGATTAAAAGTGCCGTATGCAATGAAGGCACAAAGTTGTGTTACAAGAAGCGCTGGAATCCTACATTTCTTGGGTGAAGTTAGCACCAACTGTGGAATTCTGGGGAAACTAATCTGAATGCATCCAACAATTCCACACTGTCTCTGTCTTCTGCCCCCCTAGCCCATCAATATCACATCAATATTATTTCAGTGTTTTCACCAAGTCTTTATAAATTATACTGATGCTATAGGAGAGATGCTATTGAAATCTCTACTAACTAATCAGAAAGGTGAACAGAGATGATAAAATAGAATTAAAGGGCAAAGCAGTAGAAAAAAAGAAGAGTAATAGATGGTCAGAAGGTAGGGCAGCATGGTCCAAATCGTCCAAATCTGGGCATGTAGTTGAAAAAGGAAAGGATAAGGAGAGGGTAAAAAGAGAAGTTGATTATGGAAAAGGAGAAATTAATGGAGCAGACATGAAATGAAAGCAAAATCTCAGGTATGCTACTGGATCTCTTATTCTGCTTGGAACCGACCCCACAAATAAACATAAGATTTTACAGCACTTGTATCTCTTCCAACAGGCAGCACATGGTTAAGTGCATTTCCATTCTCATGAGATAATCTCTCACTTTAGTTAATTCTTCCAGATGATGCACTCGCAGATGACCACATACATCTTCTCTCTTGAGCTCCTATTCTGAGTCACAGCTAATCAGCCAATTTTCCACCCCCTGTTATTGTCTGATAAGCCAAGGATGAACATTTCACCGGCAGAAGTTGAACTTAGAATCTCACTATTTCCCTGCTCGCTAAGGATCAGCTTGATTGGTTACATTAAGAAGATGGGTTGATCCAGGCAGAGGGAAATGAATGATCTTATCCCAGGGGGCACAAAGTGCCAAGTTTCTTTAACACAAATCAAATGGCCTGGTACAAATAACACAATAACTGTTCTCCCTTCTCTTGTTTTCCTGCATTGGGTAGAAAACACAGTAAAACAATACGGAGATGTTTAGTTATTAACTTGAGGGTCGTTTAAAGAGCAGAATTTGTTCAACCTTACCTAATTTATCTCCTGGAACATGGAAATGGACTAAGGATTGGGAGTCCTAGATAGATGATAGATATAGAGAGAGAGAGAGAGAGAGAGAGAGAGAGAGAGAGAGAGAGAGAGAGAGATAGAGGGATAGATAGATAGATAGATAGATAGATAGATAGCAGTTTTAACCTCAACGACTCATTGTAAGAAAAATAAATGTACTGCATACATGAAGGGAGAGAATATCACCCGCCCCATATCAGCTTTACACTAACATGGATAACATTCATCACTTGATAATTACAATTAGGGATGGGCGAATTTTTTCGCCTTGTTTCGCCGCAGAAATAATGCCCATAGACTGGTATGGCGTCGTGCGACAAAAAAAAAGACGCGCGTCAAAATTCGAATTGCGACAACATTTTTTTGACACCCATAGACTTTAATGGGTGTCTGCGATATTTTATCGGTGGCAAATTTTTGGTGAAAGGAAACGGGTCAAATTCGCCCATCCCTAATTACAATTACTCTAGGACTTCCCGGCTTAGTGGGTTTATGCCAGACAATACCAGGACAGAAGAGGAGAGAGAAGGTAGCAAAGAGACGGATTTAGCAAGTCAATGAATTTTGTTATTAATAGGAAAAACAGTATTGTTACTTTAGTTGTTACTTTAGATGCCTTTATTATATTTTACATATACTATATAGTATTCTGTATTTTGTATATTTTTATACTACTTTATTTATTTCTATTATTTATTCCTATTATACCTGCTGTCCCACAGTCACACTCCCTTCCCAGAGACTATTATCCCACTGTTACTATAGGCACCATCTCTCCCTACTATACCTGCTATCCCACAGTCACACTCCCTTCCCAGAGACTATTATCCCACTGTTACTATAGGCACCATCTCTCCCTACTATATCTGTTATCCCACAACCACACTCCATTCCCAGAGACTATTATCCCACTGTTACTATAGGCACCATCTCTCCCTACTATACCTGCTATCCCACAGTCACACTTCCTTCCCAGAGACTATTATCCCACTATTACTATAGGCACCATCTCTCCCTTTTATACCTGCTATCCCACAGTGACTCTCCCTTACCAGAGACTATTATCCACTGTTACTATAGGCACCATCTCTCCCTACAATACCTGCTATCCCACAGTCACACTCCCTTCCCAGAGACTATTATTCACTGTTACTATAGGCACCATCTCTCCTTACTATACCTGCTATCCCAAAGTCACACTCCCTTCCCAGAGACTATTATCCTCACTGCTACTATAGACACCATCTCTCCCTACTATACCTGCTATCCCACAGTCACACTCCCTTTGCAGAGACTATTATCCCACTGTTACTATAGGCACCATCTCTCCCTACTATACCTGCTATCCAACAGTCACACTCCCTTCCCAGAGACTATTATCCCACTGTTACTATAGGCACCATCTCTCCCTACTATACCTGCTATCCCACAGTCACACTCCCTTCCCAGAGACTATTATCCCACTGTTACTATAGGCACCATTTCTCCCTACTATATCTGTTATCCCACAACCACACTCCATTCCCAGAGACTATTATCCCACTGTTACTATAGGCACCATCTCTCCCTACTATACCTGATATCCCACAGTCACTGTCCCTTCCCAGAGACTATTATCCCCACTGTTACTATAGGCACCATCTCTCCCTACTATATCTGTTATCCCACAACCACACTCCATTCCCAGAGACTATTATCCCACTGTTACTATAGGCACTATCTCTCCCTACTATACCTGCTATCCCACAGTCACACTTCCTTCCCAGAGACTATTATCCCACTATTACTATAGGCACCATCTCTCCCTTCTATACCTGCTATCCCACAGTCACTCTCCCTTCCCAGAGACTATTATCCACTGTTACTATAGGCACCATCTCTCCCTACTATACCTGCTATCCCACAGTCACACTCCCTTCCCAGAGACTATTATCCTCACTGCTACTATAGACACCATCTCTCCCTACTATACCTGCTATCCCACAGTCACACTCCCTTCCCAGGGACTATTATCCACTGTTACTATAGGCACCATCTCTCCCTCTACCTGCGAGGAGGGACAATATGTAAAGCACAGGGGATATACATGTGCTTGGACCCTAGTAAAGACAACACCACCAGGATCCATTTCAGTAAAACACTGTGACAGCGGTGAGAAAGACACTGGCTATATTTGGTACCTGGTATCCAAGATACCGGTAAGTGATAAATAAAATTTAAATGCAAGATAATTACTGCTTCTATTTTGAGACAACTTTATCTTGTGAAACTCTGCTCAGCGGTGGAGAGACCAATCACACTGTGTAATTTTGTACTTTAATGACAGTTCATGGCTCCAGAGCAAACTTTTGGATATGTCCATCGTTCTGTCACCTAACACGCTGCGCTAAGCGCTGGCAGCCATGGAAAACAGCTGCTGGCCTTTAAGGAACCACTGTGCCATCTAATATGCTACAATGAACAGATGGGCTCTTATTAGGGGACATTTGCATTTCACAGCGAGATGAGGATGAAGATTAAATCTGCTGACATACTTGCTGGTGCTCGCACACGACACAGTTATTTCTGGAGCTCACAGTTTGCTCTGTATTTCTCCCTCGGCTTTGTAGAACTTCATTATTTCAAAGGATTTTAATGAGGAATCCAGCCAATCAGAAATGAGCTCTGTTTTATGCGGCACCGTTGTAATGTTCAAACAACACATATGATTGGTTAGTTGGGATTAGTTGAGAAATTATGGAATCTTTGTGGAAGGAAAAACCTTAATTAAGGAAACAACATAAGAACCTTTCTCCCCGTGTTGATCAGATTCCTCTTTGCACAATGTTCCTGGGCTATTTTGGGAAAAATCCAAGGACTTGGCAGAGTGGCTATTGTTATGCATTGTGTATGGGCTTTTTTACTGTCGCCTTTTATAAACGCTCTGTTATCACTTAGCTGTGTATTTAAAGGCAAATGCACATGGTTAGGTTGTGCTTTATACCTTGAAGGACATTCCTATACTATATAGAACAATATATCTTGTGGTTGTTGTAACATATGTGCTTGGAGGGCAGAAGCTCATCTATGGACTGAAATTGAGAATATGCCATGGCATTCCAAGTAACTAAAAGCCCAGACAGAGATGTTAAAGCACTAGTCTGTCTCATGCCCAAAGTGAGGGAAGCATCCTTCTAGGTGTGGCCACCCTTGGGTGAAAGACCTCTACCCGTCCAGATTAATTTTACTCTACCTATAGAGTCTACCTATGAGTGCTCCCCATGAAGTTCACTGTTCAGTCAAATGCTTTGTGAAGGAAGCAGTTGCTCTTCCTCAAGGACATTTTTGGAAAGCCCCCAGGTGATGGTAGCATTAGAATCCTAAACCTTCATGCCATCAACTCCCGAGCCAGTGGTGTGTAGTACAATAGTTGGAATTTTTTTCCAGTTCAACAGCAATGCACAAAGCGGCAGTGTATGAGCCATCAGCCAGTAAGGCGTAAAAGAGAAAGAATGAACAAATGTATTAATAAAACTACCGATCTGGCAAATGAGACTTAATTTAAGTCTTGAGGATTGCGTGTTTCAGAAGGATGAAAAAATGATGGTAACATTTGCACGGCAGAAAAAAGCCCCCCGCACATTAGGGATGTAGCGAACTGTTCTGCGGCGAACGTTCGCCAATAGGCGTTCGCGTCAAAATCGTTCGACCATTCGACCATTCGATCGCTAAAATCGAACGATTAAAAATCCTACGATCGTTCGAATCGAACGATTTTCGGATGTTCGAAGTTCGCGAACAGTTCGCGAACTGTTCGCATTTTTTGCCGGTGTTCGCGAACGGCGTTCGCGAACACATACTCGGCGGTTCGCTACATCCCTACCGCACATACATGACAGGGAAAAGCCAATCCAAGTGTAAGAGGAGGAAAGACAATTTTGATTAATAAAATATTAATCATTCATTTTTTATGTGTAAATATGGCGAGAAGATGCCAACTGCTTTACAGGGCTGCAATTAGAGGTGAGAGGGGCCCTACTCAGTATGAGCTCTGGGGTCCTAATGGAATTTGGGAATGTCCTACATGCAGCTTTTAAAGTGCTAAAAATTCCATGGTTTAAGATAATGCCTGGGTTTCAACAACTGAATGGCAGTTTAGTCTGAGAAGATGCACATCCAACCTTGTGCCCCAATAAATCCTTTCTGACGTCTCATTTATCCAAAGGATACTGAAAAAAACAGGATCATGGTCTACTTACAAAAGCCTTTGTTGATGAGGAGGACACACCCAGTTATTCTTTATTAAAGACCACAAATAGGCCAGGATGTACTTTACTTTATGAGCCAAAAGGTTCCACTAAGCCTGAAAGCCCAATCCAGAAGAAACTTCTGACTTGGTCTATGGCTTTATAGATTTATAGGATGGCCTCCACCTAGGCCCTAGGGCAATGATTTCCAAACTATGTGACTGCCACTCCTGAGGGGGGGGGGGGGGTTAACAGTGGCATGGGAGCTCAACCATTTAGGATGAAATTTGGGGATGATGCCTATTTGATCTTCTAGAAGCACAACTAGACGGTCACTGAGGATGAGATTAGGGGTTGTCCACTTACCTGTGCCTCTATATATTTTGGATTTGTGGTTGAATAGTTTATATAGCAATGTCTCCCGACTTTGTCATAAGCTGAATGAATCCAAAACCAAAAAGTTATCCCAAAACTCTATATTATATCAAAAATATGTCTTTATTCAAAAATTATGTTTAAAATATAGGCATTCAGACCACATGGTATTCCGCCTTATGCGTTTGATACCCTCTGGTACTTAATCATAGGCATTAGTACCAGAGGGTATGAAACCATAAGGCAGAATACCATGTGGTCTATATGCCTATCTTTTTAACATAATTTTTGAATAAAGACATATTTTTGGTATAATATAGAGTTATGGGATAATTTTTTGGTTTGGGATTTATGTACCCCTTGAACTGGGGACTTTATCCCAGAAACTATGGGCCCTTTTGGACAGGCCCTTTAGACATTAGCATCCCAATTTTTTCTATGAATGAGATGAATGAAGGTTGGTCCTACAAGGGGTCCTTGAACCAGAAATTCTAACAGCTGCAGATTTAGTGATACCACCTTGCTTCACTTAGCCAACTTCCAAACATTATAATGGCCCCACCTAAAAATGCTGATAAACAGTGATTTAGAATAATTGCTCCAGGTCAGTGATCCCCAAACTAGGGAGCTTATTGTTTGAGGGTGGAAGCCTGAAGACCAGTGTGGGCCAGATTTGAGGAGAATGACTATTTGCTCTCTTAGATACTCCTGGAAGTCCATCTTAGAGGTTGATTAGAGCAAATGTTGGGCTGCACATCCTAGATATTCTTGGAACTATGGATGAATGACTGATACATTGGTGTTTTTATATGTTTGCAGCCTTGCTTTGAATTACTGTATCTCCAAAAGTTGGGCCTCAAAAGGGGGCTTGAAACAGATAGGTTAATGAAAGTGAGAATTGGAGGTGAAGGCTAATCTATCAGTGATATTTTGTAGCTACAGTAGTACTTTCCCCTTGTTGTTATATAAACTGCTATGTACCCACAAACAAAAGGCATTTCCAGTGCTTTTAATCTGGTGCCTTTGTTGCTGGATAACAATTTCCTTAGCTATGGGTGCGATCAGCAAGAGTTTCACACGTCGACATGACAATGAGAAGCGACTGTGCCTTGGCGAGAACGCCTTGCCATGCTGTGAAGTCGAAAATCAAACTGCAGGGGTATTTAGGCCACAAACACAAGCGCATGGCACCTGCATACTAACCAGGCCCCCCGAGGAGATGTAAGAAGCTGTCATACAGCAGGTGTCACTTCTGAAAGTCTCTGCACACCTTGTCTGCTCCATGACACGGCCCAGGGGACGGGAGCAGCAGCTGCTGAATTCAGAAGGAGTAACAGAGTGGAGGTTGGGATAAAGTAGAACATACAAATGTGCACCACCATAATAAATGTTTTTTTATTAATTTGATTGGACATCACACGTCCATATGACAGCAGCTACCGCAGGTATAAATACAAATATACAGAGAAGGAAGGCTCCTTTGTCTGCAGGGCCGATACTGTAAATAAAAGGAAGGAGAGCGCTGCTGATTAATATGATATACTATTCTTTATGCTCTATAGAGCCGTGAACTAGGCCACTAACTGTTCCTTTAACCTTGTTTTGTTTGGAGACCGTGCCATCAGGTTTGTATCACTTGTCTCTCTTCTTCTACAGTGAATGATTGGTAGATAAGGAGCTGCTTCTCTCCTCCTAGTACAATATCACCTCCTGGCAGCATCCACATTGTGGAGCAGAGCAAGCAGGCCCTGAAGTGGCTTCTCTCAAAGGGCCCAGTTGAGCGATCCAGCTGTCAGTGTCAATGCACTTTCCTGCTCACTGCTCCCAAATAGCACCATGCCCACGGGGACTGGCGTTGCTGCCCAGTGACACACTTCTCAACCAAAAGCTTCCAACACAGTCTTGTGCCGACTTCCAACTGTTCTCATGGACTGTTCATCTGCAGATGCAACCCTCGGCCTTTCCTTCTGTGAGTGGTCAGCTATAAATATCTGTAGAGTCTGCTATCTCCCAGATAATTTCAATATATATATAGATAGCAGATTAGGTTCCTAGTCCTACTTATCCTTATTTCTGTAGGGAAATGAGAGCAGAGCGGGCAGTAACCCTTCCAACACTTTCCTCTTGTCTCTGCCCCTATACTGTATATTAGGTACCTATCTAGTGCTACCAATCCCAATTTTTGATGGAATATGAGAGCAGAGCAGGCAGTAACCCTCACAACACATTATTTAATCCTCATTGATTGTATGAGCAAAGAACATCATGAATAACAAAGAGTATAGAATAAAAGGGACCAAGAAAGAGCAATGACATCAAAGAGCAATGGTCATGCCATGACATCATTCCACCTTTGGCTGTGGCAGCTCTTTAAGGACCAAGAACCCTGGGCCGGAACTAGGAGTAGGCAGAGTAGGCGGCCGCCTAGGGCGCAATCATGATGGGGGGCGCACTTTTAGGGGGATTTTGTTTTCTTTTTTTTAAACCCTGGTTTGATTGGCCTTTAATAGTTTTTTAATTCACCTAGTCCAAGCCCCTCTTTCCCGTGATTTGTACTGTGGGCACTCCCCACTTCCCTCTTGGCTGCTGCTGGCACAGCTACATTTTTGTGGGCAATATGGTGGATTTTTGGCTCCTGCTGGCACAAGTACATATTTGGGAGAAATATTGTGGAATTTCTGGCTGCTGCTGGCACAGTATGAGGGATTGGCTGCTGATGGCACACATACAAATGGGGGTAATATGATAGCTGGTGGCACAGGTACACAGATGTTTGGGGCATTATGATGGATTTTTGGCTTCTGCTGGCACAGGTACAAATTAGGGGCAATATGATGGATTTTTTTTGGTTGCTGCTGGCATAATTACAGACTGGGGGTAACACCATGATGGATGTTTTGTCTTATGCCGGCACAGGTACAGATTGGGGGCTTGGGGGTAATCTGAGTGATTGACTGCCGTTGGCACAGGTACAAATAGGGGAAATATGATAGGCGCTGGCACAGGTACATGGGGCAACATAATGGCTGCTGGCAGAAGGTGGAAAATGATAATGTAGGGCCGGGTGGGGGGGGCACTGATTTAAGCCCTTGCCTAGGGTGCCAAAATACCTTGGCCCGGCCCTGCAAGAACCAATGATAAAGCAGTTATAATTAGCCTAGTCCATATGATATTTTGAAATGTGAAAACAATATTTTTTTGCCACACCTCCACACCCTACGTGGCAGGAAAGCAATTATCTGTGGGCCATAGCAAGGAGGCTCATTGCATTTTGCTTTCCTGCGGCAGTGAAGCAGTGAGCGAGGGAGAAGAGCCGGTGAGTCTGAGCCTGGAGCAATGTGACGTTGCCTCAGGAGGAGAGATAAGAATATATCATGCTGGTAATGAATCTGAGCAGAGATACATATGCAGATTTTTGTAAAATAAGACTCTCAAACATTCAGTGCCAAGTTCAATCCTGCATATCTGATATGTTCTCTGTTGTATAAATATCTCTTGCTATATTAAGTTGCATGCACACAATTTGTTCCAGTGCTGCCTGGGGGGGGGGTTGCCGGTGACAAGTGTTATGATCAATCCAGCAAATATAAAGAGCCCGGTGATGCCATCAGCTCATCCAGCCTAATAGCCACAAACAGAGCCATGATGTCATCACTACCTTCTCTAGTGTCCATTTCTATGGGAGTGGTGGGTCCCTATAACTGGGTGTCAGTTGGTTGAATAAATGCTGACAAATCCCAAATATGATCAGCAATTCCCTTACAGCCCCTCCAGACCGTTTATTGATTAGTCAAAGACCATTATCGGTGACTTATTTGACACTGGGATAGTCATTGCATATGAGTAAAGATGACCAGACACAAAATCAAAATCATCTTTCTCCTTTGAGCAGGTCATAAAATTAGGGGAACACTGGCCACCTGGCCAACAATTTGTTACGACCGGCACCCAATCCCAGAACAAGTGCCAAGTACCCTGGTCTCGGCTCGGCTTCACCAGTAGTGTGACCACCGTTGGGCTTTGGGAGGAGCCCTCAGCTTACTTGGGTGCCACCTGGACTTAACGAGAGGTGCAAGGCAAGATGTTCTGGCCGGCAAAGGGGCACGGCTGTTAGCAAAGTCTTTTGGCCGAAGGTCACGGTACAAATGGCGCAAGCGAGAGAATCGTCAGACAGGCTGGGTCGAGGCAGGCAGATATTTAGAATCGTCAGGCAGGCAAGGGTCAAAACCGGGTAATCAGACAGATGGGATCAGGCAAAGGTCAGAGTTCGGATATCAGAATAGTCAGGAACAGGCAGGGATCAAAAACCAGGAATCACAGATAAAGTTTACAAGAACAAACAGCACACGGCTTCAGGAACCACTAGAATAAAGATTCTATCACGGGCACCCTCTGGAAGCACTTTCAGACCATTTATAGTTTAAATTTGGCGCCATTGCGCACTGGCGTCATAACAACAGTGCACCTGCACCTTTAAGGGACACAGAGGCGCACGTGCGCGCCCATAGTGGAGCAAAATGGCGCTGGCGCTGGAGCATGCGGCGGGCGTCCCCGCCGATGGCGCGCCGGGTGACCCCGCCGTACAGGTATTCTTATTACACAATTGAATCAAGTTAGGCAGTTGGTCAAGAATCACATCTGCTGCCCATTGCTCAAATGATTTTCTGGCCAACCTGTTAATTAACATCATGTCCCCTTTCAGAGAAAACAACCCTAATCTTAACAGTCAAATCTCATAGTTTCATTCTTCCACCCCTTTCCCAGTTTAGTTGTACTTAGTCTCTGCACTCTCTCCAGCTCATTTATATCCCTCTTAAGGACTGGAGCCCCAAACTTTCCCCATACTCCAGGTGAGGCCTTACCAGGCATTTGCTTTAGTAGTCACAGAATGACACTGCCTAGAGTTACACAACTTGTTATCCACAAAAATCCACACATCCTTCTCAGTTAAGAAAACCCATTTAGTGTATAACTCACATTTATATTATATAATTCTTTATATAGAATTTATATAATTGCGCCTTGCATTGAAACTCATTTTCCAGTTTGCTGCCCAGTTTAGCCAAATCACCCAACAAAGTGGCAGCATCCTACGTTATTCCTCCTGTAGATTCTCATGTCTTTGGACTAACAGTCTCCAGACCAGTAGTGACGGAACTAAACAGCTGTGACTGTCTGGCAAGTGACTCACAACAACATGTACCAGACTGGCACTGTCCTCCCTCTGACACTGCAGTTACTGCAGAACATCAAATTAACGTGACTAATCCAACAGGTCCCTTGTGGGCTGGTATTTATCAGAGATCCCAAACAAGAGACATGAGCAGAACATATTATATGTAATGTCACACCAATCTGCCAACAGACAGTACATGCGGCATCATGTCGACTCCTCAGCAAGAATCATATTACAGGGAAGCTCAGTATTTTGTACCAATCATAACGCTGAATACTGATATATAATGCACCTGATTTACATAAAGACTATTGAGATACCCAGGCCTTCTGACCCTACTCCTGTAAGCTGCCATTATTGTGTTTTAGTCTAAACCACTGATTGAGTTACAGACTCCCCCCCCTCCTCCTGTAAGCTGCCATAAGTGTTCTAGCCCTGCCCATTGCATCGGTTACAAACTCCCTGCACCTCCTCTTATAAGCTGCCATTACTGTGTTTTAGTCCCACCCACTGATTGAGTTACAGATTACCCACCATTAAGAAGCCTCGTCCAGTGTGATACAATTTTGAGCTGACTACACCTCCAACGGAATGTGAGGCTTTTTAAATCAAAAGGTTAATACACCATCAGCTCTTTTCTTTATTTATACAGGATTTTTAAAGTCTCAGACAGCGCATTTGAAGTTGATTGATTGATTCCTATTACGGACAAGTGGGCCCTTCTTTTTTGGCAAGTGCTGCTACTGAGCATAATCATTGTTCCAAGCACGAATCCCATTTGATTCATTGACAGATTACCCACCGTCCTCCTGTAAGCTGCCATTATTGTGTTTTAGTTCCACCCACTGATTGAGTTAAAGACTCCCCAGACCCTTCTCCTGTAAGATACCATAAGTGTTCTAGCCCCACCCATTGCTTCAGTTACATACTCTTTGCCCCTCCTCTTGTAAGATGCCATTCTTGTGTTTTAGTCCCATCCACTGATCCCCACAACTCCTCCTGCAAGCTGCCATAAGAGCAAGTGTGCAAGCCCCACCCATTGCTTGAGTCACAGGCTCCTAATATACTACCGACTACTTTTTAGCTGCCAGAACCCAAGCATTCTGATGGGGGGGGGATGTAAAGCTACATAATCATAACACCCCCACATAACCTTCATAGAGTCTATATAAGAATTAAAAATTGATGGCTTTAATATTGGATTTTGCTTTCAGCCGTGATCATGAGAAAAACAAATCTTATCTAAATAATTCCTTCCCCAAATCCACCCGGAATGTGTCTCAGCTAATATTGCCCAGGTTAAGGGACACAGATGCCGTCCCATTATAAACATATTTGCAGAGCGACCCCAGTGACTGGGTGCCACTTCCTGTGCCAAAACCCCAGATGTGATGCCTCTTTTGTTCAGAACAAGAATCATATGGAACAAAAGGGGAACTTAAAGGCGGCCTCATTTAAAGTGAATGGGAATCAGCAGAAAGTGCCCCTGTTGCTGCCATGTGACAAACATTTATCACCTTAAATGAGAATTTTGAAAATTTTGCCCCCCAAGCCATTGTGCCCCCCAAGTCGGTGCACTCACACATCTCTAGACACATCTTTACAGCAGGACACGTGACACTTGGAGTTGGTTGCCATAGAAATGGACAAAGAATGTAGCAAGCTGGTACCATGGCCTCCCTATATGTCTAATGACGAGTTCAATTCTCTCGTTATTTACAGAACTAATAAAGATTGTTAGGGTCTTTAGTTGGCTGGGCAGCAGCCAAACCAAAGTTGTAACCCCTTCCTGTAATTACATACTGTGACTGTGTGATAATGGGTATTGGTAAGACAGCATTGGGGAAAGGGGCCTTTGTTTGGGGCCAAATGCTGAATCTCTACTGAAGGTCAGGGGTGGAGAATCTGGGCACTGTGCGGTATCTGGGCCAGTGAGCGAGTCTGTTCACACAATAGACAGATGGAGCCGCTCGCTACAGAACATCAGAGATTATGAACAATCACAATTACTAGTGGGTTTGTAACAAAAACTGTCTGGTCTGGGACTAACCAACCAATTAAGGTCCATTTTAATTAGATCGTTAGCTCTTCTGGGCAGGTCTGTGTATCAGAGTTTCCTGTAGGTGTTTGTTTGTGCGTTCTCTTACTGGTTAGCATACAAATTCACACACCACATTCAGGGGCACACAGATACATTTTATGTATGCGCATAATTAATCAGTGCTGTAATCTTGCCAAGCTGCTCCCTCTCATGTATTTTAAGGGATATTGTACCCCTACTCTAAATGATAAGGATATTAGAAGTCACTGAGGGGTTCTGTGACCATATAAAGGCACAAGGCTGCAGGCTGAGTTATACAGGGAACTCTGAGTATCACTCATGTATTATAAGGGATAATGTACCCCCTACTGTAAATGATAAGGATATTAGAAGTCACTGAGGGGTTCTGTGACCAAATAAAGGCACAAGGCTGCAGGCTTAGTTATACAGGGAACTCTGAGTATCACTCATGTATTATAAGGGATTGTGTAGAAAAGTCTGGATGAGATATTTAGAGGCTCCAGCAGCCAATAAAGACATCCCCGCCCAAAGCAGTAACAGTAATATTTGTAAAGTTCCTACTTTGACACTCATTACGCCATGTCAGCGAGACTAGCCTGTTTTTGGGGAAGGTGCTGTCACCCCGCTGTCTCTCTTAATTAAATCTCAGTAGGCTTTGATCCCAGCAGCGTTCAGCCAGGCAGTGTATGTAACGAATAGGGACAACTTCAAAACAGGAGAGAAGCGACAGATCAGCCGCTCTCATTTAGTAACGTGCAGGGGCGATACATTTCCAGCCTGAAATTACCAATTAAAATGCCTCTGCTCTTCACCTATCATTTCTCAGATAGAGAAATAGTTTAATTACCTGCAAAATGAAAAGGACAAAAGAATCCCAATTTAAGTGAAAAGAGAGAGAAAGTTCTATGCAAGAGGAACCAGTCAGTCCCCAGGGAGAGATTTGCAGAGGAAATACAGTATTGCAGCGAGATGAATGAATTAACCCTCTGCTTGGAGAGCTGCAGAGTAGAAGAGTGGGAGCTGCCAAATTACTTGCCCTGCTGAAGTTTTCTCCATTGACCATAACAAAACTTCCAATTCCAATCACAATACAGTAGATCCCTGGTGATTTTTGGATGTCTATGGAGAAAGTCTTGGTACCTTTCGAGACAAGCTAAAAAATGCACGGTGTGCAGCACAAAAGCAAGATGGATGGGAGCAGATAAATATGGCTCCTGTCTCACTGGTGTATGATGGATAGGACTCTGCAAGAGACCGGATCAGCAATTTCACATACATACAAGAGGAAAATGCAGCAGTAGGCAATGTGGCTATTGACCGACTCCTCTATTCCATGTCTATCAATAATTTGCATCTGACTGTGCCATTTTCTGTGACTGACTACGAGGTTGAATGTCACATTATGGCTGGCTTTTCCATGGTACTTGGCCCGCAGCCCGTGGTTTCTCACATTTCAAGATAAGAGTCATGAAGGGTAACTGTCTCCACAGTAGAACTTACTCAGACTGAGTAGCACAATGAGTAATGTAATCAGTGTCACAGGACTCATGAGCCTCACTACAAGTTCTAGCTCTCTGGCCAGTTCTTGTTCATCTCTTGGGAATTCAGTACTGCCCCTATCTCTGCCCAATCAGGGTACTGATACTGGTGGGTGCCACTGGTACTGACAGTCTTGGCTATGCACTATGCACACTGTCACTGATAATAGTTCCTCAGCACAGGACACCTAGAAGTAATTCACTTGGACACCAACCCAAGCTGACTCTTCAGTAGGCTCTCCTGCCAGTGGGTCTAGACCTGGTTCCCACACCTTCTTCAGAAACGTCTAGACCTGGTACCCACACCTTTCTGAGAAATGACTAGACCTGGTTCTCACGCCTTCTTGAGAAAGTAATTGACCTGGTGCCGACACGTTCCTGAGAAGGGTCTAAACCTGATTCCCACACCTTCTTTAGAGTAAACCCTTTATGTTTAATCCTGTCAATGCTATACATGGAATATTCTATTAATGGCCTAGTTCCCACACCTTCTTCAGAAAAGTCTACACTTGGTTCCCACACCTTCTTGAGAAACGTCTAGACCTGGTTTCCAGACCTTCTTGAGAAAGGTCTAAACCTGGTTCCCACACATACTTCAGAAATATCTAGACTTGGCTCCCACACCTTCTTGAGAAATGTATAGACCTGGTCCCCACACCTTCTTGAGAAAGTTCTAGACCTGTTTCCCACACTTTCTTCAGAAATGTCTAGACTTGGTTCCCACACCTTCTTGAGAAAGGTCTAGACCCGGTTTCCACACCTTCTTCAGAAATGTCTAGACCTGGTTCCCACACCTTCTTGAGAAAGGTCTAGACCTGTTTCCCACACCTTCTTCAGAAATGTCTAGATTTTGTTCCCACACTTTCCTGAGAAAGGTCTAAACCTGATTCCCACACCCTTTATGCTTAATTCCGTCAACGCTATACATGGAATTTTCTATTATTGGCTCTATTTGGCTGGTCACCCCCTCTAGGTTCTTATAGAAGTATGATAACATGTCAGTCGGATATGAAAAGAAGGCTATCACCGCCAGCCTTAGAACAATGGAGTTTATTCAAGACCACAGAGCTGAATTGATTCCACTGTATCCACTTTGTAGGAGTTGAGAGAAACAAAACACTTCCTCCCACCCTAATTCTAGGATATATAATAAAACAGCCCAACCCAGTGGATAGAAAACCATGTCCATTCTCACAGCTGTTTCATTCTTCACCTCTAAATAAGTGTTTTGTCTTTTCCAAAATGAACCGAAATGGAGTAGGTGCTCGGAGGAAACAATATTTAAAATAGGGTTGTTAGTGTGTGTGTGGGGGGTGCAATCTGAAATTCAGATGTAATCAATAAAGCTCCTAATATATTCCTAGAATACACAATGTGCCCCCATGTTATTTGTGCTGGTGGATACAGAGTCGGGAGCAGGAAGAACGGCTTCTCTATAAATAATGTTGGACCCATGAGAAAAGTAACTTGATTCCTGCGCGTCCATAATCTCGTATTCATTTCCTCGCTCAAAGCGAAATCATATTCCTAGCAACACAATGGCCAAACGCAATAACTTCCACCCGCCCCTTCTGATATCCATTTCCCTTTAAACTGCACAGGCTTTGAGATAAGGAGCAGCTTATTATACAAAAGGCTCCTCTGCAAACACAGACTCGGCATTCTCAGCACAAGGCCTGTAATGGGTGATATCCTGCCCCTTTAATGTTATTTTTAAATGTTATTGCTGATAAAATCCAAAAAGACTATTGAAAGAATGTAACAGAAGTCATCTCACCTCCAGCCAAATGCTATTTCCAACAAAGCCTGGGAAGCAACCTCACAGGTCTGTTAATCAACTGGCTTCTGCTGTATTATTTCATCAGTCAGAACCAGCAGTGAGTACAGGGAACAGCTAGGGAGAGAAAATGCTTTCAAAAGCAATTAGGGGCCCTATGTTATGCCTCAACCACCCTGTTGTTATTCACCGGATCCATCATCCCCATTCCCTGCAAGTCTGTGGCCCCTGAAGCCCAGGGAACTTGCTGTACTTCCAACCTGCAAATGAGACGAGAGAGATAAGGCAGAGATGCGCAAGCACCGGGACGGGGGGAACTGAGGTTCCCATGTAAAAGAGAAGCAGCATCTGATTGGAAGGGGCGCATGGCCCACCAGAGCTGCCAACTCAGGGGCCCCCAAATGCCCTCAGGGCTCCCCGTCTCAGTCATTGAATCCTACTCAGAGTGCAACAACTCTCGGCATTGGGTGGGTAGTGGGAGAAGGTCTGGGTCAGTTGGGCCCTATGAGAAGCAGGGCCCATCTGTTTTTTTTCTGGTGTCCTGCCGGCCTAGTCTAACCCTGAAGCTGTTACCAAAAAGTTGCATCTACCTGCTGAAGCAGGACACATCCCTATTTCTAGTTATATACTCACCCCATGGTGCTTCTCATTAGGATGCAGTGAGTTTCCAGTAACCACCCCTGGATCAGGTGAAAAGCACTTTCTTTTTACCATTTGTATAAATTCCCAGAAAGGCTTGAGATAAGGCAAAGTTAAATTGATCTGAGATCTGGCGCTTGGCTCCTCTCCATTCTGTTATGATTCCTCCTGACAATTTCTTACTGTCTCCATGAAAGACACTTGCCAGGGCCTAGAGCAAGAGATACAGCTTTTTTTCAGCCTAAATGAGAGGATTTTGGCACTTACTCAGCTTAGATTTAAAAAGTAAAATGTTGTTTAAAATCTGTGATGATGAACTTGTGCCAAAAATCCTTTTACCCAGGCCTTTTAGCTTTTTTGAAACTACAAATCCCATCATGCCATGACAGCTGCAGGGCGTGTGGAGTAACAAGGTGAGATGGTGTCCCTGATTACCCTGCACTATAAACTACACAGTATATATATATATATCAATATATTTCCCCATTGTTCAGTGATTGGATACTTTGGCAGCCAATCAACACTTTGCTTCCAGGGCAAGGTCATGCTAAGTCATGCTAAAATCGGATTGGTTGCTATGGGTTGTAAACCTGTTTTCCTGGGGGTGAGGGCCTAACCCTTTTGGCCTAGAATAAACCTTTAGCCAAAAAGTCCAAAAAGACTATTGAAAGAATTTAGTAGAAACCGCAAAAGCCATTTCTCACTGGCTTCTGCCGTATTATTTCAACAGTCAGAACCGGCTATGAGTGCAGGGAACAGCTAGGGGCAGAAACTGCTTTCAAAAGCAATTAGTGCCCCTATGTTATGCCTCATCCTCCCTGTTATTAATTAGATTCATCAGCCCCATTCCCTGCAAGTCTGTGGCCTGTGGGGCCCAAGGAACTTTATGTCCTTCCAGGGGGTGAGTGCCTAACCCTTTTGGCCTAGAATAAACCTATAGCCAATCAAAACAATTCTACATTCATAGGGATAAGCAAGTAAGCCAATCAGAAAATTAGGATGTTTCAAATTCTGGGGTCAAACTGGGGCATTGGGGGCCCACTGGGGCAGCAACACCAAGGCCCCCCTGGCAGTCACCGGCATCCTTTCCGGACCAGAAACCCCGTCCCCTGCACGTGCCGCCACCCATAAGGGCCATGGCCAACCAGTCTCCCACTGGCCCAGTCCGACCCTGCCTAATTCTAAATGTATGTGGCAGTTTGCCTGTCTCATTCTGTTGTTTTATGAACTGCCCCACAGGCGGCACTCGCTAACTCAATTCCAACCCGAGACATTTATTATCTGCACAATTTCACCTGACTCCCCAGCCCTACTGTCAGCATTATATAACTTTTATTTTTGACTAATTATCCGCTCCTGCCTCAGAGAAGAACTGTATCTATGTCCTTTCTCTAATGGTCTATTGTAAAAAAATAGTTTAGTATTATACTATTAGTCGGGTCCAGTAATTTTTGTGCAAAGGCAAAGACTGTAATTCTTATTCCTTGCAGAGATTCCATAAACGAAAATGTAAGAGCCAAAGTCAGGCAAGAAAAGTATAATGCCATGAATCCCATAATATTATCTGGGGGGCATGTCGAGGCTTGACTATGTAGCACCCCACAAATAAGTCAGATGTATTCAGTAGTGGCACCCCAATTATGTTATTGTCTGTCAATATTTGACAGAGCAATGAACAGCCTCTAAATGCATTATTTAAAAATGGTGATTTATTGTGTCATCAGTTGTAAGTGGCGCTATGTGTTAGAACATTATTTCTATAAGAAATATGGCATCTTTCTTATACTATAAGGTTATTAAACTGCTGCCTTGATGAACCCTCAGCAGTTTAACTCAGCCTGCAGCCTTGTGCCTTTATATGGTCACAGAACCCCTCCTTGACTTCTAATATCCTTATCATTTACAGTAGGGGGTACAATATCCCTTATAATACATGAGTGATACACAGAGTTCCCTGTATAACTCAGCCTGCAGCCTTGTGCCTTTATATGGTCACAGAACAACCCCTCAGTGACTTCTAATATCCTTATAATTTACAGTAGGGGGTACAATATCCCTTATAATACATGAGTGATACACAGAGTTCCCTGTATAACTCAGCCTGCAGCCTTGTGCCTTTATATGGTCACAGAACCCCTCAGCGACTTCTAATATCCTTATCATTTACAGTAGGGTTACATTATCCCATATAATATATGAGTGATACTCAGAGTTCCCTGTATAACTCAGCCTGCAGCCTTGTGCCTTTATATGGTCACAGAACCCCTCAGCGACTTCTAATATCCTTATCATTTACAGTAGGGGTACATTATCCCATATAATATATGAGTGATACTCAGAGTTCCCTGTATAACTCAGCCTTGTGCCTTGTGCCTTTATATGGTCACAGAACCCCTCAGTGACTTCTCATATCCTTATCATTTACAGTGGGGGTTTAATATGTAGACGTCACAGCTGAGAATAAAATATTTCAGGTAGAAATAAGGGTGATATTGCCCATAGATGTTGCAGGTATGTAAGACAGATACAGAATCACATCTCAATCCCATTCAGGTTGGTGCAAGTCTCCCCTTTGCTTCTGTGACTGATTGTGACAGTGTAACTGTCAGTTTGAGATCTCCTCTATTGACTAAGAAGAGCAGGGATGAAGCTCTGCCGCCTTCGGTCAATTGACATTCTGATGGGCAGATCTGTCCCTGACACTTCGGCAAAATCCTATTTTCACTGTCAGAACATTGAGATTGCATGGGACTAGGTGTCACCTAACTGTCATCAAGCCTGTGCCTCCATCTCTCCCGTATCTAACAATTCACCCAACAAGATATTAAATTATGCCTCAAGTTCTGCTCCAACATCAAGAATCCCGATATAAACGTGGAATGACGGCTGAGCGAAGTCGCAGTATTCACTGGAAGTTCAAGGGAAGAATGCGAGTTCCAAATCGGTTCCATCGACCTCAGCATTAAAGCAGCTTTGTGTGAGCCCTGATATATTTAGCAGCAATTTTATGTAGGTCACACGTATAAACTGTGCCTCCATTACTGGATGTGCTGTTTCTTCCCCTTAATTATAGTCGCTCCTGCGCTCTGCGGTTGTTTGTGAAGAGGGAGAAGCGAGAGGCTTAAGCGGAGTCAAGGGAACGATTATGAGCATCAGCTAAATTTCAGCTTTTAATGGTGATAGTGAGAACTCTGAGAAGAGTATTGTGTTTCCACCAGCAAAACTGCAAATCAGCAGTCACCCCCGGGATCCTTCATCCTTATGTGACCAACGCTCCCCTGTCTGAGTTGGACTTGGAGACAACAGAAAGTATGGGGGGGGGGACTGTACGTTCCTCTGATTCATGAAAAATCATTTCATGAATGGTTTTCTGCAAATGCTATGGCAAAGAGAACCTTCCCCGGGCGGCAGTCAGACAGAATCATTGTCACCGACACTCTGTAACTTCCTTAACAGGGATAATGATTCAAAGGCATTGTCAGGAAAAGTGTTGACAAATATGAAAGGAAGGGAGGAAACAAAGGGCATAAAGAAACCACAGGAAAAAAAAATTACGTAGAAAAAGCTATTTTTTTATAAATACCGAATAGAAGTGAAAAAACATTTCTTGCGCATAATCCGCAATAAGACGTACAACTGTCTGTTGTCTCCATCATATGCTACTCTCTCCATTGTGTCCTACTGTCTCCTTCTTGTCCTACTGTTCCCATATCTCCCTACTGTTGTGTGGTTTGAAGAATGTTGAAATATGTTTGCCAAATTATTTACCATTTCACAGATTTTCAGGGAACAGATCAGATTCACCCATCACTAGTCACCAATACATCCTACAGCTCCAACACATTCTACTATCTCTATTTTGCTCTACCGTCTCCATCTTGTCCTACTGTCTCCATCTTGTCCTACTGTCTCCATCTTACCCTGCTGTTGCCATCTTGTCCTTCTGTCTCCATCTTGTGCTTCTATTTCCACCTTGACCTAGTGTCTCCATCGTGTCCTTCTGTCTCCATCTTGTCCTTCTGTCTCCATCCTGTCCTACTGTCTCCATCTTGCCCTACCATTTCCATCTTGTCCTACTGTCTCCATCTTGCCCTACTGTCTCCATCTTGTCCTACTGTCTCCATCTTGCCCTACTGTCTCCATCTTGTCGAACTGTCTCCATCTTGCCCTATTGTCTCCATTAACCCTACTGTCTCCATCTTGCGCCATATTGATACCGTTGCATTTAGTACAAAGACTCTATCATTCGACATCACTTGCAACTTGTGCAATTCATTGAAATTAAAGGGACCAAGGTTACAAAAACCCTTCCCCTTCAGCATCACAGCCATAATAATTGTGCAGCTTTATATATATATATAGACAAACTGGTGCAAATTGTAATTCTGCCCCTTATTTTACAGTGCTTTATAATCCGGCTACTTGGTTTCATGCCTATGGGGGGGGGGGCTCGTTCCCGATACATAGCACCAACACCAAATGACCCCACTAACTCCCGACACCTGCAAATCTACCATGTTCTTAACTCCGTGACCTTAAAGCTATTAAGCCGGTTGTATATGCAGTGTAATTAAGAACATATGTACTAAGGCCGAGATACGCTCCACTGCTTCATGTGACTGTGACTTCCAAGTTGAACTGTCACTCACAAACAGGAGCTCTTCATAATTTAAATTTCTCACATCAGTGAACAGCAGGCAGCTGACTTTCAGTAATTACAAACTGTATATTATGGGAAAAAAGTAATTAAGATTATGTTGCTTAGCTTCATTGACTAAAATATGGTGGGGAAGTACATTGGCAACAGAGGTCTGTGTGGTGTGAGCAACAATCATGGAGGCCTGGGTAAAATTAGCCTGCAAGCCATGAGCAAATTTACTAGGACTGCACCTGCTGAATTGTGCTTAGTACAAGGGAATACCTTTACTGTCATAGTTTTATGGGATCTCTCTGTACAGTCTATGAGCAAACTTAGGGGACTGTTCCTGTTGAATTGTGCTTAGTACAGGGGAATATCTATGCTGCCATAGTTTTATGGGATCTCTGTGTACAGACTAAGAACAAACATAGGGGCTGTTCCTGCTGAATTGTACTTAGTACAGGGGAATACCTATGCTGCCATAGTTTTATGGGATCTCTCTGTACATACTATGAGCAAACTTAGGGGACTCTGTTCCTGCTGAATTGTGCTTAGTACAGGGAAATACCTATGAAAAAACAGATTTGCCATTTAGTTGTCATTAACCCCCTCTTACCATTCGACATAAGGCTGAACCAGTTTCATTCCAATTAATAAGTGAGGAATTTTGTTTTCTGTAAAAAAAACTGCCCCTTTGTAAGTAACAAAAGTTCTTGGGATGTGGCATGAGTCCCCACAAAGACCTTGGCATCTGCCAGGTGAAGAAGCACTTTTAGGTAGATCACTAATCCTAGTAAAAATGAGTTACTTCTAATAAAAGAACAAATGCAAAAGATGACATCCCCTCTCTCTGTAAGAAAAAGATAATTTGAAGGATATGGGTAAAAAAATTTCAGGTTGAGTTTAGTGTTTCTGAATAAAGCACTTTGGGGTTCACATTAACAGACACAATACATCTAACACATTAAAGAGCAACTAAGAGCAGGAACATGGAGAATGATGTCAGTTCATGATGTCACAGTTATTTAATCCTATTCTAAAACTTGTGTTTTTGAAAACAAAAAGAAAAATAATACAGTTATTTTGTTGATTGACCCATAGTGCATCGGCGGTTGGGATGCCTGGAACGCAAACTGATTGCTGATTGGACGGTGGCCACAAGCTGGTTTGGGTGGAAAATAACTTGCAGGCCATTGTTCTAATTATAGCAGAGGAAGAAATATTCGTGGCAATATAGACAGTAGAGATAGAATAAATATATTTAATATTGGTACAATCAATCAACTCGACTCATCAAGTTCTTCCAAAAGTTTAAACAAAATAAAATGTGTCCAGCCTGCATGGCATTGGCAGCACAATATATAATTTGCAATCATGTAGCACTATATACTGTAGCTCAGTGATTGGACAAGCCGGATGCCGGACACACGCCGGGAACTCCGACGGGATTAGACTGGAAAAGAACACGTCGGCCACTGATTTAATTTTTTCTTTGCTGGTTGCTTTTATTCTGCTATTAGCCACAGGGCAATTTATGAATGTTTTATTAAATTGGCTCTCGAACTAAAAATTGTGAAATAAACACTTGAGCCCAGCGTCATCTAAGAGGTCAGGGAACGTTCATTATGGAGGCTGCTAAGCTTAAGCTGCTCCAAATATAAACTCTTAAGTAGCCTCCCAGAACTTCTTCTGCAGGGTCACCTGGGTTTATTGAGTTTTGCACGTTGGGCAATCAGTTTGTAATTTTAATAATACTTAAAAATATGCTGCATATCTAACTAGACTTATACAACGGAGGGAACCTGGAATATTAGCTCTACTCTCCTGCAGCACATTGCAAACACAAGAACATAACATTGCTACCCATAGACTCAACAACACCTCGTTTCTAGAAAGAAAGAGTAGTAGAACATAAGAAAGGGTTGTGTGGTAGTAGAAGTCCCGTCTCTTGAAATATTGGAAATAATAGTGCTTAGTGTGTGCGTGGGGGGAAGAGTTTAAAGTAGTGGTTCCCAATTGGTGGGACTGACTCCAAGCCTTGGTTGTGGGAGCCCAGCCTGAAGACCAGTTAGGATACTTATTGCTTTCTAAGATACTCCTAGAAGTTAGTAAGAGCAAGATTCGGGGGGGACAGGAATTCTAGAATCCTAGATATTCTTAGAACATGTTTGAAGCTAAGGAAGGCCCTTGCCAAATATTGTGCCTCAAAGGGGAGCTTGATCTGAGCCTGAGCAGAGTTGGATGGGCCCAATGGGATACCAGAAAGAATTCTGGTGGCCCCCCTAGCTTCATAGAAACACTAACCTGCTTCTTGCCTGCTACCTGCACCATCGGTCCTTTTGTCCACACTTTTGTCAGTTGTGGTCTTCACCAATCTACCGGAGACATGAACTTTAATTTCTATGCCAAGTCCTTTCCCCTAACAACTGTGCAAACTCAGAGCCCATGATGATGGAACTAGTGGTAAGAGCAGTGTGTGTGTGTGTGTGGGTGCATTAATGTATTTGGTGGGACTGTTAGTTGAGGTTCTCTGGTGGAAACCAAGGATTTAGGAAACCACTGGTTTAGGATGTTAGTAAAGGTAGTCAAAAAGTCATGAGTGTACAAAATAAAAGGGGATGTACTATGCAAATAAAGAGGTGAAATATGGTTGAGTGCTTTATATGGGAGTACAAGAATTCAGATGAAAGCTCATTGGGTATGACAGAAAATGCAGGGATTGGCCAAGAGGTCACTGGTGGGGTAGATGGAGGAGAGGTACATCCTTTTAGTCTTATTGCTTATAATGGATTGAAGTGAGGTCATTTATTCTGTTGCAGTTACATAAGAATTTGGGGCATCTCTAGTGTGAGGAAGGCTCAGATTTAGTAGTTGAAGGTTTAACCACTGGTAGCCATCCAGCTTTCTACCTTTGTATTTATTCTCTCGCTCCTGGCATTGGGGAGCCCATTGGACAGGTAAGGAAAGTTATACTGGTAGTTTCACTGCACTTCTGGAGTTATGTCTTTATATACAGTATATGACTACATGGCCATAAAGAGAACGAAGGAAATTTACTCCATTCCCATGACGTCAATATAAATGTTCAGAGCAAAGGAATGACAGATAAATCCCTGCCTTTGAATCCATTAGGTTTAATATATAGATATATGTCTATTGTATATTTCTCTAGCCTCCCCTATTCTGATCGGCAGCCGTGTGTTCAGTCAAGTAGCTGATCCGGTTATAAATCTTTTATTTATAGTGTCTAAGGGAGGGTTGGTATTCCTGCCTTTACTGCCAGTGCATTTCAAATTCATGGGCATTTATTTGGCTTTCAGGGTTGAAATATATTTCTCTGCTGGCCACAACCATTCCTTCCCTGTAGTGATCTGCAGGGTTGCAAACTCTAACCCACCCCTAGGGCACCTGCACCCGCTTGAGCCCATGTAGCACTACTTTTTACTGAACTTGAACCTTCAAGTGATATCAGGGAGGGGTCCTGCCAAGGATATATCTGAGGGGGGGCACCCTAGGTCAGCAATGGGACTGTGCAGGTGCTAAAGGTGGGAGTTCTGCCAATACTGAAAGCTGGACCTGCTTGTGCCTCTTTGTGATGGAACTTGCCCTACCTGCAGGGGTATAATACATGGACTTGCACTACATTTGCCCTGGTTTTCACTCGGACAGCCTGGTTTTTGGAAGAGCGGTCTGGGTGAAAACTGCCTGTTCGGATTTACAAATTGACCCCCAACGTCATCTGCCCCACCCCCAAATCAGGAAATCCGGACAGGACATTGAAGTTAATGACATGGTGATCAGCCAATCACTGATCGCCATTTTATCAGTCCCGCCCCTGACATCAGCCCCTACCTTGACATCTTCAGCCCCTCCCCCCAACTTCACCAGTCTGCCCCTGACATCCATGGACTACCCCCAAAGTCATCTGCCCAATCCCTAATGTCATCTGCCCCCCCCGCCCGAATTCACTGAATTGAAAAGGTGGCAACCCTGGCCCAGGCATGTGCTTTGGGAACTAATATACATAGAAGTAGTTCTGGATATTAGAAAGTCATATCATTTGACTCCCTATACAGAAAATCTCCCTTAGTCTATAGCTGCAGTGTTCCTAGAGTTAAACATTTTACTTGGGGGCAGTGCTGCAAATCCAGCTAAAATCCAGGCGTTATCTTATCGGGCCTCTCAGAAAATCTGTGACCCCTGCATTTAGCCGACAGGCCGGCGCACAATGGTACCGGTGGCAAAATTCCCTGTGTCAGGAAATCCGATTTCTCCACTGAATGGAGGACAGAGATCGGTATCTGCCCAATCATCACGGCTTTACATTATAAAGTCCCGGTGCCATAAGGTTTCTATTAAATCTCCAGGTCCTCCTAACTCACACCCTGCACTTCTATGGGATACCATCACTGAAATACCCAATAGATTCCCACGGCAACAATCAAAAGCAATTTTCTAACATTTACATTTGGACTTATCTTATAAGAATTTATCGCCATAACATGCAGCACCCAGCACCCCGCTTTTAGCCCTCCCTATAATCTGCTCAGTGAGACTCCACAGAATTCAGTTTAACTGGAAGTTAGACAGTATTGAACACTTTATTTCAATCAATGGGGATTCAGGCCAAAAAAGTGAAGAAATATAAGTATTCACCCCCGCCCCCAACCACTGGGTGGTGACTCCCAATTGCCCCAGGTTGTTGCTAAGCAACACTACATTTAGAGAATGAGGGGAATAAAAAATAGTTCATGAAAAGTAAAAGTGATAGCAGGGAAAATTTGAATTAAAGGGGAACCACATCCAGACATTGTATTTTTGCACAATTAAAGAAAATCTAATTCTAAGCAGCTTTCCAAAATAGAATGATTACAAACGTTCAATGGTTTCTAAGGTATTTGTACATATAATTGCTTTGGAAAGCAGTGTCACTCTGTCCCTTTCTGACCTCTGATTCTGACTCGGGTAACAATGTCGCAGATGACAGTTTTGCTCCAGGACTGTTAATTAGCTGCCTTCTGCTACATTGTTTCAGAAGTGGGTGGGGCTGGAGCCCTCTGATGGAATCTGACAGTGGGGGGGGGGCAGTGAGTCTTAAACTTAGTAGTGGGTGGGGCTGGAGAACTCTGATGGTAGCTGACAGTGGGGAGGGCAATGAGTCTATAACTCAGTAGTGGGGGGGCTAGAGCACTCTGATGGAATCTGACAGTGGGAGGGACAGTGAGTCTATAATTTAGGAGTGGGTGGGGCTAGAGCACGCTGCTGGCAGCTGACAGTGGGAGGGGCAGGGAGACTATAACTCAGCAGTGGGTGGGGCTAGAGCACTTTGCTGGAACCTTTCAGTAGGAGGGGCAGTGAGTCTATAACTGAGCAGAGGGTGGGGCTAGAATCATTAGCAGATAATCAGTGCTAGTAGCTATGATTCAAGGAAAGCAATAAGCCTTGGTGCAACATAATGAAGCTATTAATAATAATTGTGCTGTGAGTGACATATGTATATAACACGAGAACATGTATGCGGATAGTCACATCAATACAATTTCATTTCCAGTCCCATTTCTATCCCTGAGCCTTCCAGTAGCCGTGTATTGATTGTCCATTTACATTTGTTTTGCCAATAAATGGTTATATTTTGTGCAGAAGCAGGTAATGTATTTGTAATAAATGCCCTCACTTTGTGCCATGCATCTTAAATTAGCGACGTTTTTTGTTCATCGCAAGCATGAAATTGCCTTTGATCTTATTGATTCATATCCAGCTTATTAATTTATAGGGCTATCAATCTCCTGTGGAATTAAATGTTTGCACAGGGATGTATTTCTGTGCTATAATGGTTTCCAGTTGGTATTGGCTGGATGGGAAGGAAGCATTTATGGGCTGGAATAAGAGGGAAGCTCAGAGCTCTACAATGGGGCATTATGCTGGCTCCCCTTCATCTCTCCTCCTCATCATCATATCCAAATTCATAGAAATAGGAACTCACCTAGTTACGGTCAACTTTTTATATGCGATTTTAGGAAGACGATATGACATGGCACAAACTGAGGCTGATGGGAATTGTGTCTTTGTTGAAATGTATAGTAGTACCAAGGCTCACAGTTAGCATAGAGGCTCAGCTGAGACACTGTTACAATAACACACTGTATCTGTGCCACTGCCAGCTTTTAACTGTAGGATTTATTCATAATATTCACTTAACCACAGCTGTATTCATTTAGCAAGTGGAGAAATGCTTTTAGAGGAATTCATGTGAAAATGGTAAAATTAAACAACTTGAGAATATTTTATGATACGGTATCTTCTTCTCTGTGAACATTTCCCAGCAGTATAATAATATTTAGCTTTTCCCCCATTGCTTTTATGTGTGTATATATATATTTGTATAGTGGCATTGCTGGAGCCCTTGGGTTTATGGATTACAACAATTAATTTTTACAGAAATCATTGTATTTTATTTTAATTCCTGTATCTTAAATAACTATATAATTGGTCAACAGGAGAAGTAGAGTAGGCAAGCAGAGTCGTGACAGGGCAAAGTAAGCAGGTAGAGTAAGTACAGGGTGGGGCTGAGGTGCAGGTAGAGTAGGGACAGGTTTGTATTGTATTCATACCATTATAAAGCATGTGGACTTTCAGCTCTTGTTATGCTACAACTCCCACCATACTGTAAGGCCAGTAGGCACAATTCTAATTCACATAGTTTTTGCAACTTTTTGACTCCATCAGCTTATCCAACAGAATGTTTGATCCTGGGATGTATTACCTCTGCATTTTACAGAAAAAAAGCTTTTGATAAATCTGCGCATTAATGCTGCGGCTCCTCCATCTCTCAGGCTGATGTCTGTGACATTGGATTGTAGCCTCCCTTCCTGACCAAAAGAAACGATTTATAATAAAGGAGAATTGTCCGCACCAAATTGTGCTCCAATTCCTCAATTATCCCCAGCGACAGGCAAAGTAATTGAAGGCTTCTCTGATCAATGCTTTATCCATTCTCGGGCCCCTGTTATCTACAAGAGAACATGTGTTTATTTCCGGTGCGTTCCAGAACAAGGTCGATGTAGCTGCTGTGTTCCCTGTATAAGCGGCCAGGGAGTTTGAAGGGGTGGGGGGCAATAGGACAATTCCAGAACTTCAGAGAATGAGATGTGCAGCCGCCGGGTTCCTAGATTCTTTATTCTCTTGGCAGCCAATTTAATCTTGGCTTTTGGGCCGCTATTGTCCTTTAAAATGCAGCTCCAAGCAAAGCCTCCTTTACTAGGTTACATTTGCAATTTTTATATCCCTTCCTTATAACAAGTGACATTTAAGGGAGAGAGGATTTAATTGATCATAAAACATGCTTTGAACTTGATGAAACCTGGGGCTCAAAGCAATTTTGAACAATGTTGTACCCCTTTGGCTCTCCCTTTAGCCATAATTGCCCGAACAGACTACTAAGATCACTGCAGAAACCGTATTTAGAGCAGTGTATTAACTCCAGATATGCAAGTTAGATCATTGTATAAATGGAGTCAGAGCACTATCTTAACCCCAGACATGCCTGTAAGATCACTGCAGAAAATCGCATTGCAGCGACACCAGCTGTGCCAATAGGATCATTGCAGAAAACAGATTTAGAACATTCCAAAATATCACTCTGGAGAACCGTTTCAGCCAAACATTGATCCTTATATTAAATAAATTTCACTATAGATTTAGAACATTGCATTACATCATACAATCATGCTCAACTATACCTATCTTTAGCATTGGGTGCAAGCTGCAGGTCCTCCTGCCAGGGACCCACATATAACTCCAAAGAACACGCACTGCAGCACTACGAATCTTGTGACAGTGATTTATTGTGCCAACAATAGGTAGGTAACGTTTCGGGCTAGTACCCTCTATCAAGCCTCGGCTTGAGACAGGGCACTAGCCCGAAACGTTGCCTAGTTTTTTGGCACAATAAACCACTGTCACAAGATTAGGAGTGCTGCAGCGTGTGGTCTTTGGAATTGTATTACCCCATATTTACCTGAAGGATCATTGCAGAAATGGATTCAGAGCACTAACTTAACCACAGACATTCCACATTCTCTTAGCCCGAGACATGCCAGTATGATCACTGCAGAAAATTGATTCAGTTCATAACAGTAACCCCAGATAAGGCATTAGAATCAATGCAGAAAATGGATTTAGAGCATTGTATTATTCCAGTTATGCCAATGAGATCATTGCAGAAATGGATTCAGAGCACTGCTTTCATAACAGAACTGCCTATAAGATCACTCCAAAAATGGATTCATAGCATTACCCCTGAAATGTCATTAAGATCATTGCAGAAATTGATGTAATGCCCTACCTTAACCCTAATATGCCAGCATAATCACAGCAGACATTCATTTAGAGCATTACATTAACCCCAGACATGCCAAAAATATCACTTCAGAAAATGGATTAAGAACACTACATTAACCCCAAACATGCCAATGAGATCACTGCAGAAAATGGATTCTAAGCATTACCCCACATATGCCAGTAAGATCACTGCAAAAATGGATAATGAGCACTTCTTCAACTCTACATATACCAGTTAATTGACTGTAGAGAATAGCTATTGATTTAACCCCAGTCATGCCAATAAGTTCACACTACAAAAATATGGATAATGAGCTTTGCCATTGAGATCACTGCAGAAAGGAGCTCATCATGGGCATCCTCAATTTTACCTTAATGCACATTTCAGTCCTTTTCTCTATTCCAAAAACAGGAACAGGGCAAAACAGGCAGGCACAATGGAATGCAGCAGCGACATAGGATTGCCCAGAGTATGACCCCATGGAATATGAAACATCAACACCAGGTTAGCAGCAATTACTGAGCCCTTTCTCATCTTCCAACAGCTTTCTCTCCTCTGCTCTAGATGCCACATCAGATTTGCCACATGCCTGCGGCAGGGGAGCTTTCTAATGCTTTTTGCCTAAGGTGACTGCTTCAGTTTTCATGCCCTTGAACCCCCACTGCAGATGTTATTTCCGTCTACAGCTGCATCTTGCCCCATTGTATTTCCGTCCTTACTTCCCCTACTGTGGTCACCTTGTTTTACCTATTGTCCCCTGCAGTCTCCATCATTGCCAACTGTGAACTTCTTGTCTTATTCTTATTCCTAATGCCACCCCCCCAACATGTGTTTGACTTATCGCTGCTGTTCTGGGCATCCCGGTTTGTATAGGCCAAAGGTTGCCCATTACTGTTCTAAAATCTTTCCGAGCTGCTGAATCAGCCTAGATGATGCTTATTAAGCACAAGAGAACCTGAACTCAAAATAAGTTGTCAAACTGTGCTAAATCCGATTCTCTGCTAATTAGTCTCCTAATTAAAGCGGTCACAGGTCTCTCCTTCCCAAAATAAATAGCATTTCCCCTGACAAAACTCATGGGAATAGAAAGAAGGTGCTGAAGTACAACTGAAATATTCTCCAAGTGGTTTCTCCCAGGAATTTCTACTTGAGTTTGACACATGGTAGATCTTCATATGTTCCACCAACTCAGCTGGTAATTGGTTCCTGCCTTGAAGGTCTGGACCCGCCGCAGGAGAGACCAATGATAACCAATGATGAAAACTGGTCTTATGTATTTCAAGGTATCTGGGGATATGGGAAGTGTCACTAATTCTCTCTTTGCTACAATGTTACACCTACTAGGAAAAGTGATACATCTGTTCGACGTTGTTAAACTGCACAGGCAATGTTTCCATTGAAACTTTCTTATTTCAGTAACAATGTTAATTCATCCTGTTACAACTTCAGATGGGAAACAACAGGAGTACAGGGGAATTTCGTAGTTTGCACAAATGATGGGCAAGCAAGGGCGGTCCAAGGGGACACCCATGTTCTGTTCCCAACCTGCCCCTCATGAATACAGTGCTGCTGACTATAGGCAGTGCTGAATTCATGAAGACACAGGTCTTTGTGTTTCATTCAGGAGCAGGGCAGGGAGCAAAGTACAAATTACTAGGGGAGCTGCTGCCATCAGGTGAGTTGAGAAACCAGCAGGGGCGACGAAGAGCTGTTGCTGGTAACTTAAAGAGCTAAAATTCTGATTTTTAAATCAGAATTTCGGCTCTTCTAGGGTGAAATGCGAGAGGGAGAGAGAGAGAGAGAGAGAGAGAGAGAGAGAGAGAGAGAGAGAGAGAGAGTGCAATGAGGCCCCTCCATAACTTACTCCGGTGCTCAGAAAAGTAAATACCGGAAGTAGTTGGGGGGGTAATGGCATCTGAAAGACCACCTCATGCTACAAAAACCCCAGAAATGACCCTGTAAATTACATGAAATTTTTTTGACTTGGAATGGCCTAAAATTTTGCACCCATTGGTACAGAAGGATACAGTTTCTAAGTGTAAGGTGGCACAAAACAATAAGGATGGGTCAACCCTGAGTGCTGAGTTACATGTAGCAATACCCACATATCATGCCAAGGAATATCATGCTTAGCCAATTTCCCCTTCCCACTAACCACACAGACCCAGTGCCATGCCAGAGGTGGGCACCCAGCAGCAGTTAATATCTGAGAGTTTTATGCGGCGCACATACCCTGCAATAATCCACAAACACATTGCTCATGAGTCCAACGTACCTGTGTCTGGAATCTCTCAGCAGCCATTTGTTAAGGAGCTTGTGCCGCGCTTGTAATGAGATTAGAACAAATGATCAGCATAAAACAGCGTGACAGAAGCTGAATTAAATTTGGAATATATTTTCTGATTGCTGGTGCTGCCGCAACTGGGGCTCCTTCAACTCACTGCACTTCAACAGGCAGACCCACTCCTCATTTTTTTTTTCAAAAATTCAGCTTTTTTTGTATTTGAAGTTTATAATTTCGATTTCACCAGCTTGCGATTCTAAATCTCCTACTGAGAGGGGTGCTGAGCTCAGCGCTATTTTATTTCAGCTCTCGAGCTATAATTATTTTTAAGGTTTTATATGTAGGTGAAACAGTAACTGGTACCAGGGATGTATCTGCATGTACATATATCTCTTTATATGGCGCTACTTGTGTACACAGCACTGCACACTCTCACAATACAGTCATGGGGGAGGGGCAAGAAATGGTGCATTAAATGAAAACTTAAATATTTATAGCTGCATAAAAATGTATGTGCCATATGAAGAAAGGAGATCCCTGACCCATAGAGCTTACAATTTAATTGTTGAGTGACCTACAGACACATATAGAAGGGGGACCTATACTGTACCTGTGCCAGAAGCCACAGCATAAAACTGTAACTATCTTAAAGACACAGACACGTTATATAAATTACAAAAGTGCTCAGAAGAAATATATTGCACATCAGAGATCAGTTGTGACAACAAGTTTGATCTCCCTTCATATTGGGTATCCAATTTTTTTCATGGACTTTGCCAAATATTTCCAAAATCACTTCTCACCCTACAGCCACCATGTTCCCTACTGTCATGATCTTGTTTTAATTGTCTCTGTTTTCCCCATCTATTCTATAATCATCTTGCCCTTCTTTATTTATGTTGAACTGACATAATCTCGATTTACTGCCACCACTTTGTCCTATTTTCTCCATTTTAGCTGCTGTTACTATCTACTCTACAATCACCATCTTGTCCTACTGTCTCCATCTTTCCCTATTGTTGCTATCTGCTTTACATTCACCATTGTGTCTTACTATCTCCATCTTACCCTACTGTTGCTGTATACTCTACAATCACCAACTTGCCCTACTTTCTTTGATCTTGCCCTACTGCTGCTATCTACTCTACAGTTGACATCTTGTCCTACTGTCTTCATCTTGCCCTAATTTTGCTATATATAATACAATTACCAACTTGTCCCATTGTCTCCATCTTGCCCTACTGCTGCTATCTACTCTACAGTCGTCATCTTGTCCTAAAGTCTCCATCTTGCCTTACTGTCTCCATCGTTCCCTATTTTTGCTATCTGCTCTACAGTCACCATTGTGTCCTACAGTCTTCATCTTGCCCTACTGCTGCTATCTACTCTACAGTTGCCAACTTGTAGTTCTGTTTTAATCTTGCCTTACTGTATACTTCTTGCCCTACTGTTGCTATATACTCTACAATCACCAACTTGTCCCACTGTGTCCATCTTGTCCTACTTCTGCTATCTACTCTAGAGTGGCCATCTTGTCCTTCTGTTTTCATCTTGCCTTACTCACTGCCCTACTGTTGCTATATACTCTACAATTGGCCTAGTATCTCCATCTTGACTTACAATTCTCTTTGCTCTCCTTGCACAGTCAAAAGTAAAATTTATGGCAAATTATTCAGGTTTTCAACATTTATCCGACCTTCAACAGTTTTTCTGCAGGGCCAGGTCCATGGCTTGGTAACCTTTGAGACATGTAAAGTCTAAATACTAGTTGGTTAAGGTTTGCTTGAGTTACTACAAAACCCATCATAACTGTTCACCAGTTAAAGGAAACCTCAGGCTAAATTCTTAGATTGTGCATATTTCCTTTAACGCAAGCTTGATGGGTTTCTGGCAGCATTCAAGATGCTAATCTCATGTACAAACAAATGATTTCTGTTTCTTTAATCCCAGCACGGTCTGAGACAGCACGCTTCTTGTACTGAGCAGCACAAAGGAAAATAATGGCTGGAAATTAAGGCTACTAAAGAAAATTGCTTCCCCCGCTGAGGTGGAATTCATGTATATAAATATAAATTAACAACCAGACTGAGCCTCTTCTGCAGTTGCTGAACTGCACTTCCCAACATGCACAGTGGAATTATGGGACACTGACAGATCTAGAATGCTTTAAATGTTTCTGAATTACAACTCCTAGAATTCTGCCTGGGATTTGTAGTTTAACAACAGCTGGAAGACCACATGTTGGACATACTAGATATGCTTCAACATTGAGTCTGATGACTTTGGTGCCGTCTTTACTCAGTGCAAAAACTGATCATTATGAGATAGATCCTGTTGGATGATCATTGGTGTTACTACAAAGACTAGCCATACAAGGAGTGATCCAATAGGTAAAATTGTCCATCCATCACCCTGCATGGGGTCCCTCTTGGAAGTTAGTTTCTTTAGACCAACTTTGGGTCACAGGGGCCTTACAAGGAACTGCACCCATTTTTTTTTTAAAAACAAAATGTCCATTCATCAGAATGTATGGATTTCCTTTTGGAAGTCAGTTTCTTTAGACCAACATTGGGTTATAAGGACCATTCATGGAGTGATCCACCCAGATAAAAATGTCCATCAATCACCCTGCATGGGATCCCTCTTGGAAGTCAGTTTCTTTAGCCCAAGGTTGAGTCAAAGGGTCCCTACATGGAATGATGCACCATGGTAAAAATGTGCCTCCATCACCCTGCATGGGGCCTTGCTTGAAAGTCAGTTATGTAGACCAATTGGGTCATAAGGACTATACAAGGAGTGATGCACCCTGATAAGATCTAGCCATCACCCTGCCTGTGCACCACTTGAAAGTAAGTTTCCTTAGACCAATATTGGGTCATAGGGACCCATAGGGACCTTTTGGGAGCCCGTTTCTTTATTCTGTCTGAAATGTAAATTGGCATTAGAATGCCTTCCATTGGTGCATGTTGTTGATCAAAGGCTGACAGCAGGCAGACACCTCCCTTGGGTGTACAGCCCAATCGCACACAATCCAATGGCCACTCAAGATCTTAAGAAAATGTACCACTTTTTCATAATTAGCCGTTGTGTTATTATCAGCTCAAGCATTGACTATAACTAGTGCAGACTAATAAAAGCATTAGTGAAATAGGTCACTGGGAATTAAAATAAAAACCATGTTGGCTTGTGCCTGAAATAAGATAAAAGATTATGAATTATAAGTAGGGTACATACATTACCAGAGCTATAATTACATTGGATTCAGGAAACTGTTTCCTACCTATTTATTTTACTGCCTGGGGAAACAGCACATTTGTTTAACTTCAGTTACACTTGAATATAGGAAAAAAGTTTTCCATTAAATATTAGAAAAGTTTTGCATGTCTTTGTTCCAAAGTGGTCAAAATAAATAATTTTTACTGTGCCTTTCTGCATAGTCACATGAAGCATAAAGCTGGATTGGCCATGGGCCCATCAAATAAAACTTGGATCAATGATACAATAAAAAAAAAAAATTATATCATTATATGCCACAACCATCTCTGGTTCTATTGATGACCCACTTGGAGAAATATCAATTGATATTTGTGAGCTTCAGAGAGTGAAAATAGGTCTTTAGGGGGGAGAGTGAATGAAGCAGTGGGCTAATAAAAGGTAAATTTAGGGTGCAGAGTTAGGGTAAGGTAAGTTATATCCATAGCAAAATAAAGTGCCCTTAAAGTGACTACACAAAGGCACATGTGTTTAATTTACTAAAACAAATACAAAATTTACCTAATCTGTAATTTAACACATAAACTACAAGTTAGAGTCCACCAATACCCACCCCATTAATATCCTTTCCCCACCTGTGCTTTTACTACCTACATTATTGGTGATTTAATGGAACCACATTTGGGTAACATTCTCTTACTGGGATTGGGTGGTCATCAGATTAGGGTTTATTATTGGTCTGCTGGTTATCATCTTAAGATCTACTTATCATCAGCTTATGCTGGTCATAAGCTAAATGTTTACTGTTCATCAGTTTAAAATCTACTTTTAGTCTACTTATCCCATATCAAGATCTTGATAGCAAAATCTACTGTTGGTAGAAGCGTCACTAGAGGGGGGCGGGCCCTGGTGCATCACAGCCGGGCCCCGCCCCCTCCGAACGGTCGCATTTGTCAGGGGGGCAGTCTGCCGGGGGGCCCTGAGGGGGTGCCCTGGCCCGCTGGCACCCCCTGCTCCCCCGGTAGTTCCGCCACTGTCTACAGATTATCAGGCCAAGATCTGATGTTAATCTACTGGTCACCAGATTAAAGTCTTCTGTTTATCCACTGCTCATCAGTTCAAGAGTTTGTCATCAGTTCAAGATCTTCTGCAGATTTGATAGTCAACTGTTTAAAGTCTTCTATTGGTCCTTGCCCAAGATTTTCTACTGGCCATCTTAAAGTGTACTTTTGGTCTACTTGTCATCAGGTCAAAGCATTTTGCTGTGCTGCTGGTCACTATCTCAAAATGTACTACTAGATTCCTACCTAATAGGCACCAGTGCTGTATGACCCATGAAACAGAGGCTATGCTCAATAATTGATGGGCTGGCTCTCCTTAGTAGACTTACAGGACTTTTTTTGGAGGAAGTCATAGTTTGAGTGTGTCAGATTGATAAATTGCAATTTTTTTATATTTTATTGTTGTCTTCTGCTCTTGGCACCATGTATGAACACAAGGGATTTTGGAAATATTTGGCAAAATCCATGATATTAAAATGAGAGATTAGATATGTCTTTGTAAGCTCTTTATAATCCCTTTCACCTTTAAACTGCCTGCTATGTTTGGGTTTATGACACTCCGGATAAACATGACTCTTTTTAGCATGGTGCAAATCCATGATTCAAGCCCATATATTTTACTACTTTACAAAGCCAATGTCATGGATCATTTGTACTCTTCGATTTTCCACTTTAGAATGTAAGTTGGCCGGCAACTCAGCAAGTGGTCACGTAGCTAAATGTAACCTGAAGGCCTCCGGGAAAGCGCACAACATTTTATTTATTGATACTAGATCTTCTTGTAACTTCTATTAAACACCAAGTGACAAAGGTACAATTTATATTCCCTCATGTGTGTGTTTGTACCTCTAGGCTCAGTCTCTCCCCATTTTGGCAATTTCCATTAATGGATCCCTTGCTACAACATAATAATAGGTAGCATTAATTATTCTGCTCTTCTTTTTCCATTGAATCTGCTTTCTTTAGCTAAACCAGGCGAAAAACTGCAAGCGATTGCATCAGCCTCACCAGAATATATGATGATAGGTTTAGGAGCAAGTAAAGTGCAACCCCCATAATGCCAATATCATTGAGTCTGCCACAAAATGTTTTGCAAACCACTAGCTACAAACAGTGCATCAATAACGGTATTATTATGTCCATTGGTAAATCCTATGCAAGTTGCCTTCACACTGTTTAGGGTGCTGTCAGGGCCCGAAGGCTCTGTTGTGGTGTGGACCAAGGAGGAGACAAAACAACACCAAGTTCGCAGTACAAGAGGGTTTATCAGAAGAATGGTCAAAAGCAGCCAATTGGTCGGTACAGGCAGCGAAGAATCAGAATCGTTAAACAGGCAATAAGTCAATACACGGAGAATCCAAATAGCAAGAAATCGCACCCAGGAACTATACAAGATAGACCTATAATTGGGCAATGACAGGATGGGCAAATAGATTTAAATAGTCCATAGTTTGGCGCCAAAACTTGACGCGCTGACGTCATGACGCCGACGCCGGCGTCCTCACGTTGGTGTCCTGACGCCGACGCACATTCTGACGCCGGCGTCCATTCCGTCGCCGGCGACCAATCCTGGGGCGACACGTTTCTGACGCAGTCCCACTGCGACCAGGAAGAACCGCATGGTGGAGCAGGAGGTCGCCATCTTGGATGTCCCGTGGGGTAAGTTCCTCCATTTCCATTACAGTACCCCCCTCCTTAGGGGGGGCCTCAGGACCACCGAGACTAGGGGAAGAAGGACCAAGTGGAACTTACGGACCAAGACAGGAGCATGAACGTCAGAACTTCTCACCCAGGAACACTCTTCTGGACCGAACCCCTTCCATTCGATAAGGTATTGAAGAATGCCCCTAGAAATACGAGAGTCCAGGATTCTCTTGACTTCGAATTCCTTATGATCGTCGACCAAGACAGGAGCTGGAGAGGAAGAAGAAGAGGGGCAAGACACAGCAGGTTTAAGTAGGGAAACATGAAAAACATTGGGTATCCGCAGCTCAGGAGGAAGTTGAAGACGAACAGCCACAGGGTTGATGATTTCGATGATAGGGAAAGGACCGATGAATTTAGGACCAAGCTTGGGTGTAGGAATCTTGAGACGAATGTTGCGTGTGGAAAGAAAAACTTTATCACCAGGAACATATGGAGGGGACGAAATCCTTCTTTTATCGGCAAACCTCTTCTGCACCAGGGAACTTTTCTCCAAGTTTGCCGCAGTAGCATGCCAAATAGCCAACATGTGAGCAGCTTGGTCATTGGCCGCAGGAACGTTGGTAAGAAGAAGATCCTGGGAAAAAGCCAAGGGATTCAGACCATACACACAGAAGAAAGGAGACTTCTGGGAAGAAGAATGCAGAGCGTTGTTGTGAGCAAACTCAGCCCAGGGAAGAAGATCCGACCAATCATCTTGGCACAGGGACACATGACAACGAAGAAACTGTTCCAAGGCCTGATTGACCCGTTCTGCGGCTCCATTAGACTGTGGGTGGTAAGCGGAAGAAAATTGGAGAGAAATGTTAAGAGCCTTGCAAAGAGATCTCCAGAACTTGGAAACAAACTGGGAACCCCGGTCGGACACAATCTCGGCAGGAAATCCATGAAGACGAAAAATGTGTTTAATAAAAAGTTCAGAGAGTTCAGGGGCGGAAGGCAGTTTCCGAAGCGGCGTGAAGTGAGCCATTTTGCTGAATCTGTCGATTACCACCCAGATGACAGTGTGGCCAGAAGAAACAGGGAGATCAACAATGAAATCCATTGCCAGGTGAGTCCAAGGTCGAGATGGAATGGGAAGCGGCAAGAGTAAACCCTTGGGGGGGGAATGTTCGGACTTGGAAACAGCACAAACGGAACAAGAAGAGACAAAGTCTTTAACATCTTTCCTTAGGGTCGGCCACCAAAGCAAACGAGACAAGAGCTCGGTTGTCTTCTTAATCCCGAGATGACCAGCCTGTTTGGAACTGTGAGATTGGGATAAAATGGCATGACGGAATTCCGGAGGAACAAAAGCAACACCAAGAGGAGTCTCTACAGGAGCCGACGACTGAGCGGAAAGTAACTGAGAGGCACAGGAGGGAAACAAGGCGGCAATAATCTTGGTAGGAGGCACAATGGGTTCAGGATCTTCAGGGCAGGAATCTTCAGGAACAAAACTTCTGGACAGAGCATCAGCCTTCCTGTTTCTGGAGCCAGGACGAAAGGTGATAACAAAATTAAAGCGAGAAAAGAAAAGTGCCCATCTGGCTTGGCGGGGATTGAGGCGCTTGAGGGATTGAATAAATTCAAGATTTTTGTGGTCAGTAAAGATGGTCACAGGAACTGAAGAACCTTCAAGTAAATGTCTCCATTCTTCCAGGGCCAACTTAACGGCAAGTAGCTCGCGATTCCCAACATCGTAATTTTGCTCTGGGGAAGAAAATTTTTTAGAGAAAAAAGCACAAGGATGAAGTTTACCATCTGAAGAAGATCTTTGAGACAGAACTGCTCCGGCTCCAACATCAGAGGCATCAACTTCCATGAAGAAGGGTAGTAGAGGTTCAAGGTGTCTAAGAATTGGAGCAGAAGAAAAGGCTTCTTTGAGGGTCTTGAAGGCTTCGAGAGCTAGAGGGGACCAGTGTTGAGGTTTACTCCCTTTACGGATCAAGGCAAGAATTGGAAAGATTTTGGAAGAAAAGTCTTTGATAAACTGTCTATAATAATTGGCGAAGCCAATAAACCTCTGAACTGCCTTGACGCTGGTAGGAAGGGGCCAATCCAAGATCGCAGAGACTTTGGCGGGATCCATCTTGAAGCCTTGTGGAGAAATGATGTAGCCAAGAAAAGGAATGGAAGAAGCTTCGAAGATGCATTTCTCCAATTTGGCGAAGAGATTGTTTTTCCTCAACCTGGAAAGAACTTCACGCACTTGGCAACGATGATCCAGAAGATTCTTAGAAAAAATAAGAATGTTGTCTAAATACACGACCACACACTGTCCCAAAAGATCACGAAAAATGTCATTGACTAATTCTTGGAAGACCGCAGGAGCGTTGCAGAGACCAAATGGCATTACGAGGTACTCGTAATGTCCATCGCGAGTATTGAAAGCGGTCTTCCATTCATCTCCCTCACGGATCCGAATGAGATTGTAGGCCCCACGTAGATCCAGCTTAGTAAAGAAATTAGCACCCTTAAGCCGATCAAAAAGTTCGGGGATGAGAGGAAGAGGATATCTGTTCTTTATGGTGATCTTATTTAACCCCCTGTAGTCAATGCAGGGCCGCAAACTACCGTCTTTCTTTTCGACAAAGAAGAACCCTGCTCCAGCAGGGGAGGTAGAAGGACGAATGAAACCTCTTTGAAGATTCTCCTGGATATATGACTTCATAGCAGAAGTTTCGGAGGGAGAAAGCGGGTAAGTGCGGCCTCGGGGGGGCATTGAGCCGGGTAAGAGTTCAATAGGACAATCATAAGGACGATGAGGTGGGAGAATCTCAGCGGATTTCTCATCAAAGACATCGGAAAAGGCTTGATACACAGGAGGAAGAGAAGAATTTGAAGATACTGAAGAAACTTTAACAACAGGAACAGCAGGCAAACAATTATGTAAACAAAATGAGCTCCAACGGGACACTTGTGTGGTGGACCAGTCAATGACTGGATTATGAACATACAGCCACGGCAATCCCAGGACAACAGGAGTGGAAGGGCAATCGATAAGAAGAAAAGACAGTCTTTCCAAATGCATAGTGCCCACCTTGAAAGAAAGTTCCTGAGTAGACTGCGAGATGATGGCAGAAGAGAGAGGACGATCATCAATCGCCAGGACTCGAAGAGGGGTTGCCAAGGGTTGGAGCGGAATAGCATGTTTACCGGCAAAGGCTCGATCCATGAAGTTGCCCGCAGCGCCAGAATGGAGGAAGGCTTGAGAAAGGATCTTCTTGGAGCCGAACTGGATTTGTATAGGAAGGAGAAAACGTTGAGCAGAGGAATGGGGAGAATGAAAAATTCCACCCAGGTAAGTCTCCCCAATCTTACCTAGGTTCTGGAGTTTCCCGGCTTCACTGGGCATTCATGGGCGAAGTGGGCTTTTCCCCCACAGTAGAGACATAACCCAGCAGCCCTTCTCCGGAGCTTCTCCTGTTCGGAAAGACGTGCCCGTCCAATCTGCATTGGTTCTTCAGGAGGTAAAGAAGAAGTAGCAGATGCCGCAGGAGGCGGAGGAGGAAGGTTGGAAGCCGGACTGGAGAGTAAGGGTCTTTGGAAGCGTGGAGCCAGGGTGGGTTGGAACCTGGAAAACTTCCTAGCGCGTTCCCTGTCAACTTCGACTTGGAACTCCCTTTGTCTGGTGTCAACTTTCACAGCCAACGCAACAAGATCTTCCCAGCGAGAAGGAATCTCCCGTGATACAAGATCATTCTTGATGCGCATTGCCAGGCCGTTGTAGAAGGCAGCTTGGTAACCATCATTATTCCAAGAAGTTTCAGCCACAAGAGTGCGGAATTCGATGGCGTATTCCGGAACAGAACGAGTCCCTTGCTGCAGCTGAAATAAACGAGCCGAGGCAGAGGTAGCCCGACCAGGAGCGTCGCACACAGTGCGGAGGTCATGGATGAAGGCCTTGGCATCGTCAATAACCGGGTCCTCCTTCTCCCAAAGAGGAGAAGCCCACTCCAGAGCTTTCCCTTGCAATCGGGTGATGATATAGCCCACCTTCGCTCGCTCCGAGACAAACTGACCTGGAAGCAGGGTGAATTGGATCTCACACTGGTTGATGAAACCACGGCATGATTCCGGATCACTGCTGTACAGAGGAGGAGCAGGGATGCGAGGCTCGGAAACCTGGAGCGGAGTAGCAGGGACCGGCAGGGGGACTGGAACCACTGGAGACAAGGCAGACAATTTCTCCAGGATTGCTTCTAGTGCCTGGCCGAAGTGGGTTTGTTGGGCTTCGTAGGTCTGCATGCGAGAAGCCAATCCACGAACAGCTCTGCCGACATCAGTAGGAACTTGAGGCTCCTCAGAAGGGTCCATGGCCCAATTATACTGTCAGGGCCCGAAGGCTCTGTTGTGGTGTGGACCAAGGAGGAGACAAAACAACACCAAGTTCGCAGTACAAGAGGGTTTATCAGAAGAATGGTCAAAAGCAGCCAATTGGTCGGTACAGGCAGCGAAGAATCAGAATCGTTAAACAGGCAATAAGTCAATACACGGAGAATCCAAATAGCAAGAAATCGCACCCAGGAACTATACAAGATAGACCTATAATTGGGCAATGACAGGATGGGCAAATAGATTTAAATAGTCCATAGTTTGGCGCCAAAACTTGACGCGCTGACGTCATGACGCCGACGCCGGCGTCCTCACGTTGGTGTCCTGACGCCGACGCACATTCTGACGCCGGCGTCCATTCCGTCGCCGGCGACCAATCCTGGGGCGACACGTTTCTGACGCAGTCCTACTGCGACCAGGAAGAACCGCATGGTGGAGCAGGAGGTCGCCATCTTGGATGTCCCGTGGGGTAAGTTCCTCCATTTCCATTACAGGTGCATGGATATTCCACATTGGTAGTGATGGGCGAATCTCTCCCATTTGCGAAAAATCGTGAAAACTCAAAGTTCAAGAAAAATTAGTGAAATTCGGCCATTTTCACAAAAAAATCTTGAAATTTGGATGTTTTCACGAAAAATTTGTGAAATTCGGATGTTTTCACGAAAAATGTGTGAAATTCGGACGGTTTCATTCAAAATCGAGCAATTTGAACCTTTTCACGAAAAAATTAAGCATTTTGATTGTTTTCACAAAAAAATCGCGAAAAACGGAAATTGCCACAGGAGAATTTTCACCGGTGAATTTTTGTGAGAGATTCGCAAATTTATTCAATGGAGGCGAAACACGTGAATTTGCGGCAAATTCTTGCCTGGCGAATTTATTCGCCCATCACTACACATTGGTGTATGGCTTAGTTGAGTCACCAACCCCCTAAACAGTAGTGTGTGGTTGGGATTTATGCCTGATCAGTGGGCAGGAATGATAAAGGACAAAGAACCCCTGTGCCCATCATGATCCTACTTGAGCACCACCATACCCTTCCACCACTTCTGAACCTTTTTCTTTATCATTTCTAGTGCTGCGTCATAATGTCATTGTGGCAAGGACACCGAATTTAGATTTAAATAGATTTTCAGTCTCTATATCCTTTGGTCAATCGTAGATCTCAATGTGAGTTCCTGGGTGTCATTTTCTTAATGATTTCCTGGATTTCTGACTTTATTACCTAATTCTTGACTTTGCTATTTTACTGCCCACACTAACTTGTTCTGTAACTGACCCCCTTTTGCTACCTCACTGGTCAAACCTGTTACTGTCCACCACTCCTCAGTTCTCACTTTTTGGTCCACACACCCTGTAATCTATTGGGATAAGGAATTTGTACCTTTATCTAATGACTTGTAACCAAATCTTAACCTTCTCCAATTCAAGTCGATGGCGTGTTGCATTGGTACATCATAACCAGTAATTAGGTAGCATATGATTTTGATTTGTTGTTGAGGAGATATGGACAACCAGATAAAAATAGCTCAGAAGTACATATATTGTCTCCTTAGCAAAAAAAAATATAAAATAAAAACCATGTTGCCACTGTGATTTTTAGAGATTTGGAGCTGATACAGACAGACAAAGAGATTGAACTGATGACAGAAAGTAGAACATGCTGGGAAGTCAGTGTCTGGATTAATATTACAATAATGATCAAATGTCTATGTCTGCAGCTGAAATCACAGAGGCAGTTGGGGGTCAGTGAATGTTCTTCCAGATGCAGTAAGCTTAAACACCGGAGCGACCTGATTCCTAGAAAATAATGATAATAATCAGAAATCTTGCGGCTGTTAAGTTCACTCCAACCTCCCTCGCCCCGGTCAGATGTCAGAATATCAGAATAATGCTTTGCCGGCTGTTACCGTCTTTTCCATCAGATGCATATTAGGGCCATAGATAGTTTCCAAGGCTTTAACAGTCTCCTAGCATTTATCTCAGATAAAGTTACAGCATTTGTCCTCAGAATTTTATTAGAACTATTTTATATAATTCTGCTGCATTAAGACCAGCCTCAACCTCCAACTCTACAAAAGCAATCAACAGGATAGACGCAACACCATTGTATAATATATTCTGGCCCGTTTATTGTGCTCTTAGAGGTCCAACAAACTGCACAATTGTGTGTAACCATTTCTTGCTCTAGAGGCCCAGTCAACTGGTGGATATTTTTGGTGAATGGTGCTTGGAAAAGCTAAACTTGTTGGGCAAGGTTTTTTTTTAAATTTGCACTTAACCCAAAATAATAACTTGTCTCTATAAATTAGGTTAGAATACACTCATACAGATATCCACTGGATGGTTCCAACAGCCAACCAGAAGAGAGCTGGAAGCCAAATTCAAGTTCACACCACTTGGGAGCAGACAAGGCATAATGAATGGACATGTACCATACACAAATATGTATATTTTATTTATTAGTGTCTGACTAGGCAACAGGAAGCTCATGTAAACAAAGAAATCATTCAGGCACGTTGTGCAAAGCATAACTTAGCAGAATATCCCACAAATGCAATGTTGCAGTTTAATATCTACTTTCCTACTTAATGACGGTTTTTATACGGATCTTATTATTATCTCATTTTACAAGCTGGAAGCACTCAGGAAACTGCCATGGAATATACTATTCCTTCGCTAAACGACTGAAAGAATAAATACTAATAATGGTTACGCATGTGTGGGGCTCTCCTGGCCGCATTAAATAATCCAGGCAAAGCTACCAACGGGGTTAGTTTCCAATGTCCCCAGCAACTTTATGGAGTTGAGTTGCTGAGGAGTTTAGGAATGTTGTGAATCACCAGTAGGAGTGGTAGTCAAATTACATATTTTGGGTGAATTTATGTGTTATATTTAAGAGTTCTGGGTTCCAGCCTTTTCTGCAGTTACGCGTCATATTTCAAGTCATGGAGAAGGAGCAGATAAGAAACTCATAAGGCTATTAATATAAACTGCCTTGTAGATATATCTATCTATAACATAGCAAATGAGATAGGGTTGGCTGGGACTTAAATGGAATCCATCATTCCGGCTGGGATTCAAAGGTAAAGAGGCTTCAAACAGAGAAATATCACTCGATTTGCTCTGCACTCTGCCTTTGGGAAAGACAAGGTCATTGGAAAGTCTATTCTCAACTCGCTTATTTCTCTAGAGCTTATAAAGTCAGTCTTTCCTCTTATAATAAGCATACAATTATATATACCTGTACTATTAAAACTCTCTTTGCCCCTATATATTAAGCACCTACTGTATTTAGTAATACCAATCCCTATTACAGTAGGGAAATGAGAGCAGAGCAGACAGTAACCCTTCCAACACTTTCCTCTTGTCTCTGTCACTATATATTAGGTACCTATCTAGTGCTACCAATCCTTATTTTTGTAGAGAAATGAGAGCAGAGCAGGCAGTAACCTTTCCCACGCTTATCACTTGTCTCTGGCCATGTATATATTAGTATTCTGGTTATAGAACTGGTACTCCAGAAGAGCAGCCATCCCACCAAGTAGACAGAGAACCATAACAAAAGACATATCAATATGACATTTTCACTCCCTGGAATGACTGACTTCTGAAAAAGTATCTATTGCTTTAGCGAAACAAAGGCCTTCTTGGGCACTTTATGGGCCGAGGACCCTCCCAACCCATTTTATAGTACCTCCACTCCAGCCTCCTCCAGGGTGCACCCCCTGGCTGCTTCATCAGTTTATATACCCACCTTTCCACCCTTTCTGTTAATACTTTCTGCATTCCATAGAAACACTGTTCTCTTTAGAAGGCAAATCTCACAGAGCAGTTAAAAGGGTAAGATAGCATGAGCTGAAGTGAGAAAGCATTTAGTGAAAATGGGCCAAGTACCATAAGTTGTGGCAGAATTCCGCCCCATCAGTGAAGAGCACTTTGGCTGCTGTATGAAACACTCAATTAGTGACAATAGCCGCATTCCTCTAACAAACAAAAACTCTTTTTGCTTTGGTCCAAAAACCTGGAAGAATGGCAGGCTCTCGAAATTCTACATGACTGCCAGGTTACTATTTCATCAGCGTAGAGAGAAAGAATGCCCTCTTCAGTTGCATGTGTGTGCCAGGGATAGGGAATATACCAGCACCCCAACATGCTCATAAACATCATCTGAAATCAATTGTTACACAAGACAACACTGACTGTTGTGGCTACACCGGTGCTCAGGATGTTTTTGATAACATTTTGTAGCCAGAGCTTCATTGCTGAGCAAATACCACAACCCAAACCCCCTCAAACTCCAAAGTCCCATCACCCCAAGATAACAATAACAAGATAATGATAATTCATTCAATTTACACTATATTTTTGGGATGTAACCTAAACTATTTTTGATGATGGGCAGATGCCAACTGATTTATTTTCTTCTTCTTCTTCATTTTAGTAGTACTCATCCAAATGCCCTAAAGTGCGGGTATCCCTATAGGCCAAAATAGATTCTTATCCTAAACTGCAACAAGGATTTCAGGTTAAAGAGGAATGAAGCCAAAAATATAGTCCACCAAAGTGAGGTCAGGACTGAGACATACGGGTCTCAAGACAAAGACTGGTCCATGTATGAGTATGAGAGTAGGGCTTAGTGGTTTCAGACTAGGATGAGAAAATTAAGACATAGGACTGAAGATGATGACGTTAGGTATTGTCTGGATTTGCAATCAAGGTTACAAGTCTTTATTGTCCAAAACTAGACAAAACTGGATACCATAATACATACAAGGCTCAGTGGAGACCATGCTCAACGGTTCAGGGCTGAAAGAATTATAGTGAGCAAGACTAAATCAAGATGAAGAGGGACCACCACACAAAACCAAGACAAGAATGCAAACTTGGGCAGCAATAACAAGCCTACGGCTTTGTCACTTGAAACATGTCATGACCAATGAAAAGCTTTTTGGTGCACAAGTTGCTCCTCCTTATTATATCTACATTAAAGCTAGAGGGCTCAGAAGGAGGTATCAGAAAAACCTTACACAATATATGCTGTGTTCACTGATACATAATGGAAGGTTGGTGCGGAGACCTACAGTTTGGGTCAAGCACAACACTACCCACCCAATTTAGAGATATGACCAAATCACCAGCACAAAGAACCGATACAGGAGCAACTCTGAAAGAGCAAGAGAACAAATACAACAGGCAAAAACACGACCAAAGGCAATAGCACCAAAATTTGAGTCCTCAGACTTGTTTTGGCCCCATGTACAAGAACACTCCTCTACAGTATTTAGCAATGGGTACAACCTGATGATCTGGGGATATAATTAGTGATGGGTGAATTTGTCCACATGAAATTTGCGAAACGGCGGAAAATTTCCGAAATGCATTGAAGTCAATGGGCATCCTAATAATTTTGATGTGCAACAATTTTTATGCACGCGACTATTCTGACGAGTGCCCAAATTTTTTTGAAGTGGAGGATATTTCGTAGGAGTTTCACGAATTTATTCGTTGGCGCCGAAACGTGGAAATTTGCAACTAATTCGCCTGCCAATTTTATTCGCCCATCACTACATATAATGGCCTGAAGGCACAAATGTTAAGGTATAACACAGACGTGCTATACATATGTTATGTTTGTAGCTGTACTATTGGGCCCAATGTTCTACCCTGCCGTTTCCATTATACCAGAAAAAATTATATTTCTGCACTTTGTATACTGTATAAACCTGTATTACAAATCCCTCTCTTTCCTGATGTTGTGCATCAGCCAGAGAAGGATACCTGGAGCATTCTCCTGCTGGGAACCAGTAAGAATCTCATCACCAGTACGACGTGTCCTACTTTCAAAGTTCACACTCAGTGTGGGTCGAGGTAATTACCAGCAACTCTGGTGTGAGCCAGCTGCTTAGGAACACCAATAAATTATTTACTAAAGCCTGTGTGGGTTTCTGGGTTATCATTACGCTCACGTTAGCTCCAATTTAAAGTGTCTCGCCTGGTGGTTTGGCTCAAAAAAATCAGATTGTTTTGACTTAAAGGCTTATTTGGAGCCTAACGAAAAAACAATGGGGAATCTTTCATTTGGCTTCTCCGGCAATTAAATACTGTTCCTGGGCCTACAATGAGCACTTTTTAAATTTTTACCGATCACTTAAATAAAAGGCAGCTCCTTAATAAGAAAATATGTAATTAGTGTCACAGATATAATTCAGCTCGAAAATACCATTCAGCTGCCAATTATTGGCTGATTGGTTGTAGCAAATCTGAGCTGGGCTTTGAAAAGTTATATCTCAGATTAACAACATTTATATTTGCCATGGATATTTATTTATAAGGAATTCACTGATAACATTCATCATTGTTAACATTCAAAACCCAAAGTGTACCCTCATCACTAAACAGCTCTGCTTCTCCCATGATGCAACTGGAGTTTCAATATAACCCTCGATCAATTTATTGTGCACACACTACATGAGACTCCTGTGTTCATTGATACTTAATAGAAGATAAATTGGTTCATACACTGCTCATAACAATCACCAGCTAGGGGCACAAGAATGTTTAAAGAGGTTGTATCCCTTTTGGCAGAACTCCGTTTATAATCAGAACATTTATATGTTGATTTGCGTTCATTAAAATGTGATACAATGTCCTTGAGTATTTGTCTGCTGCTAGGAATTTATAGCAGATGATGAGCTAAAACCTTCATCTTTTATCTTATATACCACATGGTAGGGCAGTGGTGCCCCCATTTGGGGGGCCTGGGGCAGGAGCTTTAGATGTTCCTAAGCTGAGGGTCAGTTAGGGAAAGATTTGCAGAGATTTCCTATTTGCTCTTCAGGTTAGCCTTCCACTCAATTGAGGTGAAGGCTTATTTTTGAACAATCACTATATTAGTAACACAAGAGTAGTTTCTTGTATAGGAGATAAGGGGACCACAAATGAGACTTGAACAGAAGAACTGTGAAACCCTAAGCAATAGGGCAAGACTGACACTATAGGATGAGATGGTGAAATTTGGGCAAGATCATGACAGAATAGCAGGAAGTAGACAAAAGGGTAAAGTGGATACAGGGTGGAAAGATGGAGAGAGTAGGGCAGGATGGAGACAACAGAACAATATATAGACAAAAGGAAAAGATGGAGACAATTGGACAAGATGGAGAGAGCAATACAAGATGGAGTAAAAGGTTGGGACAGTAAGACATGACATCGACAGCAGGACAAGATGGAGGCAAAAGGGTAAGATGGAGACAACAGAACAAGATGGAAACAGTTGGGCAGTGTAGTAGGATGGAGACTGTGGCAGGATGGTGACAGTAGGGTGAGATAACAACAGTAGGGTAAGATGGAAACAGTAGGGTGATATAAAGACAGTAGGGTAAGATGGAGACTGTGGTAGGATGGAGACAGTAGGGTGAGCTAAAGACAGTGCGGTAAAATGGAGACAGTAGGGTTAAATGGATACAGTAGGGTGAGATAAAGACAGTAGGGTAAGATGGACACTGTGGCAGGATGAGACAGTAGGGTGAGATAAAGACAGTAGGGTAAGATGGAGACTGTGGTAGGATGGAGACAGTAGGGGGAGATAAAAACAGTAGGGTAATATGGAGACAGTAAGGTGAGATGGAGACAGTAGGGTAAGATAAAGACAGCAGGGTAAGATGGAGACTGTGGCAAATGGATAGGGTAATATGGAGACAGTAAGGTGAGATGGAGACAGTAGGGTGAGATAAAGACAGTAGGGTAAGATGGAGACTGTGGTAGGATGGAGACAGTAGGGGGAGATAAAAACAGTAGGGTAATATGGAGACAGTAAGGTGAGATGGAGACAGTAGGGTAAGATAAAGACAGCAGGGTAAGATGGAGACTGTGGCAAATGGATAGGGTAATATGGAGACAGTAAGGTGAGATGGAGACAGTAGGGCAAGATGGAGACAGTTTAGTAGGATAAAGACAGTAGGGTAAGATGGAGACAGTAGGGTAAGATGGAGGCAGTAGGTTGAGATAAAGACAGTAGGGTCGGATGGAGACTGTGGCTGGATGGAGATATTAGGGTGAGCTAAAGACAGTAGCATAAGATGTGGACAGTAGGGCAAGACTGAGACAATAGGAAAATATGATGATAGTAGTAGACAAGATGGTGATTATATGGCTGTGACAATAGGACGTTATGGTGACAGTAAGATAAGATGGAGACAGCAGTACACAGTGTGTAAAACACCTCTGGAGCTTGTATCACTCGTGTTTTGCTCAGACTTACAGGAAAGGCAATTGATTAACAGCAAGCTAACACTGAGACCAATCAAAATCAGACAAGGATAAGGTATCAGTGCAAAATAGGAACCCTGCCATTCATACCATAGATCACAAGTAGTTCCCACACCAGACTCAAACCCCATTTGTTTCTTGAAGAATGGCTACATGGATTGGTTCTGGTGTCTATGGATCTTATTCTAGCTAAAGGAATAAATACACCATCTCAATCTCTAATCAGAAATGTATCACTTGCAAGCAGAGCTCATCAGGTAAAGGAAGTGGAACTACAAGTTGATGCAACATTGAAACAATTTCCTCATTCTACATTGTGGCCCTAACGTGGGGTTCCTCTAACACAGGGATCCCCAACCTTTTTTTACCCGTGAGCCACATTCAAATTTAAAAAAAGTTGGAGAGCAACATAAGCAAGAAAAAAGATGCTGGGTGCCAAATATGTGTTGTGATTGGCTATTTGGTAGCCCCTATGCGGATCGGCAGCCTACAGGAGACTCTGTTTGGCAGTACATCTGGTTTTTATACAACCAAAACTTGCCTCCAAGCCTGGAATTCAAAAATAAGCTCCTGCTTTGAGGCCACTGGGAGCAACATCCAAGGGGTCGGAGAGCAACATGTTGCTCACGAGCCACTGGTTGGGGATCACTGCTCTAACACTACACAGCCCTAACAGAATCGTTTCTCAAATTTCTTTGGCAGAAAACATAGAATTATGGTGAGTGTCAAGTTCCGCTGGAGCCGTTTGTGCTCGTTACTATTGTTCATTTCTCTCAGAGTAAGAAGAAGGTATTAAATATTAAATATATCCTTTTATAATTTAACAACTTTTAATTTTGTGAAGGATTCATGTGGAAGTCAGTTAGCAGCCCATACATTACCCAGCAGAACATTGTACTGAATCTTAAAACTTAGTGGCACTTCTACATGTTTCATTCTGATGCGGGAAAGTGGGGGTGAGAGATATGAAGATATAGAGATTTTTTTGGTGCAGTCTTTGACAAAGGTACTCATAATGACAATCATGTTGAATAAGTAGTATAGAAGTTTATATATAGTTACACTAATCAAGTATTCTCATATTTAGACATTTGGGTGGGAGATGCCACATTCACTCTCTTCAGACAGTAGAAGTTTGATCATTGCCCAGATCATTACATTTATACTTATAGGAAAAGCTGACATATTGTTTCCCTTACTGTCACCATCGTGTCCTACTGTCCCGAGCTTTGCCAACTGTCTCTATTTTTCCCTACTGTTTCCATTTTGCCCTACAGTCTCCATCATGTTTTACTGTCCTAATCTTTCTGAACTCTTTTCTGCATCTAGTCCTACTATCTCCATCTCTACCAACTGTCTCCATCTCGTCCTGATCTTTCTAAACTGTTTTCATCTTGTCCTACAGTTTCCATCTTGCCCTATTGTCTTCCATCACTATCAACTTTCTTCATCTTGCCCTACTTTCTCCATCTGGTCCTAATGTCTTCATCTTTTCTTACTGCCCCCATTCTTACAGTCCCGATCTTCGTGAACGGTCTTCATCTTGTCCTACAGTCTCCACCTTGCCTTATTGTCTCCATCTCTAACTACTGTCTCCATCTTGTCCAGATGTCTTCATCTTTTCCTACTACGCCCATCTTGTTCTGCTGTCTCCATCATGTCTTACAGTTCTTAACTACTTGAACTGTCTCCATCTTGTGCAACAGTCTACATCTTGCCCAACTCTCTCCATTTCAACCTACTGTATCTATCTGGTCTACACCTGTCTCCATCATCTCATAATGTAATCTCAATATTCTTCTACAGTCTCCGCCTTGTTCTTCTGGCTCTACCTTCCCCTGTGTCTCCATCTCACTGTACTGTCTCCATCTTCCCCTACTGTAATCACGTTTACCCTCTGCTCCTCTACAACTGCAGCCCTGCATGAGGCCGGGGCAGTTTTGTTTTACCCCCCGTCTTAGACATTTATACTGTAAAGTTGTAGGCCCCTTGCTACTTTTATGCACTCTGGGCCATTATAGATAAAGCAGCAAGAAGATCCAGCTTAGGGAATGAGAAAAGTGGTTACAAACTTGAAAACCATATACTGGTCTATGCTATGATATCAGTTCTGGGATTATCAGTGAGTTACATTTTATTCTGAGCTTAGAATGATTCTTTGGTTACCACGCAGGTACCGGCAACTGATTCACAGCTTACATTAAGACATTAGGGGAGCTGTTCCTACCTGTTGGGGTGAGATGTCTCCAGGTAATCATAGGCTCTGGGCGTCCGTAGGCAATGCACATCAGTGTCACATTGCTGCCCTCGTTCACAGTGATATCTTCAGAAATATTGGAGATCTTTGGCGGAACTGTTAAAATAAGACACACAGGCTGAGTTAAATAAAGTTGCAGTTGACTCAGTTGTCTCATATTATAAACCTATTAACATGATCAGTACTAAGCATTGCCATCTGATCCCATGTCCTGGTAATGGCACTTCCACTGGGCTTTATTTTCAATGTTACAGTCTCCTGGAAATTGCAAGACACAGTTATTCCACAAGGACCATGGAGGCCCTCAAGTCAACTTGCAGCTCACTTGTCTTCATGGGAACATCAAACGCAACGTAAATGCCTAAAGCTTTCCTTAGGAGGGGTATGTATTTTTGAGGGAGTGGAAATCCTCTGAATATTATCAGTAGCTATTTAAAGGGGTTTCCTGGCAAACAATAAAACTTAGGAACCAAGTTTTGGTGTAACCAATCTGGCTCATCATCATTTTCAACCATCAGGCCAATGACTGGCTCACACAGAGGGGACCAGTGAAATGCCATTAGCTATGAACCATGTGCACGGTGCAGTTTGGTGCAGTTCTTTCTCACTGTGGAACTCAAGCTCTTAGAATGACACAACACTTATTGCACTTCTGTTATACAGTATATAACCTGTGATTTACCTGCCCATGATTGAACCAACAAAGTAATGACTGCATCTGCAAGGAATTATGGAAATCTGCTCATATAAGGAGCTGGGAGCTGCATATCAAGGTGTGATAGATTTTCAGGCTTGTCTTAGTGTTCCCCAAATTAGCGAGATGGCTGAAAGAGCAGCCCTGGTACCTATGGTATGTGCGCTGAATTAATTAAAGGAATGATCATTCTACTTCCAGCCTGAGCAACCAGAAATGGCAACCCTTGAAGCTGCTGCAGAGACGCAACCCTGGGGATCTGTCACAACAAAAATGAAATAACAAGAGAAAAAAAAGTATTTCAAGTTCTATGTGAAAGCCCAAGTCTAGACATATGTGTCTAACCAACTGAGCTACTGTATTTTCCCACCATACAGAACAGAGAGAAAGAAGAAAGGGCCTAGGTGAAGGGACAAGTCTGCAAGGATTCCCCATCACATAGACATGCATCACACAATAAAGGTGCATTAGGCTGTTCCTATTCCTCAGCTATGGGTAATGTGTTTTGGGCTGTGCTGTTGATGAGTGCAAGTGCTGGAGTCCTAAGGCAGGCACTATAGGGCTCCAGCCAAAGGTTTGGGGGTAGATGTGTCTATTGTTTGATTAGGGATTACTTTAGGAATGTATTAAGGTATGAATATTCTTACTTTGTACTGCCTCACCACTTAATTAACCCAGTCTTTGTAGTACTTAAACGGATTCTGTCATGATTTCTATGGTGTAGCTTTTATTTCTAAATTACACTGTTACGTCTTCAAAGAATTCACTCTACCACGTAAAATGGTATTCCTAACCTACCAAGTGTATTTTAGTTGTAATATTGGTGTTCAGGTGCATCTCAGGTCATTTTGTCTGATCATGTGCTTTCAGAAAGAGCACTATGGAACTGCTTTCTGAAAGGCTGTTGTTTCTCCTACTTAATGTAACTGAAGGAGTCGCAGTGGGACATGGATTTTTACTATTGAGTGATGTTCTTATATCTACCAGGGAGCTGTAATCTGGTTACCTTCCCATTGTTATGCTGATGGAATACTGGGGGGGGTTGATCTAATTCCAGTACAGCAGTAAAGAATGACTGAAGTTTATCACAAATCACATGACTGGGGGCACCTGCCATGTGTCAGATTTTAAAATTAAATATAAAAAAAATCTATTTAAAATTCTGCTGGAGCACCACAATGAACTGAAAACATGTTTTCCCATGACAGTATCCCTTTAAACGCAGTCACCTGTCTTAAAAGGGAAAGATCGAGTACCAAACTCTATAACATTTGGAGGCTGTCGCTGAGTTACTGGTAGAGATTCAGCTGATGGGTCAGAACCTTCACCACACTGTATTCACAATCATGGGGCTAAATCAATAAAAGCTCAAAACTTTACACCCACACCAGGTCCAGCAGCCAATTAGATATTGGCTTTTAAACAGTTGACCTGTAAATTATAACTGCTGATTGGTTTCCATGGGTTACTAGTACCTGGCACAAACTTGTCAGATCATTTGCTGATTGAGGGAAATGTTTACCATTCCAAAAGGCAGAATAACTAACATGAAATTTAGGAAATCTTTTAAAAATCAACATTCCTATCTCTGTAATGATTGTACCAACGAAGATCAGCCCCTCCATCCTGCACTCACTCTGCTGTATAAGAGGGTTTCTGTATATAGAAAGAGCTTCATGGCTTCCTTTCCCATCAAATAACCCTATCCTATTAACAGTTAACCCTTTCATAGCATAGCTGAGGTTTAATAATAGGGTTGGCCTGTGTTGTTCCCTTTCAACCACTAGATGGTGCTTCTTGCAGCTGTGTTCAGCCCTTTCCTAGTGTGGATCAGAAGTGTCGACAATGCCTTGAAATCTACAAACTGTAGAATCGAGAGAACATAATAGGTGGCACCCTACAATGAATAGAGGTGACTTTGAGCTTCCCCAACAACTGACTGGTGTATAGTCCTTGTTTGGGTCTCCAAAGTTTACAGGCTCTCCATGCGACACTGAACTACAACTCCCAGCATTCCCCCCAAAGGCCTTATCCCCAAGGAATGGGATAAGAAGTAAATCATGGAGCCCCCCTTGTGCAGTAAAAGTGCCAAGAAGGAATCAGAATCTTAAAGAACCCCAAAAGTAAGCTGATGATTAAAAACAGCACTGCTGTGCTACAAAAGACATTAGGATTAGTTTCCCTTTATCAGGATAAGGGATGAGGAAGAACAGACCAACTGCAATGAAAGTCATTTCCATGTCACTGTGCTGCTCTGGATATAACACACATAAGGCAATGGATGGGGTTCCATACTGAATGCTGATTAGCCAGTGAAACAGCAACCAAACCTCCTTTAGGTAGATAATCAGATTGTCTTTTCTAAAGACGCCACAATGGGTTTATCTGTTGCACAGGGAATTAGCGGGACTCAGACTAATATGGAGGGATGAATATGTAACGAATGGACTGATATCTACCATCTTGCATTCACTGGCAGCACAGCACACACAAAGCGTTTTTATTTGATCAATTGTTAGGAAGTCTATTGCATCAAAATTGGGAATATTTTTCATGTCAGAACCTGTTGGAAAACACCAAACTGCATTTTCTTTTTAATTTGGTCTTCAGAATCATTCTTAACTCTCAGGCAGTAATATAATGATGTAAATATCAATTAGTCTTCCAGTGCTGAATTTCATGGGGATTGGGCAGGGATTTGAATATTGAAAGATATTGTTTTAAAGAAGGTGAAACTGAAGTTTAAATATTAGCATGTTCATTTTATTGTGTAAGTGATGACTAGCGATGGGCGAATAAATTCGTCAGGCACAAATTCGCGGCGAACTTCACCGCTTGTGAATAAATTTGTGAAATTTATATAGCGGCGAAAATTCCGCTGCAGCAAAAAAACAATTGTCGCGCGTCAGAATAGTTGCTCGAGTTCAAATTGGCGCGCATCAAAATTATTTTGACACCCATTGACTTCAAAGCGTTTAGCAAATTTTTCACCGTTACCTAAATTTTTGCACGAAGCGAAACAGCACAGATTTGCCCATCACTAGTGAAGCACAGTCGAGCTGGCAATTACCCTTCCAACACTTTCCATTATGTTCATATTTATTAAAGTTTTCAATAAAAAAAATTAGAACCCTATATATTAGGCACCTATCTAGTGCTTCCAATCCCTATTTCTGTAGGGAAATGAGAGTAGGAGAAACACAATGATCCCTATAACTTTGCATTAAACAACTGCTCATGGAGCAAATATCCAATGCCCATGCAGGCTGCCAAGTTCAATACATAAAACTTCCAAAAAAAATCTAATTTCATTATCAGCCCAAACCCTCCTTCATTTTACATTGCCATTACTCTGTATGATCAAGGAGCTTTGTCGGTTTTAATTAAGCAATCTTCTCTCCTGTGCAAACATTCCCCTCTCCCTCGTGTGCGGCCGGACACGTTAAAGTAAATAATCTCTCCATCCTGAATTCTGATAGAGATTCAGTAGGACAACCCTACATTTGAAGCCAGTACTTAGTGTATCCGGTGCAATTTCCCAGGGCAGGGCTTGGACTTTTGGAATATAAATTTTTGGAATACATTACTTAAAGGGATACTGTCATGGGAAAAATTTTTTTTTTTCAAAATGAATCAGTTAATAGTGCTGCTCCAGCAGAATTCTGCACTGAAATCCATTTCTCAAAAGAGCAAACAGATTTTTTTATATTCAATTTTGAAATCTGACATGGGGTAGACATATTGTCAATTTCCCAGCTGCCCCAAGTCATGTGACTTGTGCTCTGATAAACTTCAATCACTCTTTACTGCTGTACTGCAAGTTAGAGTGATATCACCCCCCCTCCCTTTTCTCCCCCAGCAGCCAAACAAAAGAACAATGGGAAGGTAACCAGATAGCAGCTCCCTAACACAAGATAACAGCTGCCTGGTATATCTAAGAACAACACTCAATAGTAAAAACCCATGTCTAACTGAGACACATTCAGTTACATTGAGAAGGAAAAACAGCAGCCTGCCAGAAAGCATTTCTCTCCTAACGTGCAGGCACAAGTCACATGACCAGGGGCAGCTGGGAAATTGACAAAATGTCTAGCCCCATGTCAGATTTCAAAATTGAATATAAAAAAATCTGTTTGCTCTTTTGAGAAATGGATTTCAGTGCAGAATTCTGCTGGAACAGCACTATTAACTGATTCATTTTGAAATTTTTTTTTTTCCCCATGACAGTATCCCTTTAAGAAAGGGACATAAATCTGGTTTACCCAGCACTGGGCATGCCCAGTAGGTACTCACAGCACTAAAGAGCTCATTGAACATGTGAAGTGTCACGGACACCAAGGGAGGCTAACCATAACCATATAAATAGCCACTAATAGAAAGGCCATTGCCAGATCTTTATACACGGTCAACATGTATCACCCAAGAAAGGAAACAGTTAACCAGAGACAGTTTATACTTCTATGTCATTCTCTGCAGATAAAGTGCCGGAGTGTGAAACGAGTTGATAAAGGATTTTGATTACTAATTGCTATTCATTTTAAAGGTAAGTGGATTTAATTTGGTATAATAATAAAGATTATTCGCTTTAGCGACACAGAGTGACCCTTTCTCTGTTGTCGCACAAAGTACTCAAAGGCGTCAGTTTATATCCCGCTCTCTAGTGCTGGTTGGTATGGGCCTGCCTATGGCACTCCAGCTTTTGTTCTGCGTCTGTGTAATTATCTCTCCATTATGCATTAATGTATTTTATTATTCATGGCGAGTAAATGCAAAAATGGACACGTTAAACACACGCTGTTCTCTCAATAACAAGAGTAATGATTAATGTGTAGGTAGAGATTCTATATTGCCGACTTACTGCAAATGCTCTATACCTGGACTGTGTCCTACTGACTGAGGTTAAAGACTACTCGCTCGCTATAGCCATTCCACCCACTGTTTGAGTCACAGAATCTAAGCTTTCCCAAGCAACTGGTCAGATATGGTGGTTGTCCCCTATACTGTTAACTTCACCTATGGAATAAAAAGTCAAAGCCATTAGAAGAGGTCTTGGCACCTAAATTTTTCCACCCATGGGCCGAGCAGGTATCCTCCTGTTCTAAACAGTCCATGGACTGAGTGTCAGATTGGCCACCACTCTTTATTCCAATCATTCATGCTTATCTCAGAGTTCAAATATTTCTGAGACCCTGCAAATGAGGTGACGTGGCACCTTCTGGTCTACAGTTCTACCTCAAGACAAGGTTGGTAGATCCAAAATCAGCTCGGCATACCAAACTGCCAGAAAATGAAGAAGCAGATTGATGTGGAAAGTACTGCCCCAAAGCTGAGAGACACACAATGTTTTTACAGCTATAAAGTTGGATTTGAAAGTCTGGTACATCTGTCATGAGACATTGCTTTATCTCAGAAGATCCTCAGAAGAAACCATGCTCCACGTATGATCGGAACAGTGTTTCTCAAACTGTGGGGCTGACTGGGGGCCCAGGCTTAAGGTCAGTAAGGAGAGATTTAGGGATAATTATTATACTTCTTGATGTCCTCCTTGAAATAAGAGCGAGACTTGGGGTGAACGTTGATTTGATGTCCTAGATATTCTCAGACTTATGACTGAATGTTGGATACAGCGATGTTCACATATATCTGTAACCTTATTATGAGCTAAGGGGGGACCCAGTTAAGAAGTGGGTATCAAGGAGGGAGCTTCACATAAACAAGTCTGGAAATCACTGTTTGGAAACCTAACGTGACAGCTACCCTTTGAGTTTAGGTTTTAAAGTTTTATCGGATATTGTTTGCTATAAGGTGTCTAGAACCAGTTCAATGGGTACTTGCTCCCTGGGAAACGACCCCCATGCATCCACCTGACCAACAACACCCCTCTTGCCACCACTGCCCCGAAAGGCCCCCCACACTCCTGCACTGTCCTCGTGTTCCATACCCCCAAACTAAATTGGTATAGCTACAAACACTCATTACCAAAAAACCAGACCCACACTGGAAACATCACGTTACAGAACTAATGAACCTACTAATTCTCATTGCATATAACGAGAAACCAGTTTGGGGGCTATAAAAATAACTTGTCCCCTTGGTTACGGCAATTTGTAATCAGCGAGCAATTAACCTGCGAGTGAACTAATAGGATGCGGCCAACCTGCAAGAGATTGCTCACTTGTTACGTTAGTTACCCTTTGTATTCTGACGAGTGTTACCCCCACAAATCATGTTTCTCTGCTGTAACCCCAATAACAACATTAGGAAGAACTGATGATTTAAACAGTAAATACCTATCCCTTTCTTAACGTTCCATCTAGAATAGACTCATTATTCCACAAACAATGATTTATCAGCTGAAACCGTGTCACCCCCCCCTCCCATCTTGCCGCCGCCATTATGAAAACTAATATTAGTATGACAAACAGACTAATGCCTGGAGTAATTGCCATTCTGATGAATACCAGTCTAAATGGATGCACGCTTTGGCTTTTCCGATAACACTCATTTTTGGATGTCGCCGCGGTTACTGAAGAGGTAAAGAATATGCATCAACGAGTGGAACACGCTCGTGTTTTAATTACTCGCTGTAATTCCGTTGCTTTGTGCCCGGTGTTCGACAAACACGGCTGGTTGGGTTGTTTATGACTGGGTACCTTGCCTGGGACGTGGCATCGTTGGGGGGGGGGCACAATTTATTGGACTTTAACGTAAATTAAGATGTGTGGCTTTAGAAACCACAAAAATACATTTTCTCTAAAACCACGACTCTAATTTATTAAACAACCCAATATAAAAAGCACGAACGACTAAATCTGCAGAACTAATCCGAATACTAATACAAAAAACCCCAAAATCCTCTATTACATGACAAGTCTTTTTGTGGTTTATAGTAATTAATATAATCCATTATTTTTGAGGTCCTGGAGACGCCCTTCCCTTAGACTCCTGCGAAGGTGACACGAGGCTCCCTGACACTAACACATTCCACGGTGCTGTTGGGCTCTCTGGGCTTTTATTTCAGTAAAACAATCACCATCTGGTTCCTGGAGCTGCTTCAGAGCATGTAGAGAAACACCTGTATTCACACACATTAACACACTCATCTTTCCTCTCATCCGATACGCCCCGAGCATGGTCTCTGGAGGAATCTCGCCTCTTCATCAGCACTCACCTGGCAGCCAGCAGTTGGGAATCTCGTACTTACTGGGTGTTTGGCATGAGGTGACACGACAGGTCAGCCAACCTTCCTTGTTTTCTATCGAGTGTGACTGGCGATAATGGCAAACTTTAGCCGAAAAAGCCAATGATGCATTAAGGAAGAAAGATAATCCAACTGCCAGCTACTCCAGCAGCAGCAAAGTTGGCCCATTGTTATCCAAAAAACTGATGCACATTCCTGCCTATGTCTACAAACCCAAATAATGCTGGGCAATTAAGTAACATAGGGTATCAATGCTTCGGGGGTTTTAAAGGAGAACTAAAGCTTAACTAAAGTAGGTAGAAATTTTGTACATTATGTTTTGTACTTCTGTACCAGCCCAAAGCAACCACAGCCATTTAGCAGGGAAGATCTGAGCCTCCAAAGATGTCCCAGTAGCTCCCCATCTTCTTTTCTGCTGCTGTCACACAGAATTTAATAATTAGTCCTGTAATATCAGCTTATATTACAGACAACCTCATTTTCTGCTGGATAATTAGTGACGAGCCCTAAGCTTAGCTTCTCAACAGCTGCTCAGAGCCCACTGAGCATGTGAGTGTCACAGACACTTTCCAAGATGGTGACCCCCTGTGACAAGTTTGAAGTCCTGGATCATTGCTGCTATTGACAAGCTGAAACTTTAGGCTCCTTCAATAAGTTCAGTATATAAAATATGGCATATTAGCCACATACATTTTTAGGGTTTAGTTCTACTTTAATACCGCCATCTCTTGGAATGCATGACCACCCACTATCAGTCCCCTGCTCATTCCCCCCCCCATTGTACTCAAGGCACGTGCCTATCCCTACATCCGGCCCTGTTCAATAAACCTTATTATAGTGAATAGAATTGATTTACAGGTAGATTTTTGGTTTTCATAGCTTTGGTTTGAACTTGGTAGATGCCAAGAATACTGGAAGAAGTGACACTGAGATATTAAAGGCAGATACTGTATATCAGTGGTACAGGTATAAGACCTGTTATCCAAAATGCTGTAATTTGAATCTTCATACTAGATAATCATGGAAACATTAAATACACTCAATGAGCTGGTTCCGCTTCCAATAAGGATTAATTATTAACTTAGTTGGGATCAAGTACAAGCTACTGTTTTATTATTACAGAAAAAAAGGAAATCATTTTTAAAAATGTGGGTAATTTGGATACAATGGGGTTTATGGGAGATCATGAAATAGGCTAAATGTTTAGAAGCAAGAGGTCCACTGACACCTTGGACCACCGGAAGTTTTACTGGTAGACTGGTAGCCAGTTTGACACTGTCCATATTGATGCGAATGTCCATACAAATCAGAGAAAGGTGAGCAGGTTGTGGGCACATACCAAGCGCTGGCATTTTAGCAAAACAGAATTTGCGGGAGGAAGGAAGAACGTGACAGCAGGGATCCCCAGGGTGCCAGAGCTGAGCTTTATAACCTGGAAACTCCAATGTCAGAACCACCATTTATTTACTTTATGTACTTCAAAGGGATGTGAACGAGAGGCGTGGGAATCGCCATATAATGAGACGCGCGCCCGCTAGTGTGGGGGAAATGACTCCCAGTGGCTGTATAACTGCAGGGCACAAAGGGTAAATGTAACACAAAGTAACCTTTTATTGCCTCTGGTTGTGCAAGTGTCAACTGTGCACCCATTTGCCACAATAAAAGCTGGAGGTGGAGGGGATTTGTAAAACATTCAAGCAGTTAAAGGGGTTCTAAAGTGGAATAGAAGAAGAGATAGTAATTCTAAGCAACTTCCCAATATACAATAATTATACATTTTCACTGTGTTTTTGTGTCTGTTCTTTGCTATTTTCTGCACAGTTGGTACTGACCACTGAAACATTGTAGCAGTGTCCTCAGTCAGCCATCCTCCAGCAGAGCCCCCAGTTCCAACAATGCTTTGCAAACTTCTGTCATTCTCTGTCTTTGCAGCTCACAGAACATACAAGGCATTATGGGAAATCAAGTCTATGGTTGGTGGAGAGTTGCTGCTACATTTACACGTTGCAATGATACACAAAAGCAACCTATCAGATGTCAGCTTTTTATTATTCTAACTGCATCAGTGGTTGTCAAATATTATCTTGGTCAGGGGCTCCCCTCGAAGGCCAAACTTTTGGAAAGAGCACCCTCCCCTTAAATGTGCAATTGTTAACCAGGATCCCAATTGAGAATCCAACCTCTGGCCAGGTTCCATCTTGAAGTACCAACCTTTGGTCAGACCCCCCCCCATGGTCAAAAAGGGTTACACCCCTTGAAGGTGTAACCCTTGGCTAGGGATCTCCTTGAAAGTTTAACCTTTGACCAGGACTCCCCCTGACGGTCAAAACCTTTGGCTAGGACTCCCCATGAAAAGCTAAACTTTGGCCAGAGGCCCCCTTGAAGTTCCAACCTCTGGCCATGATCCTAAAGGTCAGAACCTTTGGCTTTGCCCACTTAATAGTCCAACCTTTGGTCATGCCCCCCCTTAAAGGTCCAACCTTTGGCCAGGAATCTACATAAATGTTCAAACTTTAGCCAGGACTCCCCTTGCAGGTACACACTTTGGCCAGGACTCCCCTTGTAGATCCAAACCTTTGGCCAGGACTCCCCTTGTAGCTCCAAACCTTTGACCAGGACTCCCCAGAAAAATCTAAACTTCGGCCAGGGGCCCCATGGAAGTTCAAACCTTTGCCCATGACCCCCTTGAAGGTCCAACCTTTGACTATGCCTCCTTAAAGGTCTAACCTTTGTTCATGCTCCCCCACTTAAAGGTCCAACCTTTGGCTAGATCCCATCTTAAAGGGCCAAGCTTAATTTATGAAATGAGTAGGAAAGTATCATATCAGCAACCCAGTCATAGTTTCAAGAGTATCTAGGGCAGCAAATACATTTTAACTCCAAGTCTTCATCTTACTCACTTGGGGGGGGGGGGGCTGGCACAGTTTGAAAACTCTTGAGACTAACTAGTGAGTTGCTATGGGTGATCTTACCTAAAAGTACTGCAAGCATTAAGTCTTCAGAGAGGTTAGGGGCCCCATTATAATGTCCGTGTAATTAAAACTGCATGATCAATTTGCATATTCTCTCTCTCTTTGATTGTGCCCTACATAAGTAGCACATACATATATGGCTGTAGTCACTGCCTGTAAGGTTTAGGAATTCTTTCTTCCTCATGTGCAGGAATGGATCAAGCATGTGGCAGCTCCTTCCCCAAGAATAATACCAGATATTTAGAGAAGCATGTGTTCAATGCCTTTAACATTTCATTACAGAATTATGACTGCTGTTCTTGTTTGGGTTCCTATTTGCATTTGTTGATGAAGTGCAAGTGTAAATCTCCAGTGATTAAGAGGCGAGTTCCATAAAGCTAATATTTAATAAAGGCCGGGCACATAGGTGGGGGGGGCTGAGATATATTTTTATTGCCATGATGATTATTAACTGGCCATGTGTCTTTGCAGCGCCAGATATTAATTTGCCTGTGGAAAGTAACGAGTCAAGCAGCACCTTGGGAAAGTTCAGCGGCGGCTCCCAGAGCTGTCACCGCCACCTCGTTAAATCTGTTGTGAAATGCAATCAAACTGCTCGTTTTCTCTATAAACGCTCCATGGAAACGAGCTGTGGGGGGGGGGAGTCTTTATAAACAAGTTCACAAAGTGAAGAAACAAATGTGGATTTATGCTGATGAGAAACTTGCCCTTTAATCTTAAATACATGTCTATGCTGCCCCAGCTTATGGAGGAAAGCTTGTTAGGGGATGCTGGGAATTGTAGTGCTCCGCAGCTGGAACACAGAAAGCTTTGATATAGGTTCATGTTCTCTGTCCTTTCTCCACTGAACCCTCAACTTTATCAATCAATTGCCGGGGTCTCCTGCCAGTGTCCATCTGTCAGTGCCCAGGGAATTTATCCCCGGCACCTGCCCATTAGCGCTCACATCTAACCATCTCCTCCTGCCAAACTCCAGCTCTTTGTTACTGCCAGGCTTGGAAATGGCACCACATTGGCACTGGATTACAGGACCCGTGTGGCAACTCTTATATTAAAGGAAAGTTGGAGAATTGCAAGAATATTTATCAGTGGATTATTTTGCCTTTATTTCAGAAATGCCCTGCATAAGCCCTGTGGCCTCAGTTATATATCTGCTCTGATGGGACAACATATCTCCTTCATAAACACATAGGGGTATATTTATCAAAGAGTGAAGTTAGAGATCCCCACAGTCCACTAGAGTGAAATTCCGCCACTCTCCATTCATTTTTATGGGATTTTTAAAAGGAGTATTTATCAATTTATATTTATTTGATATATAATCCTTTAAAAGTCCCATAGAAATGAATGGGGGGTGGCGGAATTTCACTGTAGTGGACTGTGGTGATCTCTAACTTCACTCTTTGATAAATATACCCCAAAGAGTGCTAACTTATATAACCAGCGTCAGGGTTCTCTTACTACTCACCATAGTAACAAAACAACTAGCATTAAGGTTCTCTTACTACTCACCATGGTAACAATACAACCAGCATCAGGGTTCTCTTACTACTCACCATAGTAATAATACAATCGAATCGGCATCAGGGTTCTCTTACTACTCACCATAGTAATAATACTATCAGCATCAGGGTTCTCTTACTACTCACCATAGTAATAATACTATCAGCATCAGGGTTCTCTCATTACTCACCATAGTAACAAAACAACCAGCATCAGGGTTCTCTTACTACTCATGATAGTAACAATACAACCAGTATCAGGGTTATCTTACTACTCACCACAGTAACAATACAAGTAGCATCAGGGTTCTCTTACTACTCACAGTAGTAACAATACAACCAGCATCAGGTTTCTGGTTTACATATCCCAGTAACAATAGTAACAGTATGAGGGTTCTGTTTAACAAGGGTCCCTAACCCGCAGCCCACCGACAGTTGCTATAACTCCCCACCCAAATCCGCAAACCATGGAGCAGCAGCTGGAGACCAACAGAAAAGAAGCTAAAAATGTAAGAAGAAAGAAGGGTAATTAAATAAATAAAGAAGGCAGTCCAGCAGGATTTGCCCTCACGTGTATTTTCTTTCACACCAAACTCAGCGCCTCTGACCTGATCCACTTTCCTTTAGTTTTTATATTGTTGCAAAGGTGAATGAGCGGCTGTGAAGTCACAGAGAGATAAAATGCTGCTGCTTCCATTACTCCCGAAGTGCGAAATAAATCACTGACCCTCTCACCCACACATGTCTCTGCCTCGAACAGGCACATCACTCTGCTCTATAGCAGCTCTATACACCCAGCACTCTGTGCCCATTATCCCACCCACAACCTACTACACCTTCACTAATCTATGGTATATATTATACACCCAGAACATTCCTTCTCTGTATATTTGTATTTATACATATGCGAGGAGCTGCCATACTGGGAGCTGCTACTTGAAAAAAGAAATGGGAAAGGGTATCCCCTACTGATAAGAAGAGAGTATCTGTGCTCAGACATTAATGTTGCAGGAAGGGGAGAGGCTCCTGCACAGGGTTGGACTGGGCTGGTTGAACAAAGGGACAAAACCCGGTGGGTCCAGCTGTCCCAGACCCATTCCCTACAGCCGCAGGTCCTGGCCTCCTGCGCAAGAAGGAACCCGAAAGCAGATACAGGGCTTGCTGGGGGAAGGGGGTTGTGGGTTAATGAAGAAAGGGAAAGATTTGCTGGGGCAGGGGGCTTTTAGGGATTTGCGACTAGAGTGGCCTATGGGGGGCACTGATATGGCCGCCCCAGTGAACCCAGACCCCCCCTCCGTCCGATGCGCTTCCTGCAGAATCCAGTCCCTCTCATTGCCAGACAATTCAGAATGACTCCTGTTCATTTGTATCAGCAGAACTTATACCCAACAATGCGTTTTGCCAGGGAATATTTGATGACACTCTGTGCCAGCCTCTCTCGCTGTGACAGCTCAGTCTGTGCCCGTGCGCTGGCAATGCTGCTAAGGTTGGACAAACGTTTGCCCACCTTGAGTCTTTAAACCCATTCATTGTTTACGTGGACTATAATATATGAATCCAGGGAGGTGATTGCTGCTGGCGCGGGCATGTTCTTTGGCTGTTTGTAGAGTAAAAACCAGGGACCAAGTGCAACTTCTTGGCACAAACGACTCAGCTCTAGTCCTTCTGTCCCATCAGCCCAAGTGTTGGCACAGCGGCAATGTATGTCTGGTCTGATAATGGAATTTTATAAGATGAATCCTTTGATGTATTTTTATTCCCTCATATAAAGCCTACACATAGAATTGTATTACTGAGCCATAATATTATATTAAGTCAGTTATTTTTAATTTCCTATACCGCAATCACAGCCCCGTCCTACAGACTATTATCCCACTATACTACTATAGGCACCATCTCTCCCTACTATACCTGCTATCCCACAGTCACACTCCCTTCCCAGAGACTATTATCCACTGTTACTATAGGCACCATCTCTCCCTACTATACCTGCTATCCCACAGTCACACTCCCTTCCCAGAGACTATTATCTCAATGTTACTATAGGCACCATCTCTCCCTACTATACCTGCTATCCCACAGTCATACTCCCTTCCCAGAGACTATTATCCCACTGTTACTATAGGCACCATCTCTCCCTACTATACCTGCTATCCCACAGTCACACTCCCTTCACAGAGAATATTATCCACTGTTACTATAGGCACCATCTCTCCCTACTATACCTGCTATCCCACAGCCACACTCCCTTCCCAGAGACTATTATCCATTGTTACTATAGGCACCATCTCTCCCTACTATACCTGCTATCCCACAGTCACCCTCCCTTCCCAGAGACTATTATCCCACTGTTACTATAGGCACCATCTCTCCCTACTATATCTGCTATCCCACAGCCACACTCCCTTCCCAGAGACTATTATCCATTGTTACTATAGGCACCATCTCTCCCTACTATACCTGCTATCCCACAGTCACCCTCCCTTCCCAGAGACTATTATATCACTGTTACTATAGGCACCATCTCTCCCTACTATACCTGCTATCCCACAGTCACACTCCCTTCCCAGAGACTATTATCCCACTGTTACTATAGGCACCATCTCTCCCTACTATATCTGCTATCCCACAGCCACACTCCCTTCCCAGAGACTATTATCCATTGTTACTATAGGCACCATCTCTCCCTACTATACCTGCTATCCCACAGTCACACTCCCTTCCCAGAGACTATTATATCACTGTTACTATAGGCACCATCTCTCCCTACTATACCTGCTATCCCACAATCACACTCCCTTCCCAGAGACTATTATCCACTGTTACTATAGACACCATCTCTCCCTACTATACCTGCTATCCCACAGCCACACTCCCTTCCCAGAGACTATTATCCACTGTTACTATAGGCACCGTATCTCCCTACTATACCTGCTATCCCACAGCCACACTCCCTTCCCAGAGACTATTATCCCACTGTTACTATAGGCACCATCTCTCCCTACTATACCTGTTATCCCACAGTCACACTCCCTTCCCAGAGACTATTATCCCACTGTTACTATAGGCACCATATCTCCCTACTATACCTGCTATTCCACAGGCACAACCCATATCTAGAGGCTATGGATGTTGCTATATGTGCCGTAAAGACATTCATGTGTTCATCTGAAAAACACAATTTGGCATTTGGGTGCATCTTATTACTCTTATTAATCTATTTAGGTTTTGCTTAAAGAAATTCTGAATCTTTTACATAAACATTACTTGTTTCTTTAGCACTTCTGGCTATGGACAGCTCTGCTATTATTGATAATTACGAGTGTTCAATACACTTAAGCACAATGCTCTGCAGATCTCTAATGCACCGTGTATCTGTGACAATGCTTATATGTTAGTGTTTAGTAATTATAAGTCAATGAACCTTTACAGAACAAGAACAAAGTTTATTTAGTTTTGCATCAGGGTGATTGTGTTTCACACTTACATAATTTAAAGGGCAAAGAAGTCACAAGGTTTGGCTAATATTTCCATTTGTTCCAATGGAGTGTTTTATGAGTTCCCATGTACCGCAAACCTTGCCCTGCATGCACTCTTCTAGATAGATAGATGATGGATATACAGTATATAGATATACAGATAGATAGATTGCATTGAGATAGACGATTGATAGATAGACAGATAGATAGATAGATACATAGCAGATGATAGAAAGATAGATAGATAGATAGATAATAGATAGATAGATATTTGGGGGAGGGGAGGTGTTGAAACTGGACAATAACCTTAGAGCCCACAAGGCATCTAGTAGGGGGCCGACACACAGGACTAAAACTGCCTGTTTATTGATGGACTTTTATTGTAATTCCTGGGACCCTAGAGGTGAAACAGCTGGTCAAGTATAATTACTAATCACCTTTGCAGCAGTGTCTCTATGTGATAGGCTAAGAATTAATCCCCCCCCCCATGTCAGATATGTAGCCTTGCAGCAGTATTTTGTAAACAGAAAAATCCCCAATGCCATCTCCATAATATTCTGTATTGATGATGAGAATTTTGTGGCTTTGCCTTAAAATAATTCCTTTACTCCACCTGTCTGGTCTACTAAGGCCTATTCTGCAGAGAGTTATGCAAGACCATGCTTCCCTCCCAAGTAATGAGCAAGTCTTGTACGTCGGGAAGAAACTGCAGCTCTGACAAGTGACAAGGTGTCTGCTCTTCCTTAAGAGCCTCAGATCGATACACAAAAGCTAACACTTTTCTCCTTACACCATCTCTTTGTATCTCAGTGAAGCTTGAAGCCCAGCTAGACTTGCATTAAGCCCGGCACAGCATTCCTGTCTAATGCAGAAGGAAATTACAGACTCTTTATTTGTGACCCACTCTGTACTCATCTGCCAAGTCATAAATTAAACGATCGAGGAAATAAACAGGAATAGAAAAGAGTTTACTAACTGCCATTACCTACTTACTGTCACCTCGATGGCTCATCTTATCTTTGTTTTGGTTTCCTAATTGAAGATTAAAACATGGACCTAAAGATATTGAGCTGCTGAATGATCAAACCCAAGATTGAGACTCTATCCCTCAACATCATGATGATTTTAAAGGAGGGGGAGGGGTAAGAAAATGTGAATTATGTGAATTTTTATACAGTTATGGGACCTGTTGTCCAGAATGCTCGGTACCTGGGGTTTTCTGGATAACGGATCTTTCCATAGTTTGGATCTCCATACCCTACTTCTACTAGAAAATCATATTAACATTAAATAAACTCAATAGGCTGGTTTTGCTTCCAATAAGGATTAATTATATCTTAGTTGCTACTGTTTTATTATTACAGAGAAAAAGGAAATTATTGTTCAACATTCATATTATTTGGATAAAATGGAGTAAATTGGAGACAGACTTTTTTGTAATAACCTATAGGTCCATGCGTTTCTAAGAAACCATTAATAAATCGGATGCATCCTGAGATTTTAATATGGTTTTAGACTATTTATTCTGAGACAATGCAGATAGCAACATCTCCACAACGTCCTCTCTGTCCCCAGCAACTAATCCTTAACACAGGCAGCTGCAATTTCCACTCATTACTCTTATGCTATTTATGACCGAGATCCAAATGGTTCATAAAAGCTGTGTATTAAGCAACATTAGTTCATGTGGCCACCGATCAGAGAGACACACATTTATTCCGAGAGCCCTGAAGGCAAATTATATCTTGTGTTCCCAACCACTTTAGCATATTATCTCTGGAAGCTCTTCGTCGAAAATCTTGCAGGGTGTTTTTATTTCCTCCAAAGGACCAAGGACAGTGTTAACCGCCTTAGCATTTCACTTATTCTGCCGATTAACAGGACTCATCAAACAGTTCCCTGGAGGAGCCTGAAAAATATTTCTGCTCTGTGCAATGCTCAATAAGCTTTCTCGCTGGTAATAAGGCCTTGGTGGTCGGTCTTTGGAGGATCTCTTTGCTACATAATTTATGGTGCAGATTTCTATTTTCAGAACCTTAGGATTCAGAATCAGAGTTTTTAGGCTCCTGGTAGAGAATAAGGGATACAACACTGTTTGGGGAGACTTATAATGAGCTGCTGCCTCAATGAGATTTTTACTCCTAAGGCTTCATTTGTTTCATCCTTTATAAAGCATGGACATGCTGAGTTTAATGGGGGAGGGCATTCAATTTCTAAATTTTTGGGTGCAGTACTGGTTTCCCTGAATGTGCACATGATGGAAAGGGTGGTTGAAACTGAAAGTGATGTCACATGTGTCAACTTTAGAATTGCTGCCAATTTCAGTTTCTGAAATTCCTGGCGGTCATTGCCAAGTTCTGTTTCTTGGCTTTCCAATCATTTCACTAAATGGCTACAGTGGGAGATGGCATTAGAGCAGGAAATGACATCACAGTTGACTTCATAACAACCAGGCATAGAGCACCCAGCAACATGGCAGCAGGAGAGGGGTATCATACAAACTAGAGGTCATGTGAACTGTCAAGACCCAAGACTCTAGGACTATAGGAAAGAACCTTCCTATAGGAAAGAACTTGTACAAGCAACATCCAGATGTGGCTTCAGGAAAAAGAACATCACCCCAATTGACATCTAGCCAACTAGATTCTGGAGTAGAACTATAAGGGGATGATGTGAGCTATAGCTGGAGGGATGAGTAGTTGATACATCCTTCCTCTCAAATGGGACCCTAGACTTCCTAAATTGCCTGTGACCCCTTTAATTACTGCTACCCTAGTTCAGTCACCAACTTACTTAACTTTCCACTGTCCACAGCATATTAAACCCTCCTAGTTTACTGCAATAGTAAAAAGTCTGTAGTAGCTGTATCCTTCTACCCCAGCACACAGATTGCAGCAGTGTTTCTATTTAGTGATGAGTGAATGTATTCGTCAGGCGCAAATTCGCTGCGAATTCCCGCGATTCAACGCCGGCGAATAGATTCACGAAACTGCCGCGAAAATCGCCGGTGTCAACAAAAAATGGATGCGTTGTCCAAAAAACAGCAGCCAGCATCAAAAATGGACGCCTGTGTAAAAAACTAGACGCCAGCGCCGTTTAGAAAATTTTTCGCCATTTCGCAAATTATTTAAGATAGTGAAAAGACCTGCCTTTATTCATTGATGAGATTTCGGGCTTCTTGGTTGACATTTGAAGAAAACTTAAACTACTTCTGGTAGAGTAGAGTGCTGGAAGTCAGAACCAGACTTGAGGTCTGTAGAACTTGTCCAAAATTCAGGGGCAGGGAGAATTCATAACAGGCATGTCTGTAGGGTGGGCACACAAAGTCACAAGGATTGGTTTTGTGACATCCAGTTAATGACTGCCATATTGAGAAAAGAGCAGTGCACTGAATTCCCATGGAAGGGGTAGGTTTCAAACCAAAAAGTGACAACGGGGGATTAGTGCAGGCATCAGGAGGAGCACACCATGGTAGCTGGAGAAACCAAATAACAACTATTATGAATGATAGACGCTATATGAAACCTATAGGTTTGTCTGTGCCTATGATTGGGTGCCCTAAGGCGTATTCATTATTAAAGGGCCGTTAGAATTAACAATAATCGGAATCTTATTAATTTTATCTCAGTTAGTTTTCCTTTTACAGATATAATGAGACTTTTCTTACAGCACACAACCTGAGGTATCTTTTTATAGAAATATAAAACAATTTAGCCACTCTTTCTTACCCATGTGCGTTGTGGGAAATGTCACCGGCATGTAGAATGCAGAACGTGCTGCTGGCTGCCAAGAGTGGGGGTGATTGGTGAGCTCTCTGGCTTCACTGCTCAGACCTCTCTCCCCCTTTATACAGAAAATGTCTTCTTCTTAATTAAATCCTATTCAGAGGTAGAATAAGTGGCTGCTTGAGGTAACCAATCATGTGTGACTTTTCAGTTTCTCCAGCTGAATTACAAAAAACACGACTTAGTCAGTCAACTGAACTGTACCCTATATGGGGGGCCACTAGAAGCAGAGCAAAGCCTCATACATACATACATACATGCATAAAGAAGAAGCCATCAGGATGTCACATTTTGCCATTCAGTACGTGTCCAGACTCCATTTTTAGTGCTAAATCCTGCCTCTAGATGGTGATAGAGTGCAATGGCATTAAGTGCAATGGCCTTAGTCTATGAGAAGAAATATATTGCTCTTTAGCACCATCCAGAGGCAGGACTTAGCACAATGGTGTCAGGACACGGGGCGACAATATGTGAAACCCCGATGGCTTCATCTGTACGTATAGTACATAAATACATATATATTGCCTTTTGAGTAGGTGGGAAATGAGAAAATATAGGACAGAAAGAAAAAACAGGAAAAGAGAAGGGACGAGAAAGAAGAATAGAACAAGGGATTAGAGAGCAAAGCTGGAGAGTTGCCCATAGGAGTTGCCTCTACTAATTGGAACAACTCTTTCTGCTCTCTGAAAGGAAGACAATGATTTTTTCCCATTGCATTTGGGGTGCATAGGTTCCCCATGGCATGCCTTTAACTGGAACATCAATTGAGGGGTGCAAGGAAGGGGTGCTGGGCTCTCTGCATCAATCACAAGGCAAGTTGTGCTTCTGATTGGTACAAGTCCTTAATTTATGGGCTCTAAGGGACACAATTCTGCACTGGAACCTACAGTTGATAAAGCCAACAAACCCTTTAGGGGTAAGAGGGGTAAGGGTGTATTTCCCTAATACTTACTGTAATTTATGGTGAATCAAGACAAAAGGAATTTAATCAAGGCACATCTCTGAAGGAGGCTGTTAAAGTGTAATGATTCCAGCAAAGGTAGTTACAGGGATGGATGTGGGTGGAGGTGGGAAGATGAGTTGATGGCAAGTGTAGGTCGACTAAGAAAAGTGGGTGTTGAGGTCTGACAGGGAGCCAAGGTATCGGAGCTTCTCTCTGATCAGGAGCAGCCTGAGCTTTACAGATGTACATTTTGCATTTGGCACTTCTGACCCCCATTAGCAGATGATGATGTCTCTGTCTGAGAACCATTAACCTCCTGCCATTAACAAATGCACTGAAGTAGTAATAATGATAATAATAATAATAATATAAAAAAAAACCCTACCTTCTACAGCTCATTTCCCAGAGCATTTAAACTTCAGGGGAGCTCAGAACAGCAGTCTCCTTGCACGGAGATCTGCATGGCAGCGTTTAATGGCACTATTTGTGAAACCCCATTTGGAAAGGCATCGGTTGTTTATATCCACTAATAAAAGATGCCTTTTGTGAACTTGACAACAAGCTCGGAGGAAGCAGCTGCAGAAATGAAGGCATTCCATTCTTAAGTGTGTAAAAATGTGATTTATACGCCTGGAATACAAACCGAATCACATTCAGACTCCTTAAGGTCTATTTTCCTGCTGAAAAATGTTTGATTGTGCTTAGTACAGGAGAAAACATGTGCTGCTGTAACATTATGTTATGGTATGTGTCTCTGTAAAGTTTATGAGCAGGTTGTTCCAGCAGAACTATGTTTAGTTCATGGGAATACCCATGGTGAGGGTTGTTTCATGGTATCTCTATCTGTAGTGGCATTTCTTCAGCCATACAGGTGCAGCCATAGTTACCCCATCCTAAGGGTAGGACTAGATGGACGTTTTTGACGCTCTGTGACAAAAATAAGGTAAGAGATAAAAATGTTGGATGAAGTCGCAGCGTTGATCTGACACGACATGACTGTCGGATGCAGACGCAGCGTGCAGCGTTTTTGTCGCAGCCGAAAACGTCCATGTAGTCCTACCCTAAAAAATTATCACTACTACCATTATAAAAGAACAGTTACCACAATGGCTATTCTAAAATGTTATCTCTCCTGCCAGGCTCCATCGGGAGGGCACAGGGAGGGCTCAAGCCAGGGGGATTTCTGCTTACAAGGGTTGCCCGGCTATGCTGCAATTTACCATTTATTCAGCCTGTTCCTTTGTGGCCAGCTGCCAATCTGATTGGACAATGAAGAGTTTGCTGGTACCATGTCTGAAAAGGATGAACAAGCAGCCAGAGAAGAGTGAAGAAGCCGCTGCAGAACAATGAAGAATCCAATGAAGAAGAACAAAGAAGCCCCCAAATAAGGATGGAGAAGACGAAGAAGCCGCCAAGAAGAAGCAGCTGGAGAACTTCAAAGTTGCTGGAAGGGATGTTGGCTGAAAGAAGACCACCCTTTGAACTTTAAAGGTAAACTCCACTGAAAGCCAATGTTTCTTTTTTCCCCTAGCCACCAATGTCTTCACATTTCAGTAGAGGGCTCTGGCCACAAATTATCTTTTTTACTTGTAAGGGAGCCTGTCCTGTCCACCAATTATCTTTAGTTGGGTAGAGGGCACTGGCCACCAATTAATTTTTTAATTGTTCGGGGCCTGCCCTGACCACCAATGATCTTTAGTTAGACAGGGGCCCAAACCACCAATGTTTTTGTTTTCTATTTGTAGGGGGAAATCTGTCCAGTGTCCACCAATGCTCTTTAACTAGGTAGGACAATCAATGTGTACTGTACCAATGATCTTAGTTAGGCAGGAGCCCATGGCCACCAATGTTTTTCTTTTACATGTGGGGGGGGGATCTGTCCAGTGTTTACCAATGATCTTTAGGTATGGGGCGATGACCACCAATGTTTTTTTTTTCTTATATGTGATCTCATCCTGTCCTTCCTCTTACAAAGTTAATAATTGAATTCAGAAACGCTGATTGTATGCAGTTGGCAGATTGTGATCCCATTTGCAGAATTTATGCATTTAAACAGGAAAACGGTTAAGGATAGAGAAAACACATTTCTGTTTTCTTACCAAAAAATGCATGAAATCTCCAGCTGCTACCCCTTTCCTGGCATCTGCCGCTAACGGTACATGTATAACAAGGCACTTTGCCGAGCATTATCCGTAATTTACTTTACTGTGAATAACCATGGTTACTTTCTATCTGTGCACCTGGATCTATTATAGAAAAAGGTTGGAGAAAGCAATAAGAAAGACCAGCAGGGCAAGGAACCATCACAGATCCCGACGCATTTCCTGCGCTTAAAGTTCCATAATTTCCATGATGTCATTATAAACAATGAAAGTGAAGGAAACTGATAAATATATATATATATATATATATATATATATATATATATATATATATATATATAGATAGATAGATATAGTTGTGTACGTTATCTTGCTTTTCTTTTCATTGTTTTTAACCTCTTGAATTAAATTATTCTTAAGTGTTTAAATGGGGAAACTTCTTTTTATTCCATTTTCATTCCCATCGGCAATGATAACCGCTTGTCTAAATGGTTCCAATTACAGCAGATAAATGGCGCTGTTCTTTTTACCCCTTTCAAAGTTGAATTGGTTCATAATGACATATTACATGAAGAGAATCTATAAACACTAACAATGGCCCTTTAAGCACTGCGCTGAGCGCTCCGCCAATCCCTCCTTTCTGCAAAATTATAATGAGCAAAAAATCTGAAATATTACTTTGCTTGACTCTCTAGGCTTTAAACACAACCTTCCCTGAAATGTATGGCTATTTCTGGAGACAGCACTGCTGATATTTGTTTAATACAGTAACTGCACACAAAAGATCAAAATATTTTCTTAAAATCCTGTTTTTTCCTTGTGTATTCAATCTCTGATGTAAACTGCCCACACGGGTGCTGCTGACCAACACTTCAAGCTGCCCACACACATAGCAACAATCATTAGTACACACTATCCATATGTTGCACCAACTATAATTCCAAGGTGTCCAATAATATCGCTCCAACTACTATTCTGAGCTGTTAAATAATATATCTCTAAATACCATTCCAATCTGCCAACACATACTGCACCAATGTTTTTTGGATTTTTTCCATTCTCCCTGGAGACCCAATCTTTGGATATAGCTTATAATAAGGTTAAAATATATAGAAACATCCAGTTCCAGGGGTGCACAGAACTCAAATAAGCACTCACCCCAAATCTCTCCCAAACTGGCCTTCAGGCTGGGCCCCCTTAGCTTATAACAATGTTACAGATATATAGAAACATTGGGGTAAGTCACCCTTCTATACAGTGGCGTAACTACTGGGGGAGCAGAAGGTGCAATTGCACCAGGACCCGCTCCCCCTTGAGGCCCGCCCACCAAAGATCGCGCCCGCAGCGTGGCAGTAAGGAAACTGCACATATCGCATCAATCGCGTCTAGAGGGATGGAGGGGTGCCAGGTGCACATGGGCCACGAAGCAAATAGAAGCAAGGAGCATCGCCATCGGCAGAAGGCAGAAGAAAAGGAGCAGGCAGGCCCGGAAAAGCCACATATACACAGCAGTGTCAGACGACTCTGGCAGCGACGGCTGTAGTTGGACAACATGTGGGAGAGCACAGGTCGAATGTCCGTGGTGCGCTTAGAGTATTGTTTGAACACTGCATTCCATTCATCACACGTAGGCATCGGCATGTGGTGCCTCTCTCCCTATCAATCGTATCATCACTTGAAATGCAGATGGCAATAGGCATGTTTTCAGCCATGCACAGGTCAGGAAGTGCCACCCGGGGGTGCTTCGCCAATGAGGCAAGTTGAGGCTGTCGCCTCAGGCGGCAGCGCCCCACTAGGTTCCAGGGGCAGCAAAAATGCTGCTCCTGGTACTTTAAGAGTGAATTTCCGGGGGAGGGGGGGCAGCAGCAACTGCTGCTGCCTCAGGTGGCGGAGGGGCCAGGATTGCCCCTGGTGCCACCTTTGTAATTGTATGACGATTTCTGTACCTCCCTGCTTCATTTGGCCAGGGGATTCCACCTCACAGGGTTCCTCTATTTACAAGTTAGACTTTTGGTAGAGGAAAGACAGGTGCCTTTACAGTCCAGGCAAGACCTACACGAACTGTTTCCATATAGGAGCTTTGTTTATTATACAGCAACAAATTTAGTTATTCAACTATTACATTCCAGTAAATTGTCTTAAATTGTTTGTCTCTGCAGAACCTCTTAGTTGTGAATCAAAGCTATCCAGACATATCTTTTTGTATTATTATACCATGCTGAATTACCTGAATTTTATGAAATATCTCTGCAAAAAAAGTGACAAGATCAATATTTATTTTGGCATGGGGGGGGACCTGGTGGTGTCTTTTTAGGGGTTGTTCACCTTTGAGTTAACTTATAGTATAATGTAGAGATTGATATTCTGAGACAATTTGCAATTTGTTTTAATTTTGTATTATTTGTAGTTTTTGAGTTATTTAGCTTTTTATTCAGCAGCTCTCCAGTTTGCAGTTTCAGCGAACTGGTTGCTAGGGTCCAAATTACCCTAGCAACCACACTGATTTGAATAAGAGACTGGAATATGAATTAGAGAGTTCTGAATTTAAAGCTGAATAATAAAAAAGTAGAAATAATACATTTGTAGCCTTACAGAGTATTTGTTTTTTTAGATGGGGTCAGTGACCCCCATTTGAAATTTGGAAAGAGTCAGAAGAAACAGGCAAATAATAAAAAAAAACAGAAGCTTAACCCTCGATATACTTAGGATATTACTTGTTCCTTGTAATGTATGGTTTCTGTTTTGCACAATTCTGCAGGAACAGTCCCTAAATTTGCTCATAGTCTGTACAGAGAGATCCCATAAAACTATGGCAGCAAAGGTATTCCCCTGTACTAAGCACAATTCAGCAGGAACAGCCCCCAAGTTTGCTCATAGCCTGTACAGAGAGATCCCATAAAACTATGGCAGCATAAATATTCCCTGTACTAAGCACAATGGTCACAGAACCCCATCAGTGACTTCTAATATCCTTATCATTTACAATAGGGGTACATTATCCCTTATATCATTATAATATAGTGAAACCTCAATTTTACATGTCCTTTTTACGTGTAACTTTTACATTTAGGAGCAAATTTATCAAGGGTCGAATTGCAAAGTGAAAAAACTTCGAAATTCAACCATCGAATAGGTGTAGTACGATAGTCGAAGTCAACATTTTTTTCTGCTAAATTGAAATTGTGCGATCGTACGCCGAAGTCCTTAAAATCGTTTGATTTGTACGATTTAATCGTACGATTTTACGAAAATAAAAACCTTCGACTTCTCAAATCTTAGCCAAGGCTCATATAGGTTAAAGGAGGTTTCCCCATAGGCTAAATAGCAATTCGGCAGGTTTAAGATGGCGAAGTGTCAAAGTTTTTTAAAGAGACAGTACTTCAATTTTCGAATGGTCGAATTTGTGAAGTATTTTCAATTTGAATCGAATTTTGGCCTATTCGATGGTCGAAGTACCCAAAAATTACTTTGAAATTCAAAGTTTTTGAATTCGAAAATTCACTTTGACCCTTAGTAAATGGGCCCCTAACTGTTTTTGCTACTTTTCAATGGCTCATTTGTGTATTCAGGCCTCTCCTTTTCATATTTCAGTCTCTTATTCAAATCAGTGCATGGTTGCTAGGGGAATTTGGACTCTAGCAACCAGACTGCTGAAATTGCAAACTGGAGAGCTGCTGAATAAAAAGCTAAATAAGTCAAAAACCACAAATAAAATGAAATCCAACTGCAAATAGTCTCAGAATACCACTCTCTACGTCATACTAAAAGTTAACTCATAGGTGAACAATCCCTTTAGGGGGGGCCCAGTTGTAAAGTTCTGTACCGGGGCCCTTAGGGGTCTAGTTACACCACTGCTTCTATAGTTCCAGGGGTACCCAGGGCACAAATAAACACTCACCCCAAATCTCTCCCTAACTGCCCTTCAGGCTGGCCCCCTTAGCTCAGATATATAGAAACATTGGGATGACAGTCATCCTGCTATAGTTCCACGGGTACCCAGAGCACAGGGAAGCGGTCACCCCAAATCTCCCCCTAACTGGGGGAGATGTACTTATTGTGAAGGTGCGGTATTCAGATGTTCCACCATTTTATTTAACTGGGAGAAATGTCCATCATTTCTCTTCTTAGAAATATAATAAGTTGTACTTCACCTTTAAAAATGCCTCGCTCTGCCTCTTATGGGTTTTCCTTACTGTGTGATGTTGTTCTTCTCACAACAGAGACCATATGGCATTTGTTAATATGAAAAGGCAGAGATAGAGCATAAGCTTGTATATCATGGGGAAGAGCTTTTTGCCCCATCAGAGGGTGGCTGGAGAAAAAGCAGATAATAAACTTATTTCATCATTTTTCATACAAGCCCTCAGCAACTGGTGCAGCCAGCGGTACAAATGCTCTCCAAAAGCAACTGGGTTTTAATTGATTTGGACATTACTGCTAATTTCCTGAGACATCTGTTACAATGTATCAGCATATGTCATTCTGTGAACAGGCTCCGGCTCACATCTCTGGTGCTAAAGTGATTCATGGCAGTAAAAGGGTTAACCAGCAGAGGTAGAACATTCTGCAAGGGTAACATGGGACCTGGTCTCTCCACCAAGCGCGCCTACACCCCACCCAATCCAAATGGGCCAAATCGGCCAAAAAGGCTCATGTTGTCCAGTTATTTATATTTCATTACTGATCTATTATACAGAATAATATGATGGTACTTCATCAATAAAAGCTTCTGCACAAAATAGCACCCATCATGGTACCTCAACCATGACCCAGAGGAACTCCACTTGCAACCAACCTCGAAGCTGATTCAGATGCTATCAGGAAGCTGCCAAGCCTGCCATCAAACTAAATGTTTTTTAATGCAAAGTTGCAAAATTATTTTTTTCCCTAAAATCAATTTCCTGGTGCCTATCTTCTAGTGCCTATCAGTCTTGCATTAAGGCAGAGATATACACTGGAGATAAATGTGGGTCTCAGGTGGGTGTAAGGTTCTGCAGGGACTCAAGGCAGCCAGAACATTCCTTGTGAATTTGGTACTTCCACCTGCTTTTCCGATTGTGTCTCAGTAGCCTTTTTTGGCTATTTAGGCCAATCATAAGGCCTAATAAAAATAAAAACCTTAGCCACATTAATAACAGCCTTGCAATATTAGGCTCAGCCAGTCTTTAGCCCTACTACAAATAGATAGATCCTCAAACCAACCTCTTTTCATTGACATGGTAGCTTTCTATGTGCTAAAAAAAGCAGAATCTAAATATATCCCATCCACTGATGCCCCCAGGTCCTAGTTTCTACTTATAGAAAGCAATTAGGGTTGTCTCACATAAAACTGTGCTAGTTCAAAGGTTCAGGATTTATAATATAGTAGTTATCCAAAATTTACTCAAGAAAATCTGCTTGATAACCCTTGATGTCAATCATACCAATCTTATAGCTTCTTGGAAGAGAAAAACATTCCTATAAGCAAATAATGGGACCATGCCTCCATTCTACACTTGCCAGGGTCCCAAAATCAGGGATACTCAGCATGGAATCACTAAGGTGTCAAAGGATTATCATAGCAAATACCCAAGTCTATTTGAGGCATCACTTCCAAAATGATTATGTCTACATGAGTGCATAAGTGACTTTTGTATCAAATTCTCATTGATTTTCCAGAAAATATCAGTAATTATACACATATAAGAGGAGCAAGGACTCACCATGCCTGCAATCATCTGGCCTGAAAATTAATAACCCAAATTCAGTCTCTTAAATCTCTCTAAATCCTGCCTTACTTTAATTTCATCCAGATGAAGACAATTCCATACCTGCAGATGTTTTTGTTTTGCTTTATGCATCAAAAATTCTCTCCTCGCTCCAAAAGGGCCATAGGACCAGCGCCTGGTCAAGTTTGTGCTAAGAGCTAATTTCAGAAGCCTTTAGTACTTTCTCTGTGGCTAAAAAACATCCTGTCCTATTTCTGAAGCTAATACATCTTCCAGTAGAGACAGGCCCGGATTTGTGGAAAGGCCAGGTCTAGGGAGGCAGGATTTTAGGGGGGCGGCATGCTGCCAACCACATCCACATTGGTTCAAAAACACTGGGGATGTGCTGGAGATATAATCATTTTTTAAATTTCCCATCAATCCCAATTGCTCCAGTCTAGATGATGAAAATTTACACAAATAAACGGTAGGGGACAGGGGGGGGCGAACGGCAGTGTGCCTAGGGGTGCCCACTATGTAAATCCGGCCCTGAATAGAGACACTTCAGGGAAAGAAACCCACAACTTCACAGCTCTTAGTGAAAAAACATTTTCCCACATTAGAATGGAACCTCATTTCATCCAAGCTCAAAGGATGACCTTGTGTCCTCTGTCATGATCTACTGATAATTAAGGCTTCAAAAAGCATACTGCATGGCCCCATAGATATTTATACATAGTGATATTAACCCCCTCCCCCCTTTAAGTGCCTCGTCTCCAATGTAACCTAACCTGGCCATTCTTTCTTCATATCTGAAAGCTTCTATGCAATTTATTAGCTTAATTGGGCTTTTTTTTTTTTTTTTACAATTTTAATAATGTCCCTTTTGAGCACTGGAGACAAAATCTACACTGCATATTGTAGAGGATTCATTATTGAGGCCTTGTAAAGGGGAAGAATTACCCTCTTATCCTGTAAATGTATATTTCCCTATAAATAAAAGACAATACTTTGGTGGCCCTTTCATCATTGTTTGTTACAGCCAAGTTTATTATACACAAGTGCCCCAGTACATTCTCCATCAAAGATTGACCTATTTAAGTCTCAGTTTGAGAAACTCTTATTCCATTAATGAATTATCATTCCAGTTATGTCTTCAATATGATCACCAGTATACTTGTATGTCTAGGGAGTGAAAGGACTTCTGATGCCTCTGTCATCAGGTGCCCATCACTCATGGAGTAATGCGATTAATTTATGTGCCCATTAGGTTTTTAATGTCGTCCATGTTGAACCAGGGCAATCTTCTTGTGATTAGACCATCTCATCTAGAGCATGCATAGACACCCTGAATATAAATTCTCACTATCCACGGCCAGTAAACATGACTTGGATTGAAGAAACAGCTCAAGAGCAATAAATTGCCTCTCTTTGCTCTAGTGAACAAAGCTGTGTAACCGAGCCACAGCATTCCAAGAAATAAATAGACTTGCTCAACTGGTTCTTATCTGCTTCTGTTCTATGGGTTTCCATATCTGGGTCATAATTTTGTTTAACTCTTGCAAACCAAGGGCTTCCATTTATATCTCCACAACACATTTTATTCTTTTATACTTGGAAAGGTCTACCCAGGGTTAATACAGTGAGATACTCAATGTAGACAGGTTAACCCAAAATTGATATCTCAGAAGACGCCAGATAGCTATTTGCTAATCATCATTACAAGTAATAATTGGTGAGAGATGGCCTAGGATAAACTGAACTTAATTTTGGGATAAGAAGTGGCTGCCTCAGTAGGAAACCAAAGCTGATTCATAATCCGCAGAACGGGTTCTGAGGTTCCTTCAACACAGGATGAAGCAACAGCTGATTTAGAAGCAATTCCATCACCGGGAGATAAGAGACTCTGCGCCACTGTAATGTTTAACCTTCGTTAAGCAGAAATTGCCAGCTTCCAGGATACCACTTACGATGTTTAGTAGCTCATTTACACAGGAGGCCTTCACAGTGGAGACAGAGGCTGTATATTATCCTAGCGAACAAGGCAGTGACTTCAAGGTGATCAAAAACACCATGGAACCTATTTCACATCTCATTGGTTATCTGAATAAGATGTAATAGGGCAACGGACCCTTCTTCGGCGGCTGGAGACAGTAGGATGCCGGCACTGTTTGGAAAATGCCTTCCATCAGCAACACAGCAAGCTTATTGTTCCTCGGCAGCTTGGACTGAGACTCCTTGATAGGTTGCCTATCTTATTCAGCGTGTCATTAGTTTTATTCTGGGACATGATTTACCCCTGGACTAGTAAAATAGAGTGTCATTTCATGGTCACTCTACCCCACAGACCCTGACACATATGGAAATCGAGGAGAGTTAAAAGCATGGAAGGTGAATAAGACCATGCAATGGCTTGTGAAAGCTTCTACAGGCATATTTTTTTTCTTGGCTTCTCGGGTTACTGCCTGCTCCTACAGCTCAAATCACGGACACATCACTTTGCATCAAAAGGCTTATGGAGGCATCATAATCTACTGGCACTGAATTGCATTTAGATTGGTTCATAAGAGGGGGTTCCACTTAACATCATCTCTACACTATATTTATATTGTTCAGCCTCCAGATTCACTTCAGAAAAAATATTCATTTTACTAATACAGGTATGGGATCCATTATCGGGAAACCCGTTATGCAGAAAGCTCCGAAATACGGGATGACCGTCTCTCATGGACTCTATTTTATCCAAATAATCCATGTTTTTAAAACTGATTTCCTTTTTCTCTGTAATAATAAAACAGTAGCTTGTACTTGATCCCAACTAAGATATAATTAATCCTTATTGGAAGCCAAACCAGCCTATTGGGTTTATTTAATGGATATATGATTTTCTAGTAGACTTAAGGTATGAAGATCCATATTAGGGAAAGATACATTATCCAGAAGTCCCTCGGTCCCAACATTCTGCAGAAAACCAATGAGTTTTCCAAGTGTAGAGAAGACATAACCAACCTTAAAGAATCCTGGGTATATCGTTTCACCTTTGCGACCGTCATGAAAATTCAGTTACCAGAGACCACTTAAGGTGAAATACAAAGTTTATTTGACATGAGCGCCATGGATTCTCAACTCATAAAGAGTTAGAACCCCTAATAGAGGAATCAGAGTTTTTATAGACTTGCAAAAAGAAAGTTACTGGTGAGAGAACAAAGAAACAAAGAACTGCTCTTTTAGCAAATCAGTGAGCACGACTAGCTTGAGAACCAAATCCATCCAAGTCAGGGGAGCTCACTGGGGAATCTCCATACACAGAATTGTATTCTCTCTCTCCACTGAGTGGATCTCCAATAATATGCAATGGTGCAATTTCATTAGACAGACAATTTTGGGGTAGATGGTAACTTAAAGTAGAAAACCCTTGGGTATATGTTTGGTGGCATTTCATTGAACTCAATTGGGCTCCTGTTGAATACAAGAATATATCCCACCCCTAATCTCCTTGAGAAAGACAAATCCATCTGATGCATGGGGCTTATCACATTGTCCTCACAGCTGCTGTGGTTTCATCCATCTTAATATTCTCGCCCCCTCCGAAGTCTTAACATTATTGCAAACATTACATTTTCCCTCTTTGAGGATTTTTCCATTTAGAGTTACAATATTTTATCAGCTCCAGGCTGCAGGGGATTAGGAAGGAAAATAACCATGTCATTAAACCCCCCCCCCCAAAATTCACCGGGCAGTTCTGAAATATTAAATATAAAGTATCTCACACGCAGTACAATACTTGCTGACCTTTCCGCAATGTAACTTTCTTGGCAGTTTTTAATGCTCTGCTGAAATCCGACTGAACGGCAGCTGTGTCCCGAGTGTAATTTAGGACAGAAGTGAGATCAAATAAAAGGAATATCAGACACACTCAATCAATAGAGAAAAGCCAACGCTACACATTGTGCCCAGGAATCATTCTTTATTTCCTTAGCTCTTTCTGCAACATTCACTCCTTTATATCTCCACCGATATTAGAAAGCAATCTACTGTATGAGCATGGCTGGGGGCTTAGTGTATCTCCTGCTATAAATTATAAGGAGTCTGGTTACCATATAAAGGCACAAGGCTGCAGGCTTAGTTATACAGGGAACTCTGAGTATCACTCATGTATTATAAGTGATAATGTACCCCCTACTGTAAATGATAAGGATATTAGAATTCACTGAGGGGTTCTCTGACCATATAAAGGCATAAGTCTGCAGGCTGAGTTATACAGGGAACTCTGAGTATCACTCATGTATTATAAGGGATAATGTACCCCCAACTGTAAATGATAAGCATATTAGAAGTCACTGAGGGGTTGTTCTGTGACCATATAAAGGCACAAGGCTGCAGGCTGAGTTAAACAGGGAACTCCGAGTATCACTCATGTATTATAAGTGATAATGTACCCCCTACTGTAAATGATAAGGATATTAGAAGTCACTGAGGGGTTCTGTGACCATATTAAGGCATAAGGCTGCAGGCTGAGTTATACAGGGAACTCTGAGTATCACTCATGTTTTATAAGGAATAATGTACCCCCTACAAGGATATTAGAAGTCACTTAGGGGTTCTGTGACCTTATAAAGACACAAGGCTGCAGGCTGAGTTATACAGGGAACTCTGAGTATTAGGGATGTAGCGAACCGCCGCCGATGTGTTCGCGAACGCCGTTCGCGAACACCGGCATAATTTGCGAACTGTTCGCGAACTGTTCGCGAACTTCGATCATCCGAAAATCGTTCGATTCGAACGATCGAAGGATTTTAATCGTTCGATCGAACGATTTTCGTTCGAATCGAACGAAAATCGTTCGATTTTAGCGATCGAATGGTCGAATGGGCGACCGATTTTGACGCGAACGCCTATTGGCGAACGTCGCGCGACGTTCGCGAACTTGCGGCGGACGCGAACAGTCGAAGTTCGCGCGAACTAGTTCGCCGGCGAACAGTTCGCTACATCCCTACTGAGTATCACTTGTGTATTATAAGGATAATGTACCCATGTTATATTTTAATGTAGTGGTACATCACTGTTCACTACTCACATCTTAACGGATAAGTAAACCTTTAAAAAAAGTGAATGTAATGAATTGACATTAATTATTTATTTTTCTTTAATTCCAAGATATTAAGGGATACATGTACTGTTAATATGAATGAATTTTGTTACAACAGCCGCACCTGCTGGTCAGTTTCCCACCAGTCTGACCACCAAGTAGTCAAGGAAGTTGTCAGGAGAAAGAAAGAGGCTGCTTGATGTTTTTCTGCTTAGGAAAGCCTTGAGAAAGGGTTTTAATTTTTTTCCTAAGCAGAAGAACATCAGAGCAGCCTATTTTTTTCTCCTGACAACTTCCTTGACTACTTAGTGGTCAGAATGGTGGGAAACTGACCAGCAGGTGGCGTTGTTGTAACAAAATTCATTCATATTAACAGTACATGTATTCCTTAATATCTTGGAATTAATGAAAAATAAATAATGAATGTACTTTGCAAAAGTGCTTAGAATAGCATTCTCATCAATTTTACATTCAATTATTTTAAAGGTTTAATTATCCTTTAAAGGCAGAATTGCAAGCTCCAGACCCCAGTTATCACTGAAAACCATTTGTAAGTATATATATTTTACAGATAATTGTAAAGTTTTTTTTAATAAAAAGAATACACATTTCTCTTTTTCAGTGTTATTTTACTTTTTTTTTTACTTTCCAGATATTTTGTGGTCATATATAACCTTTAATCTCCTGCCTAGAATCCTTCTGGTTCAGTGAAACATGGATGGAACATTTAGCAATATTTCAGTTTTTACAATTTGTCATATGACTTTTGGCAATTTCCTACTCAGTGGAACAGTGGCGCCTGCTGGACTGTGTGATCCAATTAGCAAACAGGTTCTCTCTGCCTGGGAAGGGGTGAAGATATCTGCAGAGCTCTACCAACGGGACATCAAATCTAACATAAAAATGTCTGTTCTCATTATAGACAATAGAGGAAATCAATGGTGATGCTATTGCAGGGAAGAATGAGACAGACTCCTGGGTCTTCCTCTTTTACTGTGAGAGTTACTTGAGAACAAGCCAGGAATGTGTGGGAAGAATTTCTTATTTCAGAGAAGTGATAAAGTGTTATCTGAAAAGTCACGTTGGTGCCACATTTCCCACAGCAATCGCTCACCAAGTTCTAGGGTGAGTGCTTATTTGTGTCCTGGGTAACCCTGGAACCAGGACCGCCATCAGAAATCGCAGGGCCCCATACAACAAAATTTCCTGGGCCCCCTAGGCTGCACCCACCGCAAGCCCCACCTACAGGTCCGCCCTGCCCACCCCACAGGTCCGCCCCCCACCACACAGTAAAAAAACAAAAAAAAAATATTGGTGGCTAGGGTTCCCACATGTTAATAAAAAGATATTGGTGGTCAGGGCACCCCATAAAAAAACATTTGTGGCCAGGCCCCCCCCATTAAAAAATATTGGTGGCCAAAATGAGAAAATTGGTGGCCAGGGCCCCTTAAACGTCCATGCCTTCCCAAAGTCAGCAGCTCTCAGAAAGATGGGGGGCCCGGTTAATCAAGTAAGTGTGGCGTGGCCAGGCCCCCCTTACCCTCGGGCCCCCTACAACTCTCCCCCCCTGTCCCCCCCATGATGGCTGCCTTGCCTGGAACTACAGCAGGGTGACTGTTACCCCAATGTTTCTATATATCTGTAACCTTGGTATGAGCTAAGGGGGCCCAGTCTGAAGGACAGTTAGGGGGAGATCTGGGGTGAGTGCCTATTTGTACACTGGGTACCCCTGGAACTAGGGTTGCCACCTTTTCTGGAAAAAAATACCCGCTTCCTATATATTTATATTTTTTCCCTATTAATAACATAGGGAACAACCATCATTTTTACCGGCCAGGCCGGTAAAATACCAGCAAGGTCGGTAAAATACCGACCAGGTGGCAACCCTACCTGGAACTATAGCAGGGTGACGGTTCCCCAATGTTTCTATATATCTGTAACCTTGTTATGAACTACTAGACATTAAGCCCGTTAAATTAACGGGCGCTAGAACATAGGCCGCCAGAGACAGTCCGTGGGGCACATGCGCAGTAGCGCAATCCCACGGGCACAGGGACTGGACGCAGAGACACTTCAACTTTATTGTATAGGATGGGGGCCTAGCCTGAAGGCCAGAATTCCTTCATGGTTGGGCAGGCCATATGCAAGCGCATAGTTCATAGTTTAGGGAGGGAAATTTCAAATATAGGACCAGATTAAGTGAGAAAAGGTTATCTCATGGGCTTTTGAATGAAAAAAAAAATGCAAACAAGATTCAATTCGAGCAGGAAAAAAATAAATTTTCAGAGAAATGCATTTCCAGAGAAATTCAGAGTGTTCGTGTGATAAACCTTTCTGAATTGAATTCCATCTCAAATTGAATCTCATCCGGGAGTTTTTATGTGATAAACCTTTTTCTCTCTGGATTGAATCTGGCTAATTATTTGTTGCAAACAAACTCATTTTATATGACATTGTGGTAGTTACGACCTTTGCAGAATCTGTTGGGTGATTTATTGATATTTAAAACCCTTTACCCAGATCCCCTTTTGTCTATGAAGAAAGCGGTTCTAATAAGTGAAGGGCAAATTTCTAATTTGAATTTCTGGATTTTGCTGATGGCGAATATATTTGCAGCGTTTTTCCAGCGAAAATTCTCTGTGGTAAAATTTGCTGAAAAGAAAATTGTTGCACATCAAAATTATTCGGACTCCCATTAACTTTAATGTCGCTCAATTAAAGTATGTCAAAATAATTTTGACGCCCATTGACTTTAATGCGTTTCACAAATTGTTTCACACATTTATCGGCAGAGCGATTCACACATCGCTAGTTGTAATTATTCTGTATACAGGAATACACACTGTGTATGAAAAATGTGCTAATGAACTTCATTCAAGCCTGAAAACTGCTGCAAACGTTGTGCTTAGTGATGGGTGAATTTGTCCCGTTTCGCTTCGCCATGAAATTCACGAATTTCCCGAGAAATTGAAACGGGCAAAACATCCGACTCCGACATTTCACGCACATTAAAGTCAATGGGCATCCATTTAATTGTCACTGGCGTCGAAACAGGGAAATTCGTCGCTAATTTGTGCCTGTCGAATAAATTCACCCATCACTAGTTGTGCTTTTTATTAAACACTACTGAACCCTGAACTCTTATGCAACTTGTAAAACTGCGGGGGTGATTAATTTGTTAAAATGTCCTTGTGGATTGGTATACAATTGGACAGACAGCACTAGGAGTAAAGGAGCGGCTCAAGGAACATAAGTCCAATATTCGTAATTTTAAATCAGGGATACAAACGGACACATCAGTTTCAAGACACTTTACCTCTCAGAAACATAATCAGTCACAGCTAAAGTGGCAAGTATCGGAAGTAATTCACATACCCCAGAGAGGCGGCAATATGTTAAAGTTGCTGCTACAACAGGAAGCAAAATGGATTAAAAAACTCAATAGCCTGCATCCTGAGGGTCTGAACGAATATTGGAGTATTAGTAGCTTTTTATAAATGCTAATATAATATAGTATATATAGTGTATCTCCATGGTTACTAACTTTTCCGATTCCTTCTACCCTAGATAAAATGGCTACTTTTGAAAATTTCTATGAATGTGAATTTATTACTAAAGGGTAAGATTTTCCCTTTCTTTAACCAATATTTAGATATTGATAGATATCCTTCGTGAAGCATATTAAGCTCTAGGTAGGCTTTACAGCAGTACCAGGGTGATTGTTTTTAAATGATATCTTTTTACAGATTAATTTTTGGAAAAGGACTAAAGAAGTTTTGTTATACATTGAACTTTTTTCACTGAACTATTTCACCTGGAAGAAAGTTTACGACATGTGGGACTTTAATGAATGGACTTGAACTACATTATTTGTTTCTTTTGGGGGTGAAGCTAAATGTTTAAATTACTGTGTGTGTATCTTGATAAAGAGATATGCTCGAAACATGTACTGTTTAATAAAAAACACAAAGTTTGCAGCAGTTTTCTGCACTTGACTGAAGTTCATTAGCACATCACATTTTTCCTATGCTTAACTTGGCTTTGTTGGACGGAAGCGGCGGTGTTTTGGATTGACTAATTTGAATCCTCAAACTACACTTATTGAATATACTGTGTATGAGTTGGTAGGTTCATCTTTTCACTTACAGATGTGTTTCTCAGTCTTCAATGTCTCAAGGACAAGAGCTGTGTAGTGTGTTGCAAAGATTGTTTAATAAAGGATATTTGGATGTATTATTGGGTTATTTATGCCTCCAGTGAATTCAGAATTACCAAACCATTGCAGTAAGTTGTAGCCAGGCTTTATGAGTGAAAACTATAGCATTTTTTTATACTATCTAACTTTATAACATGAGATATTTATCTAATGTATCCAGTCACCCATAAATTAAGGTTGGCCTTATTGCATTTTTATTCTTGTTATTTCCTGTAATGAAGGGGCCAGCCTTGTCTTGTGTCCATTTTTCTAAAAGAATCTGAAATGAGCCCAATTCGTGCAAATTATGAGCAAGTCTGAGTATGATGCTCAATTACACTCGCTTCTATTATTCTAACTGCACCAATCCCATAAAAGCTCACTGCTGATTGGCTGTTATTCAATACTGTTTCCTCATCACTCTTGGCATGTGAAATCTCTATGATTGATATGAATTTCTTCCTTCTCACTGCAAGCCCTATGCAAAAAGTCAATTATTCCAAACAGACATATTTTATTAACCCCAGAATAATAAATCAAACCATTTATCGAAAACAAAAGAAAAGAAACTTCAACTTTATTTTAACAAACCTGGGGGGTGAATTTACATCAAACGCAGCAATTAACTATACAGGATCTATTCATCATGTGAGACATAACCTTTAGAAAGGTCTCTGCTGAGACTGAAACATCAGTTCAATAAATTGGCAATTTTTCATCACAAAAGACATGTGAATGCAGTTTATACAATGTTCTATAGCTATATATATATATATATATATATATATATATATATATATATATATATATATATATATATATATATATATATTTATATATATTTATATGGTTCTGCAGTTTAGTATCTGAAGGAGAAGCTGCAGCTACGTGACTCATGGCCCTAAGCATATTCATTTACACCCTATTGAAGCTCAAGCTTCAAACAACTGCTTTGCAGCTTTAAATATAATGAATAGTATACATTATAGTTGACTTACTATTTGTTCTAGTACTGGAGAGGTATTTTGAAAGTGAACCAAGAAGGGAGACATTGTTGTACAGCTTTTTCTTAGAAACTTCAAGAAAGTCTCTTCATACCTTTAACATGGATGGATCAAGCTGATATATTGCCACCTGATCCCTAATAGGCACTCATGATATGAATCTCATGTTATCTAAGCTATGCCTGAGAATTAGTGCATTCCATTTGAGAAGAAATTCCAACTGAGAACTAGGACATTGTGACAATGATCAATGCCAAAGGAAATTAAAAGCAGTGACAGTGGAGAAGCTGTTTTATTTCAGTTTCATGCCAATTGTTCTACATGCTCAAGGGCAGTCACTGAAGCACAATAGAAAGAGATCAGCACTTGTATCTTTGCCAACTAGTCCCAATGACGAGAAAAAGATAAGCAAAGAATGTTCCTTTTGCTTTCTTTGTTGATAGTTCTTTGTCAGTCACTTAAAATCTCTTAATATTTTGCCCCATGGTATTTGGCACAATGGTTCCAAATCTGATCTCTGAGGTGCAGCCACATTGTCCAAGACCACAATACTATATACAGGAGTCTTCACCTGGAATTAAACTAAGGTCAATCTATCCTAAGTTGGATAATATTTAGAAACCTGATTTGAGTACTCGTCAACTACGAAACCAAATGAGCCAAACCAAACACAAATGACAAATTAAATTATTAAGATGGTTCTAAAGGCCTCACTCAAAAGTAACATCATCAACATCATTGTTTTGTGGCCTAGAGTAGGAATTGATCAACAATGCTACCAGTTCCCAATTTTTACTATTGTATTTCTAGTTAGCCTCGTGGATTGTTGAGCTACTGTACATGTAAGACGTTCCTTTGGACTGAACTAAATCAACGGAGGAAATTTTAGATATACAGTTGTATAATACACAGATGTTAGGATGTGTCTTATTTGTTGATGCATGGTCTTCAAAGCTACAAATCTTTGTAAGTATGGTCTTACATTCTTATTTCAGTCAGAACTATGTTTTTGAGAAAATCATACTTCAGCAAATCCTAAAAATGTCTGTTTTAGTTTATGTACCTTCATAAGAATCTTAAGCTGGTGTTGACTGGGCACAATCTTGCCAAGTTTACAAGAGTGTACGCAGAGTGCTCCTTTGGAGGGTCTTTGAGATGTCATGCTAATGGTATTTCTAGCTTAATGTTCCTACTGGAGCTTTTTGATATTCGATGGAGATTGGAGATCATGGAGAACCAATCAAGAATTGATGTATAAGAGTAGTGAGTAGTCCCATTTCGCTTTGCCACTAACTTTGCGAATTTCCCGTGAAATTTGCAAAACTGGCGAAAAAATCTCGAAACGGCTATCTTGACGCCTGCAACAATTCGGAACTGTTGACGCTGGAGTCGGAAGCATCACCGGTGTCAAAAAATTTTCAGACGCCGGTGAATTTTCGACCCAGCGAATTTTTGGGGCAAGTTCGCAAATGTATTCACCGATGGCGAAACGGGCAAATTCGCAGCAAATTCACGCCTGGTGAATAAATTCGCCCATCACTATATAAGAGTACACAACACTCTTGGGCAATATTAATGGTCATAATATAGTGGTAGGTGGGGCATAGCCTGAGAGCCTATTATAATATAGGTAACACCATATCTGCAACTTTATATAAGCTAAGGTATCACCATCAAATATTTGGGGCAAAACTCAAAACTTTGAAAACCTCTGGTTGATTTCTTAGAATATAAAGAATAAAGTGAAAATTACAAAGCATAAATATTTTAATAAGACTTCTGCAGGGTGAATGTTTACTCAAGCTCAACTCAAATGATTGCTCAAAGCACGTTGAAGGCCCCGATAAGAGGTTAAATTGCCTTAAAGTACAAATGTAAAAGGTTACTATTATTGCAGCAGGGAGAATGCACAAACAGAACTTCACTGCAGAGTATTGCCATCTACCACTTCTGCTTAACACCACGCTATGAGGCCTTTGGAGTTGGTAATCTCATAAAAATCACTCCTGGAACTGGTGGATGGGAGCAGGATTTTCTTGTAAACAAACTTTTTTCCTGGAGTAATCTTTACCCAACAGAGATGGGAATTTGAAAGCGATCTCCCCCTGTGGTTTCCACACAATAAACTTTAGAAGTTGAAGGAGCATGAACGATAAATATGTCCCAATCGCTCCGTGGAGATCAATCCAAAGCATTAACCATCTGTCCCGGTGCCCCACTGGGAACTGAACAAACCAATTCTGCAATGGTCGTCACTCGGAAAAAATACGCCTGGAAATCTTGAGCAACTTTACACCGACGGGACCAAACAGTATAAATACTTATGGTAAAAAATCTTCAACCTATGGGGGATTTTCCTCTACATTTCTCTCCAGTCTTCACAAAACAGTCAAAACATAGGAAATCAAAGATAGGAAGGTCTACTTCCTGGAGACACAACAGAATCATTGGGGATAAAATTCAAGCCCTGCATAAATAGACCCTGCTAAGTCCTATGGCTAGAGGAAAAGGTCATACAAGTATAAATTGGATTCATAGGCATTGGAGTATATGACAGGGACAAGGGGGAAGTGTTGGAAGGGTTACTGCCTGCTCTGCTCTCATTTCCCTACAGAAATAGGAATTGGTAGTACTAGATAGGTACCTAATATATAGGGACAGAGACAAGAGGAAAGTGATGGAAGGGTTACTGCCTGCTCTGCTCTCATTTCCCTACAGAAATAGGGATCAGTAGCACTAGATGGATAACAAATACATGGAGTTCACATTGGAAGAGTTACTCAGCTTTCATATTACCTGAAGAAATTGGAACTGCCTTTTGGGTTCTTTACACCCACATGTCATCCACATAGTTGTAAGTACATACTATGGCATCAAATATGCTGCTACTGTATATAGCCCCACCTACAGTCATTCAAGTCACTGAACATACAAATGGCTAATTGGAGCTGCAACCATAAATAGAGCATTAGAATATTTACATAAGCTGCTAGATCTACAGAGATGGTGAAACCCATTGGAACGACCACATGATTAGAGCTGCAGTCAACATTAAACCATTCTCATAGTTTATAAATATCCAGAGACAGAGCAAATCATAGCCATTCAGAGCATTAGAATGTGTATATAAGTCTTAAAAGAACTCAATGCAATAACAAAGGCAACAAAATGTATCAGGCAATATCTCTGTTGGACACATAAGTTTCTGGGAAAGAACACCGGACACAAATGGCCATTATTACTCTTCTGCTTTATGGCGCTCATTGAATAAAGGTGCAATTACAGCAGATTGCTGCGAATGCCCAATAACAGAAAAAAAACGTATTTCCCCCCCAGACAATGGCCTGCGAAATAGCCAATAGCGGGAAGATGTCATTACACGGAGCAATGAATATTTTATCACTTTCAAAACTTTATTTAATCCGTCGGGAGATCAATCTTTTTGTTTTCTTTTACCCATTAGAAATGTGGCACAGGACATTCTGTCCCTGCAGGCTTTATTAAATCTACAGGGAAATTAATCTCGTTCCTATTTAAAATGTATTTATTCTGGAGAGAAATGATTTTTTTTTCGAATCGCAGAACGATATTTAGGGGAGAAAAAAATAAATAAATACAAAAAAAAGATAAATCTTTTATTTCCAATATCCTAATGCAGGCCATTAGAAAGGAGGAATGCTAGGCCTCTGATATAGAGCGGGGCACGGGTTCTTAATTTCTTTAATATTTTATCTGCCTTATTATTCTTCTCTCTGGCAGCGGCGAGTGCAGTAAACATACGTGAGATTAAGCTCTCATAGCAGGAACATCTATTTACTCGGTAGGATATTAAATTATGGATTCTAAAGAGGTATAATTATTTATTCTATGCAACGTGTTTAAACCATTGCAAGAAAGCGTTTCCTTCTGAATGGAAAATTATGCCAACTGGGCAAGGGAAATAATCATTCAGATAAACAGATATAGCCAGGGGTATCCCATAGGATTATTTTAGACTCTGCCCAATACTTGGCTATGAACAGTGTCGGACTGGCCCACCGGGATACCAGGAAAACTCCTGGTGGGCCTAGGTGTCAGTGGGCCCTCCTGCTTCTAAACATTTGGCCTATTTCAATGCCATTCCCTATTTGAATTAGAACAAAGAGGCTAAATAGATGGAATAATAGATTATAGTATGTAAAGAAAAGAGACTAGGAGAGGTTGAGTGAGGAGAAGAATAATAGTACTGAGAGTGGGCCCCTGGTCTAAGGTTTTTGGGTGGGCCACTGGTGTCCCAGTCCGACACTGGCTATGAAGCACAATATGAAGTCATGTGCAGTTTACATACCAGGACATCCTCCAGCAATTAGCTTATACTATGTGCTGCTTTCTATATGTCACGTCTCAGTTATTAAAACATGTCGATAGGGTTACCACCTGTCTGGCTTTGTCAATACATTCAAAATAAGGAAAACCGGGCAGGATCCTCCTTGATTGATATGGAGATCAGCCAATCTCTGATCGCCATAGCGCCACCCCATGGCAGCTCTTGACCCGCCTGCAAGTCACTGCCCCACCCCTGTTGCTTCACTGACCCACCCTTGTGATGTCACAGTCTCGCCCCTTCGCGGATCATGAGCCACAGAAAGGTGGCAACCCTACTTGTGGATCTAAACATTATGCACTTATTGTGATCTGTTCTGCTCCCTCCTGGTTGTCAGGGATTAAGTGCCATACATCCATGTTCAGGCCTCCTACTTCCTTTCACTTTTTATAAAGTTATGAGACCTGTTATCCAAAATGCTCTGGACTTGGGGCTTTCCAGATAATGGATCTTTGCTTAATTTGGAACTTCATACTGTAAGTAAGGGGTGCCCAAAAGGTAGATCGGGATCTACCAGTAGACCTTTAGCTGGTGATCAGTAGATCTCAAGACACGGTCAACAAACATCTTGTCTAAATCACCCTCCTATTTAATTATTTTAATTCAGATATTTATTATGTTATGGTTACTTAAGAAATAGCTGTTTGTTAAATAAATCAATATACATTGATTTACGGATTCCATACCTATACTGCCCTGCATGTATAGAATTAGGTTGGATGATACAGGACACCCTGTACTGTTAATATGAATTAATTTTGTTACAACAGCACCACCTGCCCGTCAGTTTCCCACCAGTCTGACCACCAAGTAGTCAAATAAGTTGTCAGAAGAAAGGAAGAGGCTGCTCTGATGTTCTTCTGCTAAGAGTTTAGAAAGGTTTTTAATTTATTCCTAAGCAGAAGAACATCAGAGCAGCCTCTTTCTTTCTCCTGACAACTTCCTTGACTACTTGGTGGTCAGACTGGTGGGAAAATGACCAGCAGGTGGCGCTGCTGTAAATAAATTCATTCAAATTAACAGTAAATATATCCCTAAATATTTTGGAATGAAAAAAGAAATAAATATAAATGTACATTACAAAAGTTCTTAAAATAGCCCCTCAATTTTACATACACTTATTTTAAAGGTTTACTTTTCCTATAAAGACAGAGTGAGGGCAATGGGAATACAATTACAATTGAGTCACCTCTATCCATAAGCAAAAGAAAAAAAAAAAGGTTCTATTGAACCCCCTCACTCTAATTACAACTAAGTAATTATCTAGGGATGGCCTCAAAGAGCAGTGGGATAGCTCAGGATACATCTATCAAACACCACTGTACTATACATAGAATGTGAGAGATACGTTCAATCTAAGAGAGAAACGATATGCAATGGGGACGAAACTATATTTAGCAGGAAATTGCAAGGGAGGACTTTCCATCTCCTTCTTTCACTGTTTCAGCATTAGTGGTAGAAAAGGGATTGAAAGAAAGCAAGGCATGGATATTAACTGTTATTAGCATTTATTTGAGACTCAAAATAAATATTAAAATGGGAGGCAGATGTGCTAATTAGTTCTGTTCTCAGCCTTTGTCTATCAAACGGATCAATCTCTGATTACCCCAAGGACCATGGCAGCAGTCAGACTCTACTGACAGATAAGAGTGGTCTTTAAAGACAGGATGTCAGTAGAGTGATAGAAAGGGAACTGCTATGGGACTCAAGTGCACCCCCAACCTCATCAACAGCCATTTACTGGAGTTTGTCTCCCAACTCGCTCACTCACTGACTGGGGGCTGAGCATACTCCATTGGCTGAATAGAGCCGCAGTAAACAACCAATTATTGAAGACATTAGGGCTAATTTACTGGTCCTTAGAGGGTGCTCTCTACACCTTGAGCTGGATGAAACATCTAGTTTTTAAGGTGCAGTGGGGGCATATTAAAAAGGCAAAATAATTATCATCAACCCTAAAGGTGGCCATACACGGATAGATCCGCTCGTTTGGCGATGTCGCCAAACGAGCGGATCTCCCTCCGATATGCCCACCTTGAGGTGGGCAATATCGGGCTGATCCGATCGTGGGCCCTAGGGCCCAACGATCGGATCCTTCACGTTCGCAAACGGGCGGTCGGATCGCGGGACCGCATCAACAAACAGATGCGGCCGCGATCCGACGGGATTTTTAACCCCATCCGATCGAGATCTTACCGACTTTCGGCCAGATCTCGATCGGGGAAGCCCGTCGGGGTCCCCCATACACAGGCCAATAAGCTGCCGACTCGGTCTGTCGGCAGCTTTTATCGGCCCGTGTATGGCCACCTTAAGGCTATTGCAAGTATTCAAAACATGAAGAGAAGAAATACTGGAAATAAAGCGAAGAAATAAAACTCGATAAATAAAACAGGACCCACAAGATCACTGACAAGAACATAAAACTCAAAGTCCCAACGTCGGCCACAACTAATCACGATGCCCCCTTTTCCTATCTCCGGCCCACAGATCATTAACAATGTTTCTTCTTTCTGATCTCTCTTCAGCTGCTTCTTTTTCCCTTTTCTATATGTATCTATATCCGTGGCAAACATGAGAGAGAATCTGTGTATATACAGGCGGAAAGGGCGCATCCACTGGGGGACGGGCCTTGCAAATATAGGCTGGGAATTTAATTAGACTGGCTGTACCCCTTTTATGCTCAAACTGATGAAAATCTCTTTTTTCTCTGAAGGTTTCGAAGAGGATGATCTGTCCCTTTCCTGGTTATCATTGGAGGTTTTATCCCTTCCATTCCTCAACATATAATTAAAGGGCAACTGTCGTCATCAGTTCACAAATACATTCTATTACTTTTTTTCTCTATAAACAAGTGTAAGAAGTATGGGACTTGTTATCCAGAATGCTCAGCACCTGGGGCTTTTCTGGATAATGGATTTTTCTGTAATTTGGATCTTCATACCTTGTCTACTAGAAAATCATGTAAACATTAAATGAACCCAATAGGCTGGTTTTGCCTCCAATAAGGATTAATTATATCTTAGTTGGGATCAAGTACAAGCTACTGTTTTATTATTACACAGAATATGGGAATAATTTTTTAACAATTTAGATAATTTGGATAAAATGGAGTCTATGGGAGACAGCCCTTCCATAATTCAGAGCTTTCTGGATAATGGGTTTCCAGATAACAGATCCCATACCTATAATGATTTATTTGTGAGTTCCTCAACCAAACATTATTTTTCCATCTGCAAGCAACTCACTCATGCTGCAAGTCACTAACTGATCTTCCCCTATCTGTAATGGGTTGTTTCCAACCTGGGCAGCAATTTGCAATACACCACTGACACAAAGCAAAACCTAAATTTAGCTTGAGAGCTCTCTGAGCCTGATGGCAATTCGCATATTTTATAGTTTTTGAGATATTAACAATTTTTACCTGCTAATCTAATGAGTCTGATACAATATCGCCTTGGTGCCTTGACATAGAATCAAGAGCATGAAGGAGAAAGTCTTGTGATGTTGCCCATGCTTAGTTCTGACCAGTGAAACCTCAGATGACTCTTCTATGCTCATTCCGAATATTGGATATTTCTGTAATTTGGTTCTTCATACCTTCTACTAGAAAAGCATGTAAACATTAAATAAACTTGATAGGCTGGTTTTGCTACCAATAAGGATTACATATATCTTAGTTGAGATCAAGTACAAGTTTTATTATTACAGAGAAAAAGGAAATCATTTTTAACAATTTAGATTATTTGGATAAAATGGAGCCTTTCCGTAATTTAGAGCTTTCTGGATAACAGGTTTCCAGATAACAGATCCCATGCCTGTATATAATGATTTATTTGTGAGTTCCTCAACGAAACATTATTTTTCCATCTGCAAGCAAATCACTCATGCTGCAACCAGTTCACTCATTCTGCAAGCAACTCACTCATGCTGCAAGTCACTAACTGATCTTTCCCTTCTGTAATGGGTTGTTTTCAACATGGGCAGCAATTTGCAATATTTGTTAAATAAATCAATATACATTGATTTACGGATTCCATACCTATACTGCCCTGCATGTATAGAATTAGGTTGGATGATACAGGACACCCTATACTGTTAATATGTCATCTCTGTAGAAAACAGTAGGGCCCAGGTCATGGATTTCCAGATGGAATGTTGTGTGTATGATCAATATGATGTTCCTTTTTCCTGTCAGGAGGAAATACTGACTTTCACCAACGTTTCCCACTTGCTCTGTGTTTTCCATGAGGCACCTGCTACCTGACATGGGGTGAAATACTCAGGGGGGTAACTAGGGAGAGTGAAGTACTGCATCTATCTTGTGTTGGCCCTTCGTTTACTGATGAGCTGTTCCACCTGGATTCTATTTGTGAGCAGTGCATTTTCTCTGCAACTCATCAAGGGCAATGGGACCACTTCATAGAACAGAGTCCATGCATACAGTATAAGCATGCATTTAAATTTAAATTTATTTTTGCTTTTTTTATTTTCCCTGTTCATTTCTCAATGTAAATATTAAAAACTGAAGGTATCTTGAGTTGTGTTTTTCCCTACTGAATTGGGTTCTGTCTGTACAAGCTATGAGCAAACTTTTTGGCTGTTCCTGCTCAATTGTACTTTTAATGTTTTTATTTTTTTATTTTTTATGGGATCTCTCTGTATAGGCTATGAACAAATGTAGGAGTGGTTCCTGCTGAATTCTGCTTAGTATAGGGGAATACCTAGGCTGACATATTTTTATGGGATCTTTGTACAAGCTATGCGCAAACTTAGGGGGCTGTTCCTGCTGAATTATGCTTAGTACAGGGGATACCTATACTGCCATAGTTTTATGGGATCTCTCTGTTCAGACTATGAGCAAACTTAAGGGCTGTTCCTGTTGAATTGTGCTTAGTACAGGGGAATACTTATGCTGCCATAGTTTTATGGAATATCTCTGTACAGAGTGTGAGAAAACTTAGGGGGCTGTTCCTAATGAATAATGCTTAGTAGAGAAGAATAAATGGAAGCTGAACATTACTTATGAATATGGTACATGTTCCCATTAGAATGCTGTAACTGATACCAGATGATGGACAGTTAGAAATGACAGCTGCACCAGGTATAGGCCAATGAAATTAAATATTTTATGTTGGTAGTTATTAAGATTTGCAGAAATCTGCGGTGCAGATTCATTTCCAATTAAGGAATAAAAGAGTTGAATTGGAACCAAAGTATTTCTACATCTCCGAATCTGCTCGGCGCAATAAAATAATGAGTCTAAATGTTCTAATGCGATCAAGGCTGGTCAGAAAGTTTCAGACAGAAAGTCATTTTAGCCCTCATGTCCCTCATTAATTATTCATCCTGAATCAGCAGATTACATTTTGTATTAGATTAGTTTTCCTTTCAATTTGATTTGGCAGAAAGATGAGCACAGAGCAGATTCTCTGGGGTTTCATTATTAAATCAGAAAGGAAAAGAAGGTTCCTTGATCTCGTTCAGGAATGTATAAATTCCCTGGATAGAGTTACACCTGCAGATAGAGTCCCATTATTGGGATTTGGTGATATTTACACACATACACCCATAGGAATGTCCCTACAGCCATTGCACCTTGTTCCTTAATTTGACCATTAGAACTTCCTTCTGTTAAACCCCAAATCTGCCATTTAATATGTAAGAAACAATCATGTTTTAACTCCATTTCCAGCTACCGACCCACATGGACCAGGACCCATGTGGATTAGGCACAAGGAGCTTGTTCCAAGTGAGAAGACGGAACCATGCAGCAGAAGAAAATACAAGGCTTTGCTCTAGGCATTTTCCATCTCACTCAGCCTTCTGTTTATGCCTCGGGCCATCCTGCTCATCCAAATTCAGCTCATCCCTTTAATACCAGTTCTTTCTCGTGCTCTGTTCTCTCAACTTCATCAGAAAGCTGTAATCACCTTTTTCCAAACATGTTGTTAGCACGGAAACCTGAGGAGCTTGCAGAAAGCAGCCAGTATAAATAATCCCCAGAAACCACCTTCACTCATCTTGCTCCAATGATATTACTACAGATACAACCCAATTATCAGTCATGAATGAATGAGTTCAAGACGCCATAAACCATTTGTGGTATTGTATATGTGAACAGGTAATCATGTACCTGAGTGCTGGCTCTACCTCCTCTCAACCTCTTGTTAAAGCCTAGGGCCATCTCTAATCTTGAGCTTGTCTCTCTTGCTGCTCCTGACTTATGGAATCCTAAAGCCTCCCCAGAAGACCCTGGGAGCAACAGAAGCATTTCTGACCTCAACCCAGCTAGACATCTGTGGGATGTTTTGGAAACCCAAAATCAGTGATCCCCTCTACCGTCAACCAACATTGCAAGCAGAGTAAATGTTTGGTCAATAGATCATAATTGTTCAAGGAGTAGAGTAAAAAAATGAACATGATCTCTATCCGTCCTTTCCTTTTATTGAACTATCCTCTATACTTCTTTCTACCATTGTTTTCTGTCTTTATTTCCCTTTCTTCAGTTTTACCTTACAACTCTCCTTTACTGGCACTCCCTCTTTTCATCCACTACTAGGGATGTAGCGAACGGCGGAAAAAATGTTCGCGAACATATTCGCGAACTTGCGACAAAACATGCGAATAGTTCGCGAACGTCGCGAACCCCATAGACTTCAATGGGAAGGCGAATTTTAAAAGCTAGAAAAGACATTTCTGGCCAGAAAAATGATTTTAAAGTTGTTTAAAGGGTGCAACGACCTGGACAGTGGCATGCCAGAGGGGGATCAAGGGCAAAAATGTATCTGAAAAATCCATTGTTGACACAGCGCTGCGTTTTGTGCTGTAAAGGGCAGAAATCACACTACGTCACTCAGGTGATGTTTCTGGACACGGAATGTGAAAAAGCTCACACAGCTAGGTGGCACTTGGTTAAAGACTGGGCAAATAATGCCTGCAAGGGCAACGTATACACTACAGCCGTTGGATACGGAATATATTATTGCTGCTTGAAAAACGTCACTCGGGTGGTGTTTCTGGAGACGGTATTATTATTGATATTTAGACAGCTAGGTGGCAGTTGTTTGAAGAACAGATGCAGATGAGAGATCAGCAGCAGGACAGACAGCTGCCCACAGCAGCTACATACAGAGCACTGCAGTAGAAGGTAGATTACTAGCCAGCAAAGCTACCTAACCTAAAATGTCCCTCAAATCCCTGCAGAGTTCTGTCCCTACAATACAGAGCAGTATCAAGTAGATTACTAGCCAACAAAGTTACTATCAACTGTCCCTCAAATCACTAACAGCTCTCTCCCTACACTAGCTCTTCCAAGCACACACAGGCAGAATGAAAAAACGCTGCAGGGCTTCAGTTTATATATGGAAGGGGAGTGGTCCGGGGGTGTGGGGGTGGTCCAGGAGGGAGAGCTTCCTGATTGGCTGCCATGTATCTGCTGGTCTGGGGTGAGAGGGCAAAAATAAGCGCCAGCTAAGGCGAACCCAAATTGGCGAACGTCGCGCGACGTTCGCGAACATTCGCCGAACGCGAATAGTCGATGTTCGCGCGAATTAGTTCGCGGGCGAACAGTCCGCGACATCCCTATCCACTACATCATTGTGCCTTTTGATTCCCCTTGCCACTCATTGTTTCCATTCTCTGCTCTGGTCTCCAAACCCTTCCATGTACAACAGTAGATTCTATTATGAGTTTTTATAGAATTCATTAAGTGGATAAAAATGGACATGTATGACCAGCATTATTTTTTGAGGCTGAAGGCACCAAACCTGACCCTATAGTGTATATTTATCCATAATGACCATAACCCCCATAAGCATCTCTTACCCAACTGAACCCCAACATGGTCAGCCTGCCTAATTCTTCTTTCTATGATAGTGTTTTAGGAGAACTGTAAGTCTTACAACATCAGTTCTCAGCAGCTCTATAAAGATCCTATAATCCTATAGTATCTGTAAAACCATATAAGTTCTAATTCAATCTATACAATGCTAAATATTTCCAGCATTGCTAATGTACTTTCCATACATATAAACTAATGGATGGTTTTGTCAATACTCCAGTTAAATACAAATTAATTGGACCTCACACTTAATTCCTTTTTTTATAGTTTGCTCCTTTGTTGCTTTTTAATATATCTGTTAGACTTGTCCATTTCTTTGGTTGGATGGAAAAGTTGGACGGAAGTTTGTGCTTCAATAAATGGCAATAAACGGCAATAAACAGTGACTATAATGGTCATTTATATAATCTATTGAGCACAGGCCAGGCTTTTTGAAGGCCAGTTTTCCCCTGAGATTAAATCTATTTCCAAGCCTATAAAGATACTTGAGGTTTGGTGCGGGAACATTTGTAAAGCATAACATAACAGCTCTCTCTCTCCATTGTGTTGCACACAGACGTTTTGTCTTACCCTACCTTGCACGATAAGATACACCTGTGTTGTCTTCGTGTGCTGCTTTGTCTGCACAGAACAAGTGTAGGGCACCTCATCAAAGACGTCAACTTTCTGAATGCGGAGGCTGTACTCAAGCAGGCTTCTCTTTTCCAGCTCTACCCTTGGGTCAAGGGACCATTTGTCATCTCCAGCAAATATGATACCAGAACGGTTCAGCCAAGCCACTTTGGAGCTCCTGTCTTCCACAAAACATCTGCAAAATGTAAGAAAAAACATATTTGCTAAATGAAACATCAATATTTCCTTCAGAAGACAAGTAAGCTTCTTCAATAAATTCAGATGTACCAGTTTCTAATTATTTTAACTTTTGACCAAAAAAACCCAACATGACCATATATTTTTATTCTAGTTCCTGAACCTTAGTCTATATAAGGGGAGGGGGCACATGACTCTTTCAATGTGGTCTCCACTCTATTGAGGCTTCAGTAACAAGTAAATCAAGTCTAGGTCAGACAGTTTGAGCAAGTAATGCCAGCTTTGTGCTCCACCAAGGAGCCCTAGTTCCCCAGATGACATTTACCAACATGTAGGGACTTAACTGACTATTACTCATGAACTCTTTATTTAATACCTTGGAGCACCCTTTGAGGATTCAAGGCACTTACAACAGCCACATGTGATGTGAGTAGTATCCGTTGTGAACCTGGTGTATGATGATATTTGTTGTTCAAAGGAAGTGTCTGTCTTCTCATGTATTTCTTCACACCTACACTCCCTGGTTAAGCCTGGAGACCCTTCCTCTCATACTTCTTTGAAGATCCAGCTGAGGTGAGGAGTCACATGCAGTAGTGCTAGAAAATGTACCCTCAAGTATCAATAGTGGAGTCCCTCCAGATCAGCTAGAAATAAGCCCCCCAGCCGAAATCCATCTAAAGTGAAGTCCACTTCAATAGTTTTTGAAAACCATTAAAAACCAATTTCTGATAATAAGGGACAGGTTTTTGGTAAAGGGTAACAGGCTATGGAGTTGAAAATGCAATAGATACAATTTCAAGCTGAAACTTGTTGTTTTCTAGAAGACCTCTGTCCTTATTATGATTCCTCAATGCCCCACTGTCAGCAAATTACTTTCTTGGGGTGTTGGGACCTGAAGATGGATACAAGCTGAAAAACATAAGTTAGCCCTTTCTGGTCTAAGGGGTTTCCCCTCAACTGTCTGAATCTCCCATCATCCCATCTCCAACAGTCAGAGACATAGTTAACAAAAGGGCTACAAATAATATTAAAGAAATGCATCATTTTAAGAATTACTGCTGTTATGACTAGCCAAAAAGATTCAAAGATTGTACAGATACAAAGATTAATTTTGCATTAAAATGCTTGAATGGCAAAAAAAAAAAACAGGGGCAACAATGTAAAATTCATTATGGTTCCTTATGCTCCAGCTATTGTGTTGGAACAACAATGATTCCCGTTAGAAACTAGGCTGCTTTTATGAACTAAATTATGTTTTTCTTTTTACATGAAGTGGCAAAATGTGGCTTCTGCATATAATTATTTGGCTATAAATGCAATCAGGGATGAGCAAATAGCCAAGGACGGACCATTGTGAAAACCAAAGGCTCGGCTGAGACATACAAGTATTATTATACAGGAGGTTTTTATCTTAATACTTTAATGACTAGCTACCCGAAATCTTGCAAAAACAAACGTCCAACTTTTTTACGTCAGAAGATAAATGTTTTGTTTCTTCTGTTACAATATTCTCTCAGTAAAAAGACGGAAATTTTAATGCCACAAAAATAAAGCAAAAAGGTAATTGAAAGAACTCTGTTTACAGAAAAATACAATTGAGTTGCACAGGTTTAATCCTCAAAGGGGTAAAAAGTAATTTGGCTTTTGGGATGGTATTTGTCTCAAATAATAAAGGCACGTGGTTTATTTCAGGGATTGCTCCAGACGTAGCGTCTGAATGTGAAAGGGACTTAATGAACTTGTTTTTTTTATAGAGTTTGCTTATTTGCAATTTATGAGACTGAGAATGAGACACTCTAACGAGCCTTCTGGAAAATCAAACCAAGGAAACATTGGGGTCACAGCCTGCTATAGTTCCAGGGGTACTCAGGTCACAAATAAGCACACACCCCAAATCTCCCCCTAACTGGCCATCAGGCTGAGTCCCCTTAACTCATAACAAGGTTACAGATATATAGAAACATTGGGGTAACAGTCACCCTGCTATAGTTCCAGGGGTACCCAGGGCACAAATAAGCACTCACCCCAAATCTCCGCCGAACTGGCCTTCAGGCTGGGCCCCTTAGCTCATAACAAGGTTACAGATATATAGAAACATTGGGGTAACAGTCACCCTGCTAAATTTCCATGGGTATTCAGGGCACAAATAAGCCCTCCCCCCAAAACTTGGATCCCTTAGTTCATAACAAGGTTACAGAAATATAGAAACATTGGGGTAACAATCACCCTGCTATAATTCCAGGCATACCTGGGCACAAATACAAAATTACAAAATATATATAGGGCAGCAAATAAGTGCACCTCAAATCTCACTTTAACTGCCAGTGCCTTCTAAGCTAAGTGTCCTAGTGTATCTAGGAGAGCAGCAGGCATTCCTCCCAAATCTCACCCGAACCGGCTTTCAGACCCCGCCCCGCCACTATTCTACACCCCCGGGTGGAGCCACCCTTACCGTTTGTGAACGATTGCTCTAGTGACAGCTGATCACCAAACTGCAACTGGAAACCACTTTGAAACTAACTGTATATGGGGTAAATAGACATTAATTAAATGGAGCGTGCTTGAATGAAACAATCCAAATTCTGATAATTCTGTCTGTAGCATTGTGCCTTGGCACTGGCATCCAATCTGCCAGCATGTTGATATAAAAGTACCCTGTGGCACTCTATTGGCAGTTCAATGTCATTTTGAACATTGTTTCTCTCCCCAATGACCTCTAAGCTGAATGGCAGAAAGAAATGTAACTTAAGTACTTTTTTAAAAGCAGAACCTTCAATTTTTGATCTCCTGGTCACAGCATATTGACATGCCCTTCAGCCGTGTTTATTTGCACGCTTGCTACCCACAATTCCACAGTACAGTGGGCTTACAGTTTTCTTTGGGAATTTGAGGCAAGAGATACAATTTCTTGCCTGGTTGCTTTCTCATCATTCATCTTCCCCAAAAATATAAATAATTCAGCCCTGTAAAAGATCATTATTATGTTTGTCTCTTTTTTGTAACCAAGCTCCCCATGGAAAGGATTAGGGAGGGTCCAAGGACACACTCAATGGCTCATCCCAACGTCCCGAGCGTCAACATTTTTTTTTTTTAAATACACTGTCATTTTTAAACATAAAGAAAGAAAAATAAATGAACTCATCCCAAAATGTAAGAAAAGTGTTCTGCGAAACGTGCAAATTCTTGTATCTTTAATTACCATGGCGGATCTGAAGCATCTGCCCTAGAACAGACAAGACAGTGACAGATCACCGGCAAGGAGGCAATAAATCACCGTTCTTCCTTCCTTGCAGAATCAAAAGCGCATTTATTCCATCCCGTTATGTTGATGCTTGACTTCCTCCGTTTTCTTTCGCCGTTGTTTTTGCCGCTCTCATTAAGAGGCAGCGTTGCTTAGACTCATTTCTCTCGCTCTCTTACTTGTAATATTTTATACTGAGCCTATCAGATATTTTTCTCGGTTTCCATCACCCATATTTCTGCTACGGGGGCACAGAATAAATAAGCCTTATCAATCCAACAAAATCATTCTCTAGAATATATGGTTTGAGAGATGCACCTTAACTTGTACTATAATATCCAGGCAGAGCCTCTAAAATACCAAATACTCAGATGGAACCCTCTGCTGAGTTCCAAACTGGAAGCAATGTCAATGCAAGAACTATTCACATGGAGGGTGGGGAATTTATTAGTGATAATCCTAGCATAACCATGTGCAATGCCAAGTGTTGGCTGGAGTACTGTAAAGGTCATCATTATTGGACTCTGTAGCATTGGCAACACATCATCTGGAGAAATAAATGGCTTATCGCCATCTGGCAGTCTGGGTTGGGCAGGCCCGGATTTGTGGCGAGGCCATAAAGGCCCGGACCAAGGGCGGCAAAATATTAGGGGAGGCATGCTGTCCAGCTGCTTTCTGAGCAACACGGGGGACGCACAGCTCCCCAGTGCTCCGACGTGTGCGTTCGCGACCGCTTGGTCACACCATGGGCAGGCACTAGGAGCCGGGGTCGGCCAGATGCCAGGAGGACAGTACCTGCCTGAACGCATGCCGATGGTAAAGTTTGGTGGAGGAGGAGCAATGGACGGGGGCTTCCTGTTCCTGTGGAACAGTTTGGGGAAGGCACTCTCCTGTATCAGCACAATAACTTTCCCATGCACAGAATTAGGTCTGTACAGAATTGGTTTGCCCAGAAGGGAAGAACATGACTGCACAGAGCCCTGGGCTCACCCCAACTAAACAACTGTGGGATAAATTGGAGCCCCAACTGTGAGTCCAACATCGGTGCCCTTACAAATGCTCTTGCGGCTAAATGGAAGCAACTCCCAGCAACAATGTTCCAACATCTACTGGGAACCTTCCCAGAAACACCGGGGCAGTTAAAGCTGCAACAGGAGGGCAATCCAACTGAACCCCTATGGGATGAATTGAAACCCGGACTATGAGCCTGATCTCCAACATCAGTGCCCAACCTCACTCTTGTGGCTGAAAGAAAACAACTCCCAGCAACAATGTTCCAACATCTAGTGGGAACCTTACCAGAAGAGTATGGGCAGTTACAGCAGCAAGAGCAGGGCAACCCAACTGAACCCCTATGGATAAATTGAAACCCGACTATGAGTCTGATCTCCGACATCAGTGCCCTTACTTTTGTGGCTGAATGGAAGCAACTCCCAGCAACAATGTTCCAACATCTAGTGGGAACCTTCCCAGAAGAGTATGGGCAGTTATAGCAGCAAACTTAATTTTAATGCACTCTGTGCAGGAATGAGCATTTGGAGAGGCAGGTGTTTACACACTTTGGCCATGTAGTGAAAAATGTCCATTTGTGTGATAGAAATTTAAATTTAGGGTAATTTTTGTAAAACACTGGTTTAGATTTATCCAACACAAAATAATTTCCCTGTCTTATTCAGAGTAAAAAGTTTGGGCCACAACTGGATCTAACCAAGCCACACCTGGAAGTCATGAACCAATGGCCAAAGCCCACTCACTTTAAACAAGTCCTGCCCCTTGGGGGTTAAGAAAAGTGGGACAGGTCCACATTTTCTTGGGGAAAAATATGTAAAGAGAATCATAGGCACCAGAGCCAGGGAGGCCCCAAATTTAATGGTGGTTAACTTTTTAGTAAAATCTTGGAATTAACTTTTTTTTAATAGAATTATTGTTATTCTTTCTCTGATTGCTATAGTTAAAGTCTATATAGGAATAGGGCATTATTGAGGGTACCCAGCTTGTATTAATTCCTGTCTTTTTAGCCCCTTTGCGTTTGAATAGCATATTGTACCTGACACTGCCTTGATTGACCCTTGTGTGTGTCTGTAGGTTCTAGATTTAAATTCCTTTTCCACCTGATGCTGAAGAATTAGGACTTGTGTGATTGAACCTGCACCAGATATTAAGTTTGAAGCTTTAACGTTACAAATGTCCCATCTTTACCCCCCCTGGGGCAAATGAGATGATCTTTCTTCTTCTGTATAATGATAAATAGCAGAAGGGACCAGCTTTGCTAGGAGTGTATGTCGTTTGAAGTTAATGATCAATTGAGCTTCAGAGTGTCAAATTAGGAGAGAATCGCCTGGGGTCTGATTGTGCCAGAGGCAAATATTTGGAATAAATGCAGAAAACGACAGCCTTTATCACTGTGCGTCCATATGTTTTTTATCCCCTGGGCTCCTGGGTGAATAACAGGAATGGCAGTGTGGATGGCACACATTATACTGTACATCGCAGCATACAGAAAAATATAAAGTCTGGTCTTCAACCGCCAGCATCTTGGTATATGGAAGATCTTCTGCAACATTGTGTTCACAGTGTAATTGAAGACCACCACCAATCATTTTAGGCATGTGGGTGCAGGTTGGCTTTAAGCCATGAAGCAACATAAAGGTCAGGGTCAGACTGGCCCACCAGAATACCAGGACATTCTTCGATTTTCAGGACTTGTCTGTTTATTGTAGCCATGTCATTTAAGGTTATACATGAAGGAGATCCAATAGTACACAGTTGGGTGAACTCACTAAAGTATATTGGGGGCCCAGGTGCACATGCCTCAGGCTTACACGGGGGTTGCAGAAACAGGCCGGCACAAAAGCAGACCATCAAAACCAGTGTTTATCCAAAGAATAGCATCTCAACACAGAAAAGCCTTACTTGCTTGGTGCCAAAAATGGAACTTAGTTATGGGCTAAAAATTTGCAATTTAACCAGCATGCGTGGTGCTATCCCGCTACATAACTAAGCCCCTGATACTATACATATTCCTTCAATCCTTTTATGCCACAAGCATTGGCCCCAGCAACCAATGCATGCTGAACACTAGTAGGGGACTCTTGAGTTCAGTCACCTGGGGTCCCGAGTACTTGAACTCAAGGGGTGACATGGTCAACCCTAACTTGTCATGTCCCCATTCCCAGTAAGCTACACCATTAGATAGAGAGGGATTTAGTCCATACCCATAACCCACCTTGCCATGCCCAGTTAGAACATGAACCCCCACACACTTTCTGTTAAATCCTGCTGCTTTTAGGGTTCATGACTTGAGGATCTCCCACCTGGAAAGACTATAACTTTATTATAGACATTTAAGGTGGAACCTCTGCCCCACCTGGGCCATACCCATCAATGCACCCTAATCTCATAAACCACGCCTACTTTCCAGAAAGCAATACTTATTTTTTAGCTCAACATTGGCACTGGGCCACTTGGGAGGAGCAGAATATGCCACCACACATTGTTCAACCTACTCTAAAGAACTGGAAATACCAACAGGTCCAGGATGATGGTGATTGAGGGGTTTCAATAGATTGTACCCTGTTATTGATGCCACACACTGGGAAGTGATGCCTTTCTCACACAAATGCAGGAAGGAAAATGTGCGGAACATTTTCTTTCCCACCAAGCGAAATAGAATCCATCAAATTGTTCCGCCTTCAACATCTCATGGTATTGTCCCTCAACTGAATCTCCCAATCCACGGCCCTGGGCAGCCTCTCATTACAGCGACATCCTGTGTGCTAACATTTCGTATGGAGTGGTTTTTAAACACGGCCTCAAAAGAAGTCTTCTGGTGTCCCCTGCCTCGCCCGCATGGGGGATAAATACAGATTGAGCACATAAAGTCAATGGTGTGTGACATTCTCCCGCCGCTCCAATTAGCTTTAAATTGTAAAACTCGGCATACAGACAGGGTGACTATATTTTTCCCAAAAGGTTTCCATGGAGACGAACCTGAAAAGTGATTTTTTACTGTTAGAATATTGTGGGCAAACCAAACCCCCTACCTATGTCCAATAGACCCTTTTGACTGCAGAACTCAATTGACTCATGAAGAGTCCAATTCATCCCCACTGAGCTCATTTGAAAGACTCAAAGTGCCATTGGCTGTTCTAGGCGGTGCCGGTACAAATAGGCAGCCAGGTAGTTCCTTGGTAAGTGGCCGGCTGAAAGCCTGGATTTAAATATTTATGGAACAAATAAAACAACATCATTTGCAACTGTGCAATGCTCCAGTGGTTTTATTGCACCGACTGTAATGCGAAAAAGCAAAATGCGAGGAAATATGTAATATTAGCATGGAAACAACTATTTATATGTACATGAGGACATCGCCATGGCAGGAAAACGGATAAGGGGCACAATAGATACAAATCAAAACAACCGCGGAGAAGGAAAGGCCCGAGATGCATAAGATGCAGGTTATTCAGTCAGCTGCAGATTGATGCATTGCAAGTGGCGTGGTGTAAACTACAACTCCCAGCTTAGAAGAATGAGATTGGGACATCTGGAGGCAGAGAAGAACTAAACCTTAAAACCATGGGTCAGGTGCTTGCACAGTCAGCACTTTTGGAGGGTGATTGTACCTGTTCAGGCTGGTGTAGGGGATACTTGGTGAATGAATAAAACATGGCAGCATGGTGCCCTAAAAGAAAGTACTGCAGGCCAGTGTACCAACCTTACTAGCACTTTCTGTGTAAATCTTTAGTTCTCCTTTAAGTGTCAAGTTATTAGCATCACAGTGAAGGAACTGCCAGAGGCAGTGAGGGCTGTGACTGCACCAGTGCCACCCTCACATGGGCCCACTAAAGGTATAATGGGGTGCAGAAAATTACGGGTGCAGGAGTGATTCATGTTATGTCTTTGGATGGGAATAGGTCCTCCAGGGTCCATATGGCCTCACTAGTAGTGATGGGCGAATTTGCGCCGTTTCACTTCGTCGAAAAATGAGTGAATTTCGCGCGAAACGTTTTTTCAGAAAAAAAATTTTTGACGCTGGCGAATTTTTGCCGCGAATTTTCTCGGGCGTTTCGCGAATTTATTCGCTGGCGGCGAATCGCGCAAATTCGCCGCGAATTCGCGCCTGGCGAATAAATTCGTCCATCACTACTCACTAGGGTAACAGTTTCATAATGACTATCATAAATATCATATGAGAGGGCAGAAAATCTCCTCATTTCCAGGTTGGGCAAGTCATTGGGCAAGTCAATCATTATTATATAAATCAGGTTCCTGTAGCAGAGACAAGAAACAACTGACAGTTGCTTGTGCCTGGACCTTGTACTGTTTCATGAGCTCAATTACTGGGGATTGGAGGGGCACAGAGAGACTTTGGCAAAGTCACTACCACAGAAGATTGAGGGGGAGTGGGATGAGTTCATGCAACTTTCACACAAACTTTTGGAAATCAGCCAGGAACCATATGCCTCTTAGGTTACAACTTCTGTCATTTGTAGCCTCTTAGTGCCGCCACGCCAGTGTGTAAAGTACTATTGCGCATGAATATATCCTACTCCCTTGTCAAGTCTAATGATTCACTGCACCCTAACCTTTAAATAAGAGGGCCACTCCAAAGGAACCAAGTAAGTGTAGGAGGGGTGGATATAAGAGGTAGAGTAAAAAGCACTATTTTGTTTTAGGGATGGGGGTTCTTTTCTCACTCTGGACCCTCCACCTGCTCTGATAATAAGAGATTTAGTGAGAGCTGAACAGAAGCGCACAGGATGAGAGATACAACCTGCTGTACAATGAGGGGAAGTGAAATAAAAACTTTTTTTTGCCTCTCTGACAACCCGCTGTCTTCAGTCTTCAGGCCCAAATGGCTCATTCCATATTTAGGACAACCTTGTAGAACCTCCAGCAGTGTCCTTAATCTCTGTTCTTTCATTTAAATCTGGAGGCCAGTGGGAGTCCTGCCTGCTGCGCTGACTTTAGAAAAAGTCAAATCTGCCTTCATATAAAATGTTCCTCAAACATTGCCTGGAAAATCCTGAACGGCGAGGAAACCCCACAGAGTCACCAGCCAAGGGCATATTAAAGGGGAAGTATATGTATGTGTGGAAGTATTGGCTATATCTGTAAATTGTTATAGAGGTTACAATCTGGGATACACTGAGATATCACTTTGGGATCATTCTGGCCATATCAGAACTTCAAAGCACAATGTAAAATATGTTTCAAACATCTAAGAATACATAATTCTGTTGTGTTCAATCAAATGTCAGTTGTGTTCAGTGAAAAGGTCACTGTGTTCAGCCACTGTTTGCAAGTCGCCCCTCTTATTGATCCTCCAGGCTTCCATTTCCCAGAAGAACAGCTGCCAATGAAACTCAAAGGAGCAATATGTATTTTGTGGCACCCGGAACCTAAAGCCATGCTATCCCTAATTGATCTGTGTTCTTGATAAGATCCATCCAATAATGCCTCTGTTAACATTGGAGGTGTTTATCATATTCTGGCCAACTTCTCTTTAACTGCTACAGATGGCACTGTGTGGCACAGTATTTAGTATTATTTAAAGGTTATTGGGGCCCTTAGCTAAATCAGCCTACCCAATCCAGGCCACATCAGACCATAACTTCAAAGAACCTATCTATATCTGTCTCTATCTTGTCCTACTGTTGCTATCTTCTTTTACTGTCACATTGTTGTCCTACTCTCTCCATATTGTACTGTCTGTCTCTATATATAGTCTTAATGTTGCAATCTTTAACTACTATCTACATATTGTTCACTGTCACCATCTTCCCCTTATGTTTCATATTGTCCTACTATTGCCATCTTCCCTTGCTGCCTCCATATTATCATACTATCTATATCTTGTCCTACTGTCTTAATATTATTCTAATGTCTCCATATTATAACAATCACCATCTTGCCCTGCTGTCTCCATATTGTTCTACTCTCTCCATCATGCCATACTTTCACCAATTTGTCTGCTTCCATCTTGTTCTACTGCCCCATCCTTTCCTACTATCACCACCTTACCCTACTGTCTCCATCTTTCCCTACTGTCAGCATCTTGCCCTTCTGTCAACATCTTGTCCTTCTGTCTCCATCTTGCCCTACTGTCTCCATCTTGTCCTACTGTCCCCACCTTACCCTACTGTCTCCATCTTGCCCTACCGTCTCCATCTTGCCCTACCGTCTCCATCTTGTCCCAATGTCTCCATCTTGCCCTTCTGTCTCCATCTTGCCCTACTGTCAGCATCTTGTCCTACTGTCTCCATCTTGCCCTTCTGTCTCCATCTTGGCCTACTGTCAATATCTTGCCCTACTGTCAATATCTTGCCCTACTGTCACCACCTTGCCCTACTGTTTTCATCTTTTCCAACTATCTCCATCTTGCCCTACTGTTTCCATTGTGTCCTACTGCCCCCATCTTGTCCTACCATCTTACCCTGCGGTCATCATTTTGCCCAACTATAGCCATCTTGCTCTGCAGTTACCATCCTATCAACTAAACTATTTCTAAACTCTACTATATTCAATTTGTTCCCTTTTGGGACCAAACAATTCTCAGGACCACAGGCCCTATATGACACCTATGAAGACAGCTCTGCCTCTTTATATTTTGTTTTAGTCCCTTTGGAAATAATTACACAATGAGCCACTTAGCAGCATTAATACCCATGAGACCTTAAATTCTACGCATGTGGGAAAAAAATCTATCACAGGTTTATCATTCCAGCTGGTTCAAATCCCATTAGCTCAGCACAAGAGAACTTTCTAAGGAATTAATTACAAAATTGTTAATAACAAATTAGTTTTTTGTAGGTTTTACATACAAGTTAATACTGTGTATTCATCCATAACAGCTATGAAAATTAGCCTCTTTATCCCAATTTCACCAACTTCCCATCCTTTTCTAAATCAGTCGGGTTTTTTGGAAATAATATCTTATTCATGAACCTTATTTCTCTCATCCTTCAGTACCCGCCTGGCCAAAAAGCCAATCACAGGGGTGGGGGTTGTATTAGCAAGTAGCGTTTTTATGATTCTAATGAAAGACACACAGAGCTATGAGTAATAGCTACTAGGAACCTAATATATAGGGACAGACACTAGAGTAAATGGTTACTGTCTGCTCTGCTCTCATTTCCCTATAGAAATAGGGATTGGTAGCACTAGATAGGTATCTAATATATAAATATAGGAGAGGCCTAATGTTGGCCTATCTTGAATTTTAAAGGTTTTACTTGGCTGTTAAAACTGCTGACTTTCTAATGCCAACACCGGGTGGCTGATTCCTTATAATTTGCTCCTTTCAATCTTGATAACCCAGTGCGTGTCCTTTAATAAACAGATCGCAGATGATACACCGACACAAGATGAATTATTTGCGTTTTCTCGGCTGAATCCAGATGCAAAGAGTCGTATTTAATTACATCCAGGCCTGTCCTTAGACATGTCTTGCCTTTTATCATAGCTCTACCTGCTCAGCCCGGGGTCCCTCCCCAGACTGGGAATAAAAGGAGACAGATGGTTAAAGACAGGGAAGGGTGAGGTTAGTATTGAAACTCCGCTCATATCAAACTCCCAAAAGATAAAGAGAGAGATTAGAAATGCAAAGAGGGAGGTTGCGAGTAGCAGCAGAGAGACAGACACATAGACATTCTAAAGGGGACTTCAAAGGTGTCCTGTCTGACGCAACAAATGCACAGGATCAGTGATGCTTGGAGACGTGCGCCGAATTGCCAGGAAAACATTTAAAAGAAGAAAAAGATCACAGCGTGGCACGGAGATGTGGCCCCCATACTGTTTATTCAACTCACACTGAGCTCGGATGAGAGCAGAACTGAAAGTACCGTCCCAGTAGGAAACACATGAAAATGTTTCCCCTAAAATCCCTCTCATTATTTCCCTTTCATTCCCTTTCTTACCCTTTAATTGATAGCAAATCGAGGGAAATAAATACATATACTGTAAGTTGCCTCCGGAGCTGGGCGCATTAAAAATTTTGAAACAAGATTATTAAACGGGACTCAATAAATACTCTAACATGGAAATAAACATTCTAATTATATAATGGGGGCAATTAAAATAAAAAGTGGCCCATAATAAAAGCTTGCCATACCACTTATTGATGGGGGGGGGGGGTCTGCATCTGAGTTTCCTACGCAGGATTTCAGTTGCAGACGCACGGAGGCAAATTACTTACAATCACGTCAAGAGGAGACATAAGCGGAGACTTTATTAAAGGAACATTCACATTGAAATAATGATATCTACAGAGCAATTAGAGGATGTTTTAATTGCTTTTTCTGACTGATTATTTGCCTGAAGGGGGAAACACACCCCACTGAGATCATTCTCAATTTACTCTTCCATAAATACATGGTAAAATATCAGGATATTGCTTACTCTCTATAGATAGACATAGGTGCCATATTGTTTCCCTAAGACCACGGGTCCCCAACCTTTTTAACCCGTGAGCCACATTCAGATATAAAAATAGCTGTGGATCAACGCAAGCATGAAGCCCCTGGGGGTACCAGATAAGTGCTGTGATTGGCTGTTCGGTAGCCATATGTGAACAAGTAGCCTACAGGAGCCTCTATTTTAAAAAACAATTATATTAAAAAAAACAAATGTTTTTTTATTGCAACCAAAACCAAGATTTCAAAAATAAGCACCTGCTTTAAGGCCACTGGGAGCAACATCTAAGGGGATGTTGAGCAACATGTTGTACCAGAGCCACTGGTTGGAGAACACTGCCTTAGACAGTACAGTATGAGTGTATAGCTTTTTGTGTGCCCAGAACATTCCTTCTCTGTATATTTGTATTTATACATATGGGTAGGAGGTGCCATATTGTTCCCTTTGACAGAACAGTTTGAGGGTATAGCTTATTGTGTGCCCAGAACATTCCTTCTCTGTATATTTGTATTTATACATATGGGAGGAGGGAGGTGCCATATTGATTCCCCTTAGACAGTACAGTATGAGGATATCTTATGTTCCCAGAACATTCCTTCTCTGTATATTTGTATTTATACATATGGGAGGAGGGAGGTGACATGTTGATTCCCTTCGCTGGACTGCCTTATGTAGAGTTGCAAATCATCTCCAGACTGCTAAGACCAAAGGGTATTACTCTATTCTCATTCTCCTGGACTTATCTTCTGATTTTGAGACTGTTAACCATTCGGTACTAATGCAAGTTCTCCATTCAATTGGTATCCGTGATCAAGCTGCAGCCTGGTTCTCTTCCTACCTTTCTGACAGCTCCTTCTCTGTTACTTTTGCAAACAAATCCTCTCCTCCTGTTCATCTTAATGTAGGGGTGCCTCAGGGTTCTGTACTTGGTCCTCTGTTGTTCTCTTTGCACACTCTTTCTTTAGGAGACCTTATATCTTCATTTGGCCATAAATATTTCTTTCACAAACAACAGCCGAAACACTAATCCATGCCCTTTTCTTATCCCGTTTAGACTATTGCAATCTCCTCCTAACTGGTCTTTCTGACTCACATGTCTCTCCCCTCCAATCAATCTTAAAGTCTGCTACCAGGATCCTTCTGCTCTCTCCTAAAAGGTAACCTGCTCAACCACAACTAAAATCCTTAGTGTGGCTGCCTGTTAAGAAAAGGATAGAAAATAAAACACTTTTACTAACATTCAAAGCCCTTCACTCCTCTGCTCCTCACTACATTTCTTCTCCTTTCTCACTATATGTTCCTGGTCATCTTTTTCGCCCTTCTCAGAGCCACCTTCTCTTAACACCATCCACATCCACTGCCACCTCTCGTCTCAAACCCTTCTATCTTGCTGCTTCTTACATCTGGAATTCTATCCCTGAATAAGGAACCCTCTCTCAATCTCTTCAAGAAAAAACTAAGAGCCTATCTTTTGGACCACTAGAACATTAGCCTAGTCCTGTCCCTACTGACAATGCGTTACCTTGTGCACTTTTTCAACTCCAATTTGTACCTGTATGTTAGGCTCCCATCCACTTAGACTGTAAGCTCTACAGGGCAGGGACTTCGTTCCCACTATGTCTCTTACCAAATAGCACATACGCTCTTTGTCCTATGATTCTGTATATATTTATTATGTGATTTGTCTCCCCCATGTATACTTTTATATATATTGTACTTTTATATACTGTACAGCGCTGCGGCTCCTTAACAGCGCTTTACAAATAAAGTTATACATACATACATACATGATTTATATATTTAAAGGCAGACTTCACAAAAGTTAAATAGAATAAGAATAACTTATTTTAATTGCTTTCTATTTTTTGTCTTTTACTGTTTTTCAAAAATCAAAGTTTTAAAATTGGAATCTGAAGCTTCAGTCCGTACTGAGCATGCTCCCTGGGCTTTACCAGCAGTGGAAGTGTTACTATTTGATATAATAGTTGCTGGTGGTGCTGAGTAATGTATCAAATGATAAAACGTTAGTATGTTTGAATAAATGAGAAGGGTAAAAAAATGTAATAAACAAATTGTTCAAGTCTTTCCTTTCGTTCTCATTTTCTCATTATTCTATAGAAAGGTGGACATTATAATGGGCAGGTGCGGCGCAGACTAGAATGACAGTTTTGCTACAGTCAGATTACATTGCTGGGGGCCCTTCATTACATTGCTGGGGGGCCCTTCACCTGCAAGACTCATTTATTAAAAATGATGAAGTTTCTGGGCCTTTTCCTGTAAACAACAAAAACCTTTTCTTAGCAGGTAGGTGGACAGAGCCCTGCAGTCGCCTTTTATGCACCTGTCATTAGCTGAAGTATTGCAACTGGAGGGTTGGAAATTCTGACATAAGTTGCCAATTTACGAATTTCACCAAAGAGCCAAATGACAATCAGCTTTAAAATGTTTCCATTTAGTTTTTACTTACTGCTCAGGACCACTTCTACTTCTGGAACCACAAAACCCTTCTGTTGAGGGATGCTGGGAATTTACAGGCCTGGATTTGTGGCAAGGCCACAAGGTCCGGGCATAGGGTGGCCAAATTTTAGGTATGGCAAGCCGAATAGTAACATGCACTGGGGATACTTATGTCCCCAGTGCTCATGTAGGGGGCGGGGGCAGGCAGAGGCATAACTACCGGGGTGCAGGGGGTGTAAGCGCACAGCCTGCACCCAGGTCCGACCCTCCTTAGTTATGTTACTGGTATGTGGGGTGGATCGGTGATGTTGGGCAGTGGGACTGATGACATTTTGTAGGGGTCGGTGATGTCGAGGGCTGTCCCAATGACGTAGTGATCAGAGATTGGTTGATCACCATGTCATTATTTTCAATGTCCTTTCTGGATTTCCTAGTTTGGGACTCCTTGTTCATTGGTGCATTTAGTTTAATTAAAGAGGGCGCTAAAGCATCACAGATAGTTGAGTGGTCTAGTTGCTCCAGACCCACAGCTTCAGGGAGAGAATGCCCCAAAAAAACACTGGCCATGTCAAAATTGTTGCGCGCATAAAAATTGTTGCGTGTCAAAATTATTCTGACGCCCATTGACTTTAATGCATTTGGACCAAATAGTCGAATGTATAAAAATTGCTGTTCGTGTCAAAATTGACGCTCATCAAAATTATTTTAATTCCTATTGACTTCAATGCATTTCGCAAATTTTTCAATGTTTTATAAATTTCACAGTAAATTCGCAATTTTTTCAGCGAAGCAGAACTGCACAGATTCGCTAACACTAACAGTGAGCCCTAAACTCCCCTGTTGGTTCTTGGGGGGGTGTCCTACATTCAACAGACAGAAACCGCCCCTAAAATAATGGTATAAAGTGCAAATCTTGGTGTGATCCCATTAATATACTTTAGGCACTTACATGTGAGCGGTTCTGTAGTTACCCTCGTGGTGGCTTCCCGCCGACTGGACTCCTCTCCAACCAAAATCTGCAATGTCCAATAATGTAGTGAATAGACAGGAGCATTAACAACCAAGGGTGAAATTCAATGAAAAAAATCTTTATTGCCATGTAACTTTAAAAACATGAACAGGTATCTTCCTTGAGGCCTTTAACTAAACCATGACGTGTCTAGTCACTATGGCACTTCATCACTTCACCGCTGATGAAGTGCCATAGTGAGGCACGAAACGTGTCAGGTGACTAGACACGTCATGGTTTAGATAATGGCCTCAAGGAAGATACATGTTCATGTTTTTAAAGTTACTTGACAATAAAGATTTTTTTCATTGAATTTCACCCGTGGTTGTCAAGGCTCCCGTTTATTCACTACTTTAGTGATCCCTTTAATGACGAATATCTGAGACTGTGATCCCAAGCTTAACAGCTGGCAGGGTCAGACAGGGGATGCCCAACGCATTCCTCGATTCATACCCAGGGACCCCTGCAGCAATGCGATTTCTACATGGACAGTTCTATTAAGCTGTGTGAAGCTAAGTGACCCATCCATGCCATACACCCATGAACACATATATCTTACATGCTTCATGATTTTCACTCATTTTACACTTTACTGATTCTGCAGAACAAACACCCATCCCTCTAGGTTACCCTGGAAGCCAGCCGACACTGGTATTTCCACGATTAACTTGTTAGATCAGGTTGATAGTCTGTGCTGGGTTCTTTAGATATTGAAATGAGCGGAAGATGAGGACGAGAAACACAAAGTAACAGGCGAGACAGAATCAAGAACATGACAAAGGAAGAGAGACCACGACATGAAAGGATTTGCCACACTTCATTAGACATTCATATAATTTGGCACAGCCTGTGCCGGGGAGACGAGAATGGAGTCGGGTGGGGGGTGGAAGAAGTGTGACAGCTGCTTTTAAAAATAAAGATTGCACATTAGCAGAGAATTTAAAGTCCCTCGTGCCCATTAATAACCAGAGCTGTCGGGGGGGAATCCTTTTGGAAACAGGCCGCCGGAGAGCCATAGCTCAAAGCCCATTATCCTTCCCTTTTAGATGGTTCCAAACGAGAACATTTTACACCACAAGGATCCCCATTAACAGAGAGAGAGAGAGAGAGAGAGGTTTCTCAGATGTTGGATATTCATTAGGTGGCTGGTTCCTGCTTTTAACAGTAGTAGATTCATAGAGACATTTACAGGTGCAGTTAAAGGAGTCCTTCAACTAAATCCACGTTTTTTTTATAATGAAAGATAATGTCATTCTAAGAAGCTACCCAATAAATATTCATTACACATTTCCTTATTTGCACATGTAAAAGCTATTGAAGGCAGCCATTGGCTTTACTCCTGCCTCTACTTACTTAAACATATGTAACAGCGGTCAGCTGATCAGCAGATTTGATACATTGTTTTTTTTTAATAAATCTATATTGGGAAGTTGCTTGGAATGATCTTTTCTTTCATTGTGCAAAAACTGTTTTTGGGGTACAGTTTCCCTTTAACTCGGGACCAGATTTCCTTGCCTTTAAATCACACAGCTCAATGGATTTTTAGTACACAGAGATTTTACCCAATCCATCCGATTTTGTAGCTCCGGCTAAACAGGATTGCACCTCAGTTCTATATTAGTATGTTTGCTCTGACTCCATGGAAGTTCTCTGTTGGAAGAACCTGATATTTGGTATTTTAAGCCCTTGCCATTGTTCCTCATTATTCTCTGTGTCTCCTTCCCTTACTCTCTGGCACGTTTACACAAATGAACTATAAGAGGCAAAGGCGAGTTGTAATAGTCAATTATTTTTCCAGTAAATAGGAGTGCAGGAGATCCACAGGGGGTCCCGTCTGAGCGCAACCTCATCAGTCAAACAGGAGTGATAGGGAATGATGCTCAGTAATAGGATACAGGCTATTTAATTGATGTCCCCCCCCTGCACCCTATATAGCAGCAGTGGGCAAATTAATAAGATAAGGCCATATTCTTATGTAGAGGGCCCCAACAGTGTCAGCAGCAGATATGGACAACAGGCAATGCAGAAGCAATATGGTTGGGTAATGCCCCCTCCCATCTATTGACACAAATCTTTAGCTTTATCTAGTGCTGATTCCTTATAATGATTAATCTAGTCATCTAGTTCTAATTAACCAATTAAAGGAACTTTGACACATCCCCCTCTGTTGTTAATTCATCTGTGAGATCATTACACTCTCTAGATACAGTTCTGCACTTGGGGGCTGCACAATTTAAACACAACATAATCAGTGTTTATTGGATATCAGTGTAATTACAGCACAGAGTGAGCTTGGGTTCCACCCAGTGCAAGGGGAAGTCTGGCAGATAAATGAAATATAGCCATTATTTTATCTTATAGTCACATCCCTTTTACCACATAGGGTTGGATTATTTCTGGGGAGCTGATCCAAATAGGAGTTTTGCAGAACAGCAGTTGTAGACAGAAAGACAGGAGGATAGTAGGTTTGGAAGGGCATGAAGGGCAGTGGGCAAGGTGGAAAAAGTAGGGTAAGGTGGGCACACTAGGACAAAACAATGAAGATAGTAGGACAGGATGGAGACATTAAGGCAAAATGTAGACCTATGGCAAAATGGAGACTGTAGGGCAAAATAGAAATAGTAGGGTATAATGGAAAAAGTAGGATAAGATGTAGACAGTAAGACAAATGGAAACAGAAGGACACGAAGGAGATGTAGGATAAGATGTGGCAAAATGAAGACAGTAGGGCATGATGGAAAAAGAAGCACAAGATGGGAACAGTAGGACAAGATGGGGACAGTAGGACAAGATGGGAACAGTAGGACACAATGGGGAGAGTAAGACATGATGGGGACAGTAGGACAAGGTGGAGACAGTCGGAGAAGATGGAGATAGTAGGACAAGATGGGGACAATAGGACAAGATGGAGACAGTAGGACAAGATGGGGACAGTAGAACAAGATGGAAACAGTAGGACAAGATAAAGACAGTAGGACAAGATGGGGACAGTAAGACATGATGGGGACAATAGGACATGATGGGGACAGTAGGACAAGATGGAGATAGTAGGACAAGATGGAGACAGTATGACAAGATGGACAAAATGGAAACAGAAGAACATGAAGGAGACAGTGATACAAGATGGTAACAGTAAAGATAGAGAATCAGCCATTGTTTAAGTAGAAATTCCAGCACCAACCATTAGTCAGAGTAGACACTTTTACCTTAAGGGCAATGATACTGGGATTAGCAGGGCAGGTGGGAGCAATACTATAAAGGAATGGGAGGGTGAAACAGGAATGGGTATACTGTTAAGGGAAAACATTTTTTTTCAAAATACATCAGTCAATAGTGCTGCTCCAGCAGACTTCTGCACTGAAATCTGTCTTTCAAAAAGAGCAAAAAAGATTTTTTTTCTATTTAATTTTGAAATCTGACATAGGGCTAGACATATTGGCAGGTTCCCATGTACCCCCAGTCATGTGTCTTGTGCTCTGATAAACTTCAGTCACTCTTTACTGCTGCACTGCAAGTTGGAGTGATATCAGCCCTCCCTTCCTCTGTCCCCCAGCAGCCCTTTAGCAGAACAATGGGAAGGTAACCAGATAACAGCTCCCTGGTAGATATAGTAAAATCACTCAATAGTATAAATTCATGTCCCACCGCAAATCCCTTTAAGGAAATTTTACTTTGAGTGACTAAACCACCTGCTTCTCAAACTTTTTATTTTTGTGACCTTTGATGACCATGAAATAATTATATGAATATAATATAAAATACATATATATATTATTATACTTTTTTTTTAATGAATATCAATCAAGAAAGTCAAATTACACCCTCCTGCTGGTGCCATTGTGCTTTTGTTACAAAGTGACAAATCCTCTGACCTTGTTCCTTTTAATCCTCAATCCACCGTATATTTAATTCCTCTGCTCCTAATGTACCAACGAGCCATTGGTCAAAAAAAAGTCTCAAACCCAAAGAATAAAACGCCACAATTTGATGCCGTTACTTGGCAACGCAAAGTCCATCAGAAGCCTCCTCAGAATAACCCCGTGAGGGATAGAGGAATGTTCTATTATAACTGTAATCACAGGTATAATTAGTGGCTATTATCACCCTCTCAGGAGTTTTATTTTTTGTTTGGTGGCTCCTGCCTGATAATCGGCTCCTGACGTCAGGCTCTGCATTTCATATGGCACTTTACAGGCAGGCTTCTGTCTTTTCATTCAAATTCTAAGGCCCCTGAATGGGCTCTAATAAACCCAGTTGTGGCAACGAGTCCTCGCTGCCCAGGCACAATGGCATCTAATCACCACATAGAGGAAGCCTCCTCTCTTTTTGTCTGGGTAGAGACTGTGCAATGTATATTATCCAGCAATCAGATTATTCCTTATGGGCTTGGATATGAAATCCTTGTGTAGAGGTAGGTCTGCCCCTGCATCAACATTTATCTGAAAATGCAATATTAGCTGGTAACCCAACCAGTCAGATGTTTGCTTTTAAACAGAGGTCACTGATAAACGCTACCTGTTGAAAGTTTGCTATGGGTTACAAGACCTGGTTAAAGCATTGAAACATTTTCAGTTCAGTTGTTCAGTTGACCAGCAGTGCACCGGAAAAAATCCAATGGGCCCTAGCCTTCATGGGCACCACCGGTCTAAGCCTGCTCCCCCACTTGGACCCACACAGACCCCCCTCTCTTATCCGTACCTGTAAAGTTAAGGAGGAGGAGGAAGGCAAATGGTATGGATGTGGGGGGCCAACGCCAGGAGGTGGGTCCTTGAGTTCTGACCTGGTGGGCTCCAGAGGCCTCAGTCCTACCATGGGCATATTTACCCATTTGGGCACCATGGGCATATTTACCCATTTGGGCTCATCAGATATCATGTCTAGTGAAGAGTGAATCTGTGGCGAATCTACCAAAAATTAGCAAAATGCATTGAAGTTGCGAGCAACAATTTTGACACAATCAACAATTTTTCTATGTGTTAGTATTTTGTGCATTAATGTTAATGGGCGCTCGAATAAATTTGAATTTTATGCGCACAACAGTTTTGACCTGAGCCAACTTTTTTTTGTCGCGGCGGATTTATCACCGGCATATTTTCACCACAGTTTCGCAAATGTATTTGTAGGAGGCAAAATGTGGATAATCGCCACAAATCCATGCCTGCTGAATTTATTCGCCCATCACTAGTCATGTCAGGTTCATCAGAATTAAATTCTATTTATTGAGGCATTTGGTGGGTCAATGTGTTGGGGACAACCAGAAGAAGGGTGGCTTTGATGATCTAAAATAAGAGGCTCCAAAATTCCTCAATAAGCTGGATATTTCAGCCTTTTGTCCTTGAGCTGAGTATTTTTCCTGTGTGCATAAGCCTCAATAGACTGGTTGTTCAGATATAATTCATCCCACCGGAGACTCTCTCATTTCTTCTCCAACATTCCATTGGCACCGACTCTCTTATGGTGTGTAATCAGATTTTCCAGCATGGAGGACATTATACTAATTCTTATTCTTTCTTAAGGTATATTCCACATAATGACTATGATTATACATGTTCTTACCAGTTCTACCCCACGGCGTGGTACATAAAAAGATGAATTGTTTGCTTCCAGTTAAATATACCCACTGGCATTAATGTGTAAACCTCCCTTGATATTTCCCTATTCCACACTTACCAACATTCATGCACTAAATAGTTCTGAGCACCCCGCTGTGAGCTCAACATGGGGAAGTCACCAACCGATTAGCCTTGTGCACAGGCAAAGACAATTTATTATTAAACATACAAGTGTTGCCGGCTGGCTCAGGAGCTCCACAATATATTTCGGTAGCACGTTCACATTTTTCAAAAGATTTCCTTTATTGGATTTTTCCTCTGAATTATTCAGCATTAATGTATTCTAATGGCTGAACCCCCGGGGCAGGTTCTCTGCAAGTCATGCGGATGATATGTTAATAACACAGCCTCACACATTGGGTTATATTGAGTGTCACGGTATGAAGAGCAGGATCTATACGCACGCATCATCCAGGCAGGGGGTCACTCAATCACTATTCATCAGCCCCTACATGTTTTCTTGTTTGTTTATAGGCTGCACATACACAGGCAGAATCACAAGCTGCATGTTACACCAAAGGGAATATCTCTGGCTATACCAGATTGTGATCTCTAAAGCCCTTTAAGGGCAGAGACACACAATGCGATCGGGAAGATTTATATTCTAGCTGGCGGGAAGGCAGGGGAGATTAGTTGCCCCGATGAAGTGGAGATTTGTCGCCGGGCAACTAATCTCCCTGACAACAGGACTGGATCAAGACTAATAGCAGGACTGGATCAGGATTAAGAACAGGACTGGATAAGGACTAAGAACAGGACTGGATCAGTACTAAGAACAGAACTGGATCGGTACCAAGAAAAGGACTGGATCAAGACTAACAACAGGACAGGATCAGGACTAACAACAGGACAGGATCAGGATTAAGAACAGGACAGGATCAGGATTAAGAACAGGACAGGATCAGGACTAAGAACAGGACTAGATCAGGACAAAGAACATGACTGGATCAGGACTAAGAACAGAACTGGATCAAGACTAATAGCAGGACAGGATCAGGATTAAGAACAGGACTGGATCAGGACTAAGACCAGGAATAAGAACAGGACTGGACCAGGAGTAAGCACAGGACTGGATCAGGACTAAGAACAGGACTGAATCAAGACTAATAGCAGGACTTTATCAGTATTAAGAACAGGACTGGATCAGGACTAAGAGCAGAACTGGATCAGGACTAAGAACAGAACTGGATCAGTACTAAGAACAGGACTGAATCAAGACAAAGAACATGACTGGATCAGGACTAAGAACAGGACTGGATACAGATTAATAGCATGACAGATCAGAATTAAGAACAGGACTAGATCAGGACTAAGACCAGGAATAAGAACAAGACTGGATCAGGACAATGAACAGGACTGGATCAGGGCTAAGAACAGGACTAAGAACAGGACTGCATCAGGACAAAGAACAAGACTGGATCAGATACAGGAAACTGAAGGAAGACTGGAGCAGGAGTGAATAAGGGCCGGACTGTGAACAGGTGAAGGATTAGAGCAGGAGCCAAGAACAGAAGAACTAGGGACAAGCCTTAATGCTCATGAAACAAGGCTAATGCTCAGGCACCGGCTGTGAGGTGCCTGGGCTTTTATAGGGCAGAGTCAACCCTGATTGGCTGACCTCACCCTACCAATAAGGTTGCTGGGGTAAGGCAATAGACCAAGGGCAAAAGGTGTGAGATGAGCAAATGTTGGCTGCTCTCCTGGGCCCAGTGATTAAGGTAAACAGCCAATAACCAGAAGGTACTGGGTTCAAGACCCAACAGAGCCTTACAGCATAACTGATACTGAACCCACAAAACCCAATTTACAGTCCCTTCCTCTGATCCCATCATGCCTTACTATCAGGTCCGGACTGAGAATTAAAATAGACCCTGCCATTTTAGGTACACAGAGGCCCAAACAGCCCCCACCAGCCCACTAAATACTGACTTTCTATCACACCATATAACAACCCCTTTGGCATTTGCCAGAACCCACAGATTGCCAGTCCGGGCCTGCTTACTATACCCCAGTTTCAGCTCACTTTGTAGGACACATAGTGGAAGTCTAATCCCCCGCCCCCTTTCCCTGGCTGCATTTGGAACACTCTGTGAGCTCTGTAATTTGACGGATACGGTATGAAGTGCAGCCCACTAACCATATGCTGTAGTCATTTCCATGATGTTCCGTGCTCCTCACAATTAATAACTGTGATTTAAAGCTTTCCCGACTTTCTGAGCTTTGTCCTTTAAGCAGTAAATCTAAGGGACACGGGGGGGGGGGGGCGGATGACATAGCTATGGGCCCTTTATATATACAATAACTGCAACTGCTCATACACCCAGATTCCCCCGCCATTCGTTAGTCTGTTGTAATCTATGGATCAAAGTGATCTGGTGACCCATAACAGCTTGGGCATCTTTACTACAGAAGAATAGATATATATAAAGCTCCAGCTTTAGTTTCAGAGCCATTTTATTCAGTTCAGGCCACAAGTATTCAATTAGTTCCAGGTCAGGAGATTGTGATGACTTGCCCAGAACACTTCTCTTACAAGGCGCGTTTCAGCTATCCCCTAGTATATACCTGTATATATATACTGTATATTGCTTATATAAATCCTTCATGCGCCTCCTTGTAAACCCTACGTGATCCTGAACTTGGTAAAACATTGTATTAGTGATTCCTTTTCTATTTCTAAAATAAAATATAGGTGGAATGTTTAAATAGAAGGGGTGCAGGAAGTCACCCATTTCACAACTCCCCATAAACTCCTAGAGCATGCAATACTCTCACTATGTACCCATGATGCAGTTGATCAGGCAACAGGGAAGACCCAGATGGGGTTAGGGGTACAGAGTCCACCACAACAGCCCTGGAGATATTTAGCAGTAGGTAGATGCATTCTCTAATATGTTTTGTATCTCAAAGTAATATGGATTTACATTGGCATAATGACAGCTATATATACATAGCTACAGTATGTATGTATATGGGTTTTTTTTTGTTGCCTCTGACTGGGGAAGCATGAAATGCGTTAGGCTAATGTATTTTAAACTGATATAATAAAATGTGATTTTTACTTTTTAGCTGCTTGAGTATTTACTGTATCTTTTATAGTTAATGATGGCTGCTGCCATGTGTCGAAACAACTCTGTTCTTATTGATCTGCATCTTAAATCTCCCCCTGCAAACCAATCGGTATTTGTTATCACACTACACGGCATGCGTGTTCCACTTGGATAAACATATTAGTTACACTATGTTCTTTATCTGACTCCACCGCAGCCAATCGTTTCACTCCTCTCTCCATTTCCATTTGGCTAATATCAAATACATGCGCGGCCCTTCAAGGTGGCTTTGTGAAGTGCTGGCACTAATGTTGATTTCTGTTCCAAATTAAAATTCCAACTGCTAACGAGAACCAATCAATACTTCTGCAGATTCCTTCTTAATAGCAGCTGCCGAGTGACAGAAACAGTTGAACTTGATGGATTTCTGTCTTTTTTTCAATTTCATCTGCTATGTTAAATATTGTCTTGCCACTCTCCATTTGTTTTCTCTTCCCAGGGCCTCTCCTATTGTGGTATATCAACCTTTCCAATGTTTTAACCTGTTCAGTAGCATTTGCCTATTGGGATTAAACAGAAATCATATCCTGGAGCTGGACCTAAGTGGATCTCCTGCTGTGTCATATTGTAACAGGCGCACATAGCTTCAGCACCATGGAGACCTCCAAAACCAGTTCCAATTCCCTTTATAACACTATTCATGGCACCTATTGCACCAAGGTAGTCACAACTGGCACTAATATAGAATATCAGCCATAAAGCAGGGCAGGACTGCTGCTTCCAATGGGGATCAGATGGGATCTGTGCAGCCACTGGGACAGAATGCTCTGTTATACAGATACAGAACACTTTATTTTACTTTGACAGACTAATCTGTATCAGAGCTCGACCTCATAGGAATACAAATAATTATGCAGATAGATAAACATTGTGTTACTGAGTAGGGCAGAGTGGACATCTTAATAGAATTTTCTTATTTCCTACTGCAACTGCATTTTTATTTGTCCTTTACTTCTCACCTAAAAACCCCTTACGGAGCATATTACTTTGACTTTAGATAATATTTGAAAATCAACAGGAATGCTATCGCCCCATCAACCTATCTATCTCCAAGGTTTTCCCCTTAATCTCACATATGAGATCTCTGGCAGCGCTCGGTGCTGGCAATGTTTCCAAAGCACCTGCTTATCGTTTAGCTGCACCCGCGTCTTTCTGTGCCACACTCCTTAGTTCTAGCGGTGTTACCAGTCTCAGAGTTAAGGTCTCGATGATAAATCACAGCGACTCTCATCTATTGGGGCCTCCGCTAGGAGACAGTGTTATGATAGACACAATCTCAGTACATAAATCACACGTCAGACCATTTAAAACTGTCCAAAGGACGTTATTGAGCAGATGAAAGTTTGCCAGAATCTACCAAACAGCAAAACTTCCAAGGGTGTGGAGGGAAGGGAGAGGAATATAGTTTGCTAGAGACAACTCTGCCAGCTTCACCAAGTTTGCCAAAAGCAGCACCCAGTATCTACCAGCTTTGCCAACTCTGACACTGATTATCTGCCAGCTTCACCATCTCCAACACCCAATGTCTGCCAACTTCCCAAACTCCATCCCAAGTCTACCAGCTTCACAAACACCAACTGTCTGCCAGCTTCACCAAATGCAACTCCAACTTCACCATCCCCAATACCCAATATCTGCCAACTTCACCAACACTGTCTGCCAGCTTCACCAAATGCAACTCCAACTTCCCCAGCCCCAATACCCAATATCTGCCAACTTCACCAACACTGTCTGCCAGCTTCACCAACTTCAACACTCAATGTCTGCCAATTCCACAAACTCCAACACCCAATGTCTATCAGCTTCACTACTGCCAATACCTAATGTCTGCCAGCTCCACCAACTTCACTAACTTCACCACCCAATGCCTGCCAACCGCAACACTTATTGTTTGCAAACGTTGCCAACACCAACACCCAATATCTGCCTACTTCACCAACCCCAACACTTATTGTTTGCAAGCTTCACCGAAACCAACATCCAATGTGTTCCAACTTCACCATCCCCAATACCAAATGTCAGTCAGCATCATGTAACGAATTTGCACGTTTTAATGGGGGTTTTATTTTATCTAATATTAGAGAGTCATTACAAAATGCCACTAAATTAAAACAATTAATAAAAAGACGAATTTCAAGTTGCATTAAATCACTTGTATCTGTCACCTACTAAAAGTCAGTTTATCATGGGGTGACCTTTCCCTGATTTGTAGGGATGCACCGAATCCAGGATTCGGTTCGTGATACGGCCAGGACTCTGCCTTTTTCAGCAGGATTCAGATTCGGCTGAATCCTTCTGCCTGGCCAAACTGAATACAAATTTGCATATGCAAATTAGGATTCATATTCAGTTCGGTATTTGCCCGAATCTTCCGTTAAATCCAAAATACTACTGATTTGTAATTGCCATTTACAATAGGGATGTCCAGGTAGTGTCCATTCAGTCTTGTATGAACTCTACAGGCTGGATAACCTTGCTTTATAACATGGGGGTGCCCCAGTTTTCTTGAAATAAAACTAATATGTCACCCCAAAACGTGTTAATCTGAATTATAACTGCAACTTGTTACTGTACTCACATGGGTTCTTGTGCTGAGAGCAGAGTGAATTGTCATTTTAGCAGACATACAATCTGTGTCACCTTCTAACTGGACCTTCTACTTCTGGGTGAGTTGGTTAATGGTCTTGTTTATCTTCATTACATTGAGCTGCAGCCCAGCCTGTCAGAAGGTCAATCAGGGTGAAGTTAAGATATAAAAGCTGCCAGACAACATGAGAAATGGCTGCTGTTCTGTGCCCACAAGTACTGTGCTGTCTAATATATCCTCCCATATGTATAAATACAAATACACAGAGAAGGGATGTTCTGAGCACACAATAAGCTATACCTTCATACTGTACTGTCTAAGGGAAACAATATGGCACCCTCTATACATATATTTAAATACAAATTCCCCTTCAAACTGTATTTGGCTCAAGACCCTGTAAGCTCTATTGACGGCCCCTGATGCAAGGTATCGAGTATCATAAGCCAATAACTGGTGTTGGTTATGAGCACAATGCAAAAGCCAATCAATATCACCACGGATACCTCCATGGAGTTGACTTTGCGCATAATATTTTATAAACTCAGCAAAATTATGGAAGAAACCGCTCTGTGACTCTCAGGTTAAACCTCTCCCAATTGGATCACTTTATACCGTATATCCATTTACAGACAAGGCAAATCCAGGGAACAAAGTCATCTGCATCTGCGCTCGGGACCAACTAAATTATATTTAATATGAAGGAGCTGCTGAGCCTGACACTGTGTCACCAATATATCAGCCCTTCCAGCTCGGCAGGAGGTTAGAATAATAGTTATATGAACTTGATGACAAGGTGACTGCGGTGGAGATGAATTTCACCTTCAATATTTTGACGTCAAAGAAAAACGACCCCCCCCATTGGTTAAAAGTTGCGCCCGCCTCTGTATAAAGTACACGGAGTAGATAAATTTCAACCAAGTCCCACGTTCAGCGAGATTTATAAAGACAGATGAAGCACTTGCTGTCTTGTCTGCAGCCCACGCCACCTATGCATTGGGCGGAAACACGGAACCCGGAGAACTTTCAGTTATTTCACTGTCCAACCAAATCCAGTTTCAAAAACAGGAGATTCCTACATCAATGCACTGAAATATTAAAGGATAAGTACACCTTTAAAATAAGTGAAAGTAAAATTGATGAGGGTGCTAAGAACTTTAGCAATGTACATCTATTATTTATTTTTCTTTAATTCCAAGATATTAAGGGATACATGTACTGTTAGAACATCAGAGCAGCCTCTTTCTTTCTCCTGACAACTTCCTTGACTACTTGGTGGTCAGACTGGTCCAGCAGATGGTGCTGTTGTAACAAATCACATTCATATTAACAGTACATGTATCCCTTAGTATCTTGGAATTAAAAAATAATAGATAATGAATGTACAGTACATTTCAAAAGTGCTTAGAATAGCACCCGCATCAATTTTAGATTCACTTATTTTAAGGGTTTTCTTATCCTTTAAACACAGCTACTATATGTTTGGTCCCAGATAGGGCCCCTTGCATTTTCTGGTAGTTGATCAATTTGCCTTGCCTTAGAGCACCTCTGCCATGCTTTATGCTTTCCAATAAATAATCATTTATGCTCAAGCAAACCACTCAAACTTGCGTTTCACCCACAACATGCCAGAGCCCCCAGAGTGCAACCATATGCCATGACATGGATTCTGATATCAGCTAAATTAGTAATAAAACCTTAAACTTAATCCTGTAAAACATATCCTTATAGACAGTATTATCTTTATATATCTCACTCAAATGCAGTGGTGCTTAGTGATGCCTTTTGTGCGGTTTGCTGAATTGTAATAAAGGAAATCCTGCACCACCATCCATAGTCTGCAGTGATCTTATTAGCATGCCTGTGGTTAATACAGTGTTCATTATTAATTTTCCGTAGTGATTAGTGCTGTTTATTGGTCCAGTGGTCCTAAGCACTGTGTGCCCCCAGTATACCACTGCGCTTGCGTGCGTGATGTCATTTGCGTGCAAGACCCCCCTCACCCCCCCCCAGCTCTGCCACTGGATTTACACAGCAAGGTTGAGGGGATAGTTTTTTTTTTCTTTTAAAAAAAATTCATTTTAATATTGGAATCCTAGGGCCACCTCTTTAACTGTGCTTATCTAGGCACAGGCTCTCGGGTGCCTATATAAAAATACAGCCCTGCCAGTGATGGGGAGTAGCTCTTTTTCTAACTTCATCTTAGTGGTATGTCTGGGTTTAATGTAGCGCTCAGTATTAATTTTCTGCAAAGTTCTTGTAGGATATTGGGTCAATGCTCATTTTCTGAATTTATCTTACATGTCTGTGATTTTCAAACCTCTTTACTTAATTTTTCAGGATTCATTGAGGTCTGGCACGGTGCTGAGACACTGGCGAATTGCTAATGTGGTGCCGCTATTTAAAAAGGGATCCCAGTCTCAGCCTCAGAACTATAGGCCGGTTAGTCTGACATCAGTGGTAGGAAAGCTTTTCGAAAGGGTAATAAGGTATAAGATACTTGACTTAATTGGAAATCATAATACTATGAGTTTGTGCCAGCATGGTTTTATGTGTAATAGATCTTGCCAGACTTTATTGCCTTTTATGAGAAGGTGAGCAGGGACCTCTACTCTGGGATGGCAGTGGATGTGATCTACTTAGACATTACTAAAGCATTTGATATAGTGTCACAGAGAAGGTTACTGGTTAAATTAAGGAATGTTGGCCTGGAACATAGTATTTGTACCTGGATAGAGAACTGGTTAAAAGATAGATTACACAGAGTGGTGGTAAATGGGACATTTTCTGATTGGACCAGTGTTGTTAGTGGAGTACCACAGGGCTCTGTACTTAGTCCTTTGCTTTTCAACTTGTTTATTAATGACCTGGAGGTGGGCATTGAAAGTACTTTTTCTATTTTTGCAGATGATACTAAATTGTGCAGAACTATAGGTTCCATGCAGGATTCTGCCACTTTGCAGAGTGATTTGTCTAAATTGGAAAACTGGGCAGCAAACTGGAAAATGAGGTTCAATGTTGATAAATGCAGGTTATGCACTTTGGCAAAAATAATATACAGTAAATGCAAGTTATACACTAAATGGTAGTGTGTTGGGAGTTTCCTTAACTGAGAAGGATATAGGGTCTTTTGTAGATAACAAGTTGTCTAATTCCACACAGTGTCATTCTGTGGCTACTAAAGCAAATAAAGTTCTGTCTTGTATAAAAAAGGGCATTAACTCAAGGGATAAAACATAATTGTGCCTCTTTATAGGTCCCTGGTGAGGCCTCATCTGGAGTATGGGGGCAGTTTTGGACTCCAGTCCTTAAGAGGGATATAAATGAGCTGGAGAGAATGCGGTGACTAAGTGCAACTAAACTGGTTAGAGGGACGGAAGACTTAAATTATGAGGGGAGACTGTCAAGGTTGGGGTTCTTTTCTCTGGAAAGAAAACTCTTGCGAGGGGACATGATTACACTTTACAAGTACATTAGAGGACATTATAGACAAATAGCAGGGGACCTTTTTACCCATAGGCCACCCCTTCAGACTAGAAGAAAAGAACTTTCAGTACAAGCAGAGTAGGTGGTTCTTCACAGAGAGGACAGTGAGTTTGGGGAATGCACTGATTTTGTTAATGCCTTTAAGAGGCTTGGATGATTTCTTGGACAAGCAGAATATCCAAGGCTATTGTGATACTAAAACTGTAGTTAGTATATGAGTATATGTAGTTTATGTGAATGTATAGAGGGGTGTGTGTGTGTGTGTGTGGATGCTGGGTTTTAATTTGGAGGGGTGAACTTGATGGACTTTGTATTTTTTAGCCTGATTTAACTATGTAACTATGAACTATGTAACTACTGTATCTAAATATGTAACTATAGAACTATGTAACTACTGTATCTAACTATGTAACTATGAACTATGTAACTACTGTATCTAACTATGTAACTATGAACTATGTAACTACTGTATCTAACTATGTAACTATGAACTATGTAACTACTGTATCTAACTATGTAACTATAGAACTATAGCACTAGGTACCTATATATCTATATAACTATGTAACTATGCAAGTGTCATATATATCAATAAACCTATCTATTTAGAAATGTCATAACCTCTGGAGGTTACTCATAAACATGTTGCTGGAAAAAAAAATATATATGAATATCTATATATTATCTCCCATGCTATCTCCCCATCCACTCCCACACACTCTCCTTTAGCTGCTTGTTTTCTTCCATTTATCCTACCGGTCTCTTCCACTCCAAATAAATAAAAGCTCAGAAAAATTCACTAAAAGAGAATCACATTTATGTCACTTCCCAACTCGCTCCAATAAAAGCTCCTCAACCAAATCCAGAAAATGCAGAATTTACAGAATTTGGCAGCACAGAGCGGCCCCACTTATGGAAATCACTATGGGGCACAGCGGTATTAATACTTAGCTTGCCAGTCTGGAGAAACCGCACTCTGATTGGATCAGAGGCACCCATGTGATACACACATAAAGTGGCAATTAGGGAATGAGGCTGCTAATTATCCAGTCGGTCAAGTTAGCAGGGTATTTACTAGTCTGTGACATAAATGACCTACTGAGCAGTGGGAGGGCACAGGGGAGTGTGGGTAGTTCTATCTGGGAAAGGCCATGACATAAAAGAAGCAAGGAATCCAAACACCCCAACCTTGTACTAAAATGCAGTCCACCCCATGGAAACCCAGGTTATAAATTAAATTTACATCTTATGTTTTACTTTGCCTCATGGGAATATTAACAGCTGCCTTTAACACTGAGTAGGAGAACGAAGTCTGTATAAATAAGCCCCCACAACTCATTTGATGCCAATGTCCCCAGTTTATAAAGAACATTATTATTATATATATATTACATATTCATTTTTATTAATATTATTATTATTATTCAATGGTTTGTTTTTTTACAAGGAAAGCATCTTATCAAATACCTTCTTCTTCCCCACACTTATAGTACGAATGATTCATTGGTGGGGAGGAAAGAAGATTTCACCATCAGCATAGGAAGGGGCTTCTTTACTGTAAGGACAGCCAGGCTATGGAATTCCTTACCAAGAGAGGGGGAATCAGTGATTCATTGGTGGGGAGGAAAGGAGATCTCACCATCAGCATAGGAAGGGGCTCTTTACTGTAAGGGCAGTCTGGTTATGGGATTCCCTACCAAGAGAGGGGAATGAATGATTAATTGGTGGGGAGGAAAGGAGATTTCACCATCAGCATAGGAAGGAGCTCTTTATTGTAAGGCCAATCTGGTTATAGGATCCCCTACCAAGAGAGGGGGAATCAGTGATTCATTGGTGGGGAGGAAAGGAGATCTCCCCATCAGCATAGGAAGGGGCTCTTTACTGTAAGGGCAGTCTGGTTATGGGATTCCCTACCAAGAGAGGGGAATGAATGATTAATTGGTGGGGAGGAAAGGAGATTTCACCATCAGCATAGGAAGGGGTTCTTTACTATAAGGACAGTCAGGTTATGGGATTCCAAACAATTCTCAAATCAGTGGAAACTCAGTCCCCTATAAGCACATTATGTTAAATGTTAGCTTAGACCACAATACAAGCATCAGATACAGGTACAAAAATCCCCTAATTAACGAAGAATGAAAAATATCAAACACCAGAGCCAAACTCCATATTGCTAAGGTGAATATGAGAGCACTAAGAATTCTTATTGAATCAGCCTAAATACAGTTAATTGCTATGTACATCACACACAGAACAAGATTATCCTTTAATTAAATGTCATTTTTGGTTAAGAAGAGAAGAACGAGAGACGGCAGTTCCCATATGCCGACTGCTCTGTGTCTCCTGTATCTTATGTCTCAGCTGTTTGCTACAAAACCAGATACTGCCTGATCACTGGCCAATTAATTTGATATTTACTTAAACGTTCCCGTGTTCCAGGGATAAAGTGGATTAATTCTCCTTTCTAAATTTATTAGAGGACTTTATGGTGATAAACATCATTTGAGATCAAGCGCTGCACCAAGCTGTGATAAACAGCCGAGCTTAAATATAGTGTCCTTATACTGTAATTAAGGTTCAGCTCGAATTCATTTCCCCTCACTAACGGAATTAGGATATTGTTAATTATGTGCCTGGAATGTTCCTTCTCTGGGTATTTATATGTATGGGAGGGAGTTGCCATATTCTTTCCATTAGGAACGTTACCCTTGAATAAAGCAGAACCCTTCCAACACATTGTCTCTGTCACTATATATTAGGTACCTATCTAGTGCTACCAATCCCTATTTCTGTAGGGAAATGAGAGCAGAGCAGGCAGTAACCCTTCCAACACATTTCTGACATTGGCACATAATTGCTGTCATGATTCAATGATTCTAAGTAGTGTGTTACATGTTAAGAACACGTGTGCTCTTGAGCAATGAAGCCTGAGCATTCTGTACCATTTTATCTGCTAAGGATCATGTATCTTGTGAATATCAGATTATCCAGTACTCATTACAGTTGTTATTATATGGCTCCTGCCTGCTGGGAATAACCTCCAATCTTCAATCTCCCCATTGCCCATGACCATCTCTCTCACATATTTACACTTCTGCAGTTTGATTTCTTTCTTTTTTGCCTCTTTCCCCTCAAGGGGTGAATTTTAAAATACATATTTTAATTACACTTATTAGCATTTTTTAGTTCTGGTATGAGAACGGAAGAAGCAGTTGTAGATCCTTTGGTCGTTAAATATTCTCCTGTACGCAATTTCCTTCTTAATGGGGTTTTATTGAATTATAAATTATGCACTGAATGCCTAGGTTTATTATTACAGGCAATATGGTCTGTGCAAGAAAGAAAACTCTCAGCCACTAATTTCTATTAATTCAGAGAAAACAAAAATCACAGAAAAACAGTTTACTACACAATAAATAAAACTGAAAGGAAAAAAACAGCTCACATTCACATTACAGCTCCATGGCACCTACAGCGACCATTTAGAGGCTAGACTTTACCATGTCACCTGCATTATAGGAACACAAAACCAAGGGCAGCTTGAACTAGTGTCAGTTATAAAACTGCCAGCTCCCTCTCTCCTGACCAAAGAATCATTTCATATCATCAGTCTCTTCTCTTCTGCTCTTAGATCAGTCATCAAAGCCACACGCACTTACAGTATAGTAGGGAGAGATGTGCCTATAGTAACAGTGGATAATAGTTTCTGGGAATGGAGTGTGACTGTGGGATAGCAGGTATAGTAGGGAGGGATGGTGTCTATAGTAAAAGTGGGATAATAGTCTCTGGGAAGGGAGTGTGACTGTGGGATAGCAGGTATAGTAGGGAGAGATGGTGCCTATAGTAACAGTGGGATAATAGTCTCTGGGAAGGGAGTGTGACTGTGGGATAGCAGGTATAGTAGGGAGAGATGGTGCCTATAGTAACAGTGGATAATAGTCTCTGGGAAGGGAGTGTGACTGTGGGATTGCAGGTATAGTAGGGAGAGATGGTGTCTATAGTAACAGTGGATAATAGTCTCTGGGAAAGGAGTGTGACTGTGGGATAGCAGGTATAGTAGGGAGAGATGGTGCCTATAGTAACAGTGGATAATAGTCTCTGGGAAGGGAGTGTGACTGTGGGATAGCAGGTATAGTAGGTGTCAGGCCCTTACCGTTTGCGCACGTCCGTGCGTTCCAGCGTGCGTTCCAGCGTCATCATGGAGGACGCGCGTCCGTCGCGACGTAATGACGCCGACGCAAGCGCGCCAAACGTGCGCAGCGTCTGACGCCGGCGTTGGTATTTCTGTCCGTTCCAAATTCCTCTCAGTGCTCGGACATCGCTCTAAGCTGTTGTAAGAAGCCTTTGAATTATTCAACTTGAAATACTGGTTTTGACCCTTGCTACTGCTTTCGACTCTTCTTCTGTGACAACCCTTGGTACCTCGCTGGATCTTCTGATTCCTTGTTGCCGACTTCTGCTTCTCGTTTGACCTCGCCTCTGCTTGAACCCTGGTGCCTTGCTGAACTGATTTCCTGTTGCCGAACCTCTGCCTGCCTCTGATTACGGTCTGTGGTTAACCCTTGATTGACTGTTGCTTCTGTACCTCTGCCTGCTTATAACTAAGTCGTGTTTAATTGACCGGATTGAACCTGTTTACTTGCTGGCAACCCACTTCTGTCTTCACGTCACTACTGGGAAATACCAACTCCTGTGGCATTACACCCAAACCGCTGTGCCATTTTCAACGTACTGTTGTATCCTGAATCTTCGCTCACGGTACTTCCCGGCACAAGACTCTACACTTCACTAACCACAGGCTCCCATACTACACCCCCATTGGTCTCCCTAGTCCCCAGCCAAGGGTGTATTAGTGGGGGAGCCGTAAGGGTTGCCTTCGTACCACGCCAGCTTCAGCTTCTCCTCACCCGTGGTTCCGCCTGGTTCGGTAAGTCTGACAGTATGTCCGAGCCCTATCAACATGAACCACTGGAGGAAGCTGGCATTCTAGAGACTTTGTCCCAGCAAATGTCGGTTTTGACCAGAGCTGTACAAGATTTGCAGGGTGGTTACCAGGACCTCCGTGCCCGCTTAACCGATCTTCCTGCTGATGAGGCTGGGGCATCCTCTCCCGGACGTCTGGAACCGAAGATTTGCCTACCAGAGAGATTTGGTGGGGATCGCAAGCAATTTCGGTCCTTTCTAAATAGCTGTAAATTGTTGTTTGCTATGAAGCCTAGAACCTATCCCGATGAAAAGGTCAAGGTGGGAGCAGTCATTTCTTTTCTGCAAGGAGAACCCCAAACTTGGGCTCATCGCCTGCTGGAATTGGATAGTCCCCTCTTGAAAGATGTAGAGACTTTCTTTGCTTCTATGGCATCGTTATATGATGATCCGCAGCGTCCAGAGACCGCAGAAGCTGCCTTACATGCCCTGACACAGGGGAAACGTCCCGTGGAGGACTATGCGGCTGAATTTCGAAGATGGGCGGTCGACACGACTTGGAACGAGTCTGCCCTCAGACACCATTACCGAGTGGGGCTCTCAACTCAGTTAAAGGATGAGCTGGCTCGAGTGGGTGTTCCGGTGGCTTTAGATGAATTAATTCTACTCACCATTCAACTCGACAGACGCCTAAGAGAAAGAAGTGCTGAGAAGTCTCCTTCATCTGTATCTCCTGTATCCTGGATGGTCCCAAGGGCACCCCTGCTGGGTACCTCGGTTGCTCCTCCCTCTGTTTCAGCAGCCGAGCCAATGCAACTTGGTTTGACTCGTCCCAGCTTGACTCCGGAGGAAAGGCTTAAGAGAAGACGCCTGAATTTGTGTCTTTATTGTGGTGCTGCTGGACATTTGCTGCGGACTTGTCCCCTTCGTCCGGATGGTAACATTTTTTCTACAGACTGTGGTACTAAATTTTCTGTTCAGTCTAAAGACACACACATTTCTCTTTTGCTCTCTCTGCAGTGGACAAGAAGACAAGTGCAAGTCTCGGCGATCATTGATTCTGGGGCTAGTGGTTGCTTCATCGATTCTACCTTTGCCCGTAAGCATGACATTCCTTTGCGCCCTAAGTCCAGATTAGTGATGGTTCGGATGGCGGACGGCTCACCCCTCAGTTCTGGACCTGTTTCCCTAGAGACTAAACCTCTAAATGTGTCAATAAACGGGTCACATCATGAAATCCTTAGTTTTGACGTGGTTTCTTTGCCTCTGTTTCCAGTTATTATTGGGCTACCGTGGTTAAGGGTTCATAACCCATCTATTGACTGGGGCTCTGGAAAGTTATCTTTGTCTTCTTCCTTTTGTGTTAAAAATTGTGTCCAAGTGGAGCCATCCTCTTCTCAACAAGCCTTAGTGTGTGTGACCAAAGATAATCGAAACATGTTAACCGTGATTCCAGCTGCGTATCATGAATTCTTAGACGTTTTTAATGAAGAACAAGCTGACATTCTTCCTCCTCACCGGCCTTATGATTGCCCTATTGACCTATTACCTGGTTCACCCATTCCATTTGGTCGCATTTTTCCTCTTTCTGAACCTGAGCTTAAGGTATTACAAGAGTACATTGATGCGAATCTCGAAAAAGGGTTTATTAGACCCTCTACTTCTCCAGCTGGGGCAGGAATTTTTTTCGTGGAGAAGAAAGACAAGTCATTGCGCCCCTGCATTGATTATCGGGAACTGAATAAGGTCACCATCAAGAACAGGTACCCGCTTCCCCTTATTCATGAACTTTTCCAGAGATTACGTTCTGCAACTATTTTTTCGAAACTAGATTTGAAAGGGGCCTACAACTTGATTCGTGTGAGAGAAGGGGATGAATGGAAGACGGCTTTCCGAACTCGATATGGACACTACGAGTATCTGGTTATGCCGTTTCGGTTGTGTAACGCGCCCGCAACGTTCCAACACTTCATTAATGACATTTTTCGGGACATCTTGGACTCTTTTGTTGTGGCATATTTAGATGACATTTTAATCTATTCTTCCTCTTTAGAAGAACACCGCAGACATATGCGGGAGGTTTTTTTCGTCTTCGTGCACACTCTCTGGTGGTTAAAGCAGAAAAATGTGTGTTTGAGAAAGAACAAATTGAATTCCTGGGCTTTGTCATCTCTACTGGTGGTGTGGTCATGGATGCAAAGAAGGTTTCAGCTATCCTGGATTGGCCAATTCCAAAGGATCGCAAAGCAGTTCAGAGATTCATTGGGTTTTCCAACTTTTATCGTAAGTTTATACGAAATTTTTCTGGTATCATCAAACCTCTTACTGACCTTACAAAACAGAAAATTAAGTTTCAGTGGTCAGTGGCGGCACAATCAGCCTTTGATCGCCTGAAGGAAGCGTTCACCTCAGCTCCAATTCTCGTTCATCCGGAACCATCTCTTCCTTTCATTGTAGAAGTGGATGCATCTGAAGTTGCAGTGGGAGCTGTCCTATCTCAACGATCTATTCCACAGGGGTCGTTACATCCAGTAGCCTTCTTTTCAAGGAAATTGTCAGGAACGGAACAAAATTATGATGTGGCTGACAGAGAATTATTATCTATCAAGTGGGCCTTAGAAGAATGGAGGCACTTTCTGGAAGGTGCGGCGCATCCAGTTTTGGTTCTTACCGACCATAAGAATTTAGAGTACTTACGCTCCGCCAAAAGACTCAGACCTAGACAAGCTCGTTGGGCACTTTTCTTTTCACGTTTTCAGCTCCACATAACCTATCGTCCGGGATCAAAGAACATTAAAGCTGATGCACTGTCTCGGATGTTTTCACAAGAGTCCTCCCAGTCCTTTGAAGCCGATCCGGTTCTTCAGCCAAAATTTTTTCTTTTACTGCAGAATTCTTTTCTTCAAAGAGTGAGAGAATGTTGTACTCCGAATTCCACTCCCAGTAACCCGATATTAATAGCCCAAGATGGGTTGTTTTATTTCAAGAACAGACTTTTTGTGCCACCGACCCTCAGGGTAGAAGCTTTATGTTTGGTTCATGATCTTCCACTCGCAGGACATTCTGGGTTTCGTAAAACTCTTGATTTGGCACGACGTTATTTCTGGTGGCCCACGTTGGGAAGCGATTGTGCAAAATTTGTACGCTCCTGTGAGATTTGTGCTAGATGCAAGGGAATCTCCTCCAAACCTTTAGGTCTCCTTCATCCTCTACCCGTGCCTGATCGTCCCTGGAGCTCAATTTCAATGGATTTTATCACAGATCTTCCACATTCTGAAGGTTGTTCTGTTATATTTGTAGTCGTTGATAGACTGTCCAAGATGGCTCATTTTGTTCCTCTCTCTAGCATTCCTTCAGCTTCTGCATTGGCCAAGACGTTTATTCAAGAGATCGTTCGCTTGCATGGAATTCCGAAAAACATCGTCTCAGATAGAGGGGTGCAGTTTACATCAAGATTTTGGCGAGCACTATGTGAAGGTTTACGCATTGACCTATCCTTTTCTTCTGGTTATCATCCTCAAACAAATGGCCAGACAGAGAGGACGAATCAGACGCTAGAACAATACCTGCGATGTTTCTCGTCTTTTCTTCAAGATGATTGGTTCTCACTCCTTCCTCTAGCAGAATTTGCCTACAACAATTCCATTCACTCCTCCACCAAACAGTCTCCTTTTTTTTGCCAATTTTGGGTTTCACCCAACGATGATTCCCGGGATTTGTCAGACGGTTTCAGTTCCGGCGGCTCAAGAGAGACTTCAGTTTTTATCATCTAACATTGAGACCATTCGCCAAAATCTGCAAAAAGCTCAGTCAAGCTATAAATTCTTCGCTGACAAGAAGAGAGCTCCGGATCCAGGATTTAAGGTGGGGGACAAGGTTTGGCTTTCAACTAATAACCTCAAGATTAGTTGTCCTTCTAGAAAACTGGCCCAACGTTTCATTGGTCCTTTTAAGATCATTCAGAAAATTAATGCTGTTGCTTTCAAACTTGCTCTTCCAGAAACCTTGAAGGTTCATCCTGTGTTTCATACAGCATTACTAAAACCTGTGGTTCCGAACCAGTTTTTGGGGAGAAGATCTTTTGCTCCTGATCCTGTTGTCATTTCAGATCACGAGGAATATGAAGTTGAATCCATTCTGGACTCCAGGGTTAGAGGCAAGAAGCTTCAATACCTAATTAAATGGAAAGGGTATGGGCTAGAAGAAAATTCGTGGGAACCCGCTTCACATCTTCATGCTGCTGACCTTGTAAAAGATTTCCATCGAAAATTTCCAGCCAAACCCTCTCAAGTTCACGTCCAGAGGCCGCTCCTAAGGGGGGGGCAATGTCAGGCCCTTACCGTTTGCGCACGTCCGTGCGTTCCAGCGTGCGTTCCAGCGTCATCATGGAGGACGCGCGTCGACGCGGGCGCGCGTCCGTCGGGACGTAATGACGCCGACGCAAGCGCGCCAAACGTGCGCAGCGTCTGACGCCGGCGTTGGTATTTCTGTCCGTTCCAAATTCCTCTCAGTGCTCGGACATCGCTCTAAGCTGTTGTAAGAAGCCTTTGAATTATTCAACTTGAAATACTGGTTTTGACCCTTGCTACTGCTTTCGACTCTTCTTCTGTGACAACCCTTGGTACCTCGCTGGATCTTCTGATTCCTTGTTGCCGACTTCTGCTTCTCGTTTGACCTCGCCTCTGCTTGAACCCTGGTGCCTTGCTGAACTGATTTCCTGTTGCCGAACCTCTGCCTGCCTCTGATTACGGTCTGTGGTTAACCCTTGATTGACTGTTGCTTCTGTACCTCTGCCTGCTTATAACTAAGTCGTGTTTAATTGACCGGATTGAACCTGTTTACTTGCTGGCAACCCACTTCTGTCTTCACGTCACTACTGGGAAATACCAACTCCTGTGGCATTACACCCAAACCGCTGTGCCATTTTCAACGTACTGTTGTATCCTGAATCTTCGCTCACGGTACTTCCCGGCACAAGACTCTACACTTCACTAACCACAGGCTCCCATACTACACCCCCATTGGTCTCCCTAGTCCCCAGCCAAGGGTGTATTAGTGGGGGAGCCGTAAGGGTTGCCTTCGTACCACGCCAGCTTCAGCTTCTCCTCACCCGTGGTTCCGCCTGGTTCGGTAAGTCTGACAGTAGGGAGAGATGGTGTCTATAGTAACAGTGGATAATAGTCTCTGGGAAGGGAGTGTGACTGTGGGATAGCAGGTGTAGTAGGGAGAGATGGTGCCTATAGTAACAGTGGGATAACAGTGGGATAATAGTCTCTGGGAAGGGAGTGTGGCTGTGGGATTGCAGGAATAGTAGGGAGAGATGGTGTCTATAGTAACAGTGGGATAATAGTCTCTGGGAAAGGAGTGTGACTGTGGGATAGCAGGTATAGTAGGGAGAGATGGTGCCTATAGTAACAGTGGGATAATAGTCTCTGGGAAGGGAGTGTGACTGTGGGATAGCAGGTATAGTAGGGAGAGACGGTGTCTATAGTAACAGTGGGATAATAGTCTCTGGGAAGGGAGTATGTCTGTGGGATAGCAGGTATAGTAGGGAGAGATGGTACCTATAGTAGCAGTGGGATAATAGTCTTTGGGAAGGGAGTGTGACTGTGGGATAGCAGGTATAGTAGGGAGAAATGGTGCCTATAGTAACAGTGGGATAATAGTCTCTGGGAAGGGAGTGTGACTGTGGGATAGCAGGTATAGTAGGGAGAGAGGGTGCCTATAGTAACAGTGGGATAATAGTCTCTGGGAAGGGAGTATGTCTGTGGGATAGCAGGTATAGTAGGGAGAAATGGTGCCTATAGTAACAGTGGGATAATAGTCTCTGGGAAGGGAGTGTGACTGTGGGATAGCAGGTATAGTAGGGAGAGATGGTGCCTATAGTAACAGTGGGATAATAGTCTCTGGGAAGGGAGTGTGACTGTGGGATAGCAGGTATAGTAGGGAGAGATGGTACCTATAGTAGCAGTGGGATAATAGTCTTTGGGAAGGGAGTGTGACTGTGGGATAGCAGGTATAGTAGGGAGAAATGGTGCCTATAGTAGCAGTGGGATAATAGTCTCTGGGAAGGGAGTGTGACTGTGGGATAGCAGGTATAGTAGGGAGAGATGGTGTCTATAGTAAGTAGGGATGCACCAAATGGAATAATTGTCTCTAGGCAGGGATAGTGGAGATACTATTGTTTCACACAGGTAAACATAAGTTAACAGGTAAACATAAGCTCCAGTTGCTAAGATACAACACCAAGCACCCATTGAGTTTTTGGGTGCAGGGCAATATACTTCATCAAGAGCTGAAGGGCAAATAGATGGGAAGAAGACCATTACATGAATAAGGAGTAAAGCCAGGTTTGCTCTGGAGTCATAGCCATGACTTTCCTGTGTCTAAAATTAAAGACTTTCATGCACTGATTTGCACACTGTTGCAGATTAACGGCACAACAAGGCTCATGTTTGAAGTGAATTTTCCTGGCAGATATCATGGGTAAAGTGGATTCTGTGGAGACACAGCGAGTGTTAGGCTGGGGGTGAGGGAAAGATACAGTAACACTATGTTTCTACAGAACATTAGCATTTTCACACTGAGATTCCTTGGCTCCTACTGGGATCTTCTCATCACAAAAACAAACTTTCTGCATATTCCAGCATCTGTTCCCAGAGATTATATATGTCAAATAAATAGCAACAATGTTTTCATGTGATGTTCTGGGCTCCCGTGTTATCTCATGATCATCAGGTATGCTCATCTGCTTATACAAGGAAATGTTCTAGTTTAAAGTCTACAGAAGATCCAAATAGGCTAAAGAAAGAGACTAACGAGTGAATAACTAAGTTCTGAATATCTGGAGATTTGTTCTAAATGAACCAGTAATGTGATCAAATTCAAGTAGGAAAAATGTCTTTGGGATAAGTACTTACCCCAAATCTCCCCCTAACTGGCCTTCAGGCCGGGCCCCCTTAGCTAATAACAAGGTTACAGATATATAGAAACATTGGGGTAACTGTCATCCTGCTATAGTTCCAGGGGTTCCCAGGGCACAAATAAGCACTCACCCCAAATCTCCCCCTAACTGGCCTTCAGGCTGGGCCCCCTTAGCTCATAACAAGGTTATGAGCCATATGCCCCTGATGAAAGCCAAGCTTTAGTTGTTTATCTATAGCAGACCCTTCCTCATATAGACCCTGTACAGTGAAGGTCACTTTTGGATCAGACTGTAGATCCCCACTGGACAGACACCAGCAATCCATTGTTTACATTAGTGCAGTAAGATAAGGCATTTAGCCGAGCAATTTAGCAGAGTGGGAAAGATAAGAATAATGAATTAGATCCAATCAAATGAAAAGCAGTTTAATGTACACAGACAAATATCAATGCCATTAGTGGTTTCAAACCTATATGAGATAGAAATTATGGCAGCCATAATCAGCCTATAGCTATACTTATTTACTTACTTACTTACTGCCTCTGTGTTACCTTTCTGTGTCATCTTGCTCTATTCTTTTTTTTCGTAACTTACGATTTTTATTTTGCAATAAAAAGAGAACTTCACAAGTATACAGCAATGCAAAGATTTTTTTGGGGGGAGGGGTATAGAACAGGGACATAAAATAAAATTGAAATACAAAACAAAGAAAAAAGTATATTAGGAACTCTCAGCCATCTTGCCCTATTCTAACCATCTTGTCCTGCTATCCATGTCTTCTCTTATAGTTGCATCTTGCCCTACTTTCATCATCTTCCCCTACTATATCCATCTTAGCTTACTACATCCATCTCACCCTACTGTTCACTCTTGCCCTACTTCATACAACTTACCCTATTGTCCCATCTTGCCCTACTACATCCATATTACCCTATTGTTCCATCTTGCCCTACAACATCCATCTTACCCTATTATCCCATCTTTTCCTACTGCCCATCTTGCCCTACACTATCCATCTTACCCTATTATCCCATCTTGCCCTACTAAATCCATCTTACCCTATTGTCCCATCTTTCCCTACTACATCCATATTACCCTATTGTTCCATCTTGCTCTACTACATCCATTTTACCCTATGGTACCATCTTGCACTACTGTCTCCATCTTACCCTACTGTCCCATCTTACCCTACTGCACGCATCTTACCCTACTCTATCCATTTTGTCTTACTAGCCCTGTCTTTCTCTACAGTTGTCATTTTACCCTACTATCTTCATCTTGTCCTAATGTTATTATCACGTCATAAATCCTCCACCTTCCCCTTATGACACCGTTTTACACAACTGTCCTAAATTGACCTACTATGTTGTTCTACAGTCTCCACCTTGTCCTACCTACTGTCACCATCTTGAGATGTCATCTTGCCCTACTGTTATTATTTTGCCTACTACTATCTACTACTTAACTCATCCTTCCTACTGACCACTTTGGTGCCACTTAGTGATGGCTCATGGACAGCAATTTGCATATCCTAGAGCAGGGGTCCCCAACCTTTTTCACCCATGAGCAACATTCAGATTTAAAAAGAGTTGGGGAGCAACACAAGCATGAAAAATGTTCCTGGGTGGTGCCAAATAAGGGCTGTGATTGGCTATTGGTAGCCCCATGTCGACTGACGACCAACAGGAGGGTCTGTTTGGCAGTACATCTGGTTTTTAAGCAACCAAAACTTGCCTCCAAGCCTGGAATTCAAAAATAAGAACCTGCTTTGAGGCCACTGAGAGCAACATCCGAGGGGTTGGGGAGCAACATGTTGCTCATGAGCTACTGGTTGGGGATCACTGTCCTAGAGACTGCCAAGTTCAAGTGTCTGTTGACTACGTCATGGCCAGTTAGCACCAATAACATATAATGATAATGGATCCCAGAGCTATTCCTATCCCAGGCAGAGGCAAGACTATCTAGTGGAGTCACCAAGCGACGTCTCCATCCATGCACTGAAAATATAAAATATTGCTGCTTTTCCCCTACTCCCTCCTCACACGTTCATTCTCTATATTCCGACTTCATCCTCGTCTGATGTTAAGGAACGTGATGTATTCAGAATCTCTGCCCTCGGCTGAACTGAGATGACTTATTAAAGACTTGAAAACCTCCTCCTCTATATATGATATTATCCGCAGATGAACCTGCCCACTCCCCTCAACTCTCCTCTCTAATATAAAGGCAGAAGACACAAAAGGATCAGATAATGTCCCTTGCCTGGATTGGCCGGTCAGTACATCAAATAAAGGGATTCACGGTCTCCTCATCACCGTGCGGCCGCAGTAAAATTAGATGAAACAATGAGCGATCGGTTTAATTCTCAAACGAAGAAAAGTATTGTGGTTATTAACTCCTGGGTGACTGGGGAGATTGTGAGTCATCATGGTGAATTGGGAGCATCTGTGTAACAAGCATAGAAGTGCCTTTAAAGGAAAAGTAAAGCCTAAAAATGATTATGGCTACAATTGTGTCTATAATCGTGAGCTACTGTAGCATCTCAGAGGTTGAGCAACAATATAGCAATAATGATCCAGCCTTCACATTTGCCTTCAGCAGCTCCCCATCTTGGATCTTGTTAGGCATCTTTTGTATGTCAGTGGCACTGCACATGCTCAGTGGGCTCTGGGCTGCTGTTGAGAAGCTAAACTTATGGATACCTGGAAATCAGGGCAGGAGTAAGGCATCAATCCGCTGAACCCCATCCAATCACCAGCACCCCTCCCGCTCCTGCTCAGTATTTTATTGACTAGGCAAAGGGTTTCCACCTTTTCAGTTCAGGGAAACCCGTGCATGGGGTGTGGCAGATGATGACGGGGGCCGGGGCTGGTGATCTGGGGGGAGGGGCTGGTGAAGTCAGAGGGGTATATTTATCAAAGAGTCTCAGTGCTCTAGAGTGAAATTCGGCAACTCTTCATTTCTATGGGATTCTTGAGTATTTATCAATGGGTGAAAGTGAAAGTTCATCCACGCCATTCAAAATCCCATAGAAATTAATGGAGAGTGGGGGAATTTCACTCTAGAGGACTGTGGCGATCTCTAACTTCACTGTTTGATAAATATACCCCAGAGAAGAGAATGATGAAGTGGCGATCAGAGATTGGCCACCTATTACAAATCAGGGAAAGAAGTTCAGGAATAATTCCTTAAATTTTAAGGAACCGCTGCTCGAATTATTCCTGAACTTTTCCTGAATATATGATATATTTATATAATATATATATATATTTCCGGAATTAATACGAGCGGGAGGTGCGCCTTAAGTGAGGAAGAGGGAGAACGGACACGTGAGTTGTATAGGAACCTATTACAAATCAGCCATTCGCTTTCTCTGGTGGGAGGCAGTTAGGAGAATGAAAGGAAGTAGTTGATTGGTTGCTGTGGGCTGCTACAAACTTGAAACCCCCTGGGTGACACCTGATATAGGATTTTCAAAGGATCTCTCTGTCCTTTTTTTACCGTCTCTCGATTTCATTTCAGATCCGTCTCCCCCCATTTCTCCCCGGCACTGCCCCCTCCTCTCTGCTGTGTCCGAAGGCAATTCATCTCCTTTCAATTAATTTAAACTGGCTGCCTTATCACTCGCTGCTATACAAGTAAAGGTTGCTTTCTCGTTTTGGTTTAATTACAAAGCTAACGGCATTAATTACCATTTCAGTAAAGTAATCAACAAATGGAACAAGAGCAGGAAGTGGCCGTTCAGGAAAGGTTAGAAGCGCGGGGTGTCGCTATAATGGCAGGGGTTAAATAGCGGGGTGAGGCACCCGTGTGCCTGCAGGACTGTGAGAGGGTCACACAGCTGTAGATTTCGTTGTCACATATCCACAGGTTTATACGTTTCCTATACAGGTATGGGATCCATTATCTGGAAACCTGTTATCCAGAAAGCTTCAAATAATGGGAAGTCCATCTCCCATAGATGATGTTTATCATGCACAATGTATAATGATAAATCTGCCCCTAGGTGCAAGTGTGTGACATTTTAATGAGCAATTAAAAATCTTGCCTTGCATAGGAGCAAATGCCTCTTTCCATTTGGGGAAAGATCCGTCACTTTGTATCCAATCACATGGGGGCTTGTGATTGGTTGGAAATGTGACTAAATCTAAGAGATATTCAAACAATGCAATTTGTTACAGTGGATGGAAAATAATATGCACATTTATATTGAGTCCCCGGAGAGCCAATCATCTCCCCGTCTGCCTTAGGGCTCTTACTGACGAACGTTTTTACCTGCGCTCCCCTGCTTTCTGTTTTTCTGCATTCAGCCGCAGGGGAGCGCAGGAATAGACGCATTACATTTTTTCCAATGGGGCTGTACTCACACAGGCGCGTGTAGGCGCCGAACGCAGGTTGAGACGCAACATGCTGCATTTTTCCTGCATTCGGCGCCTACACGCGCCTGTGTGAGTACAGCTACATTGGAAAAAATGTAATGCGTCTATTCCTGCGCTCCCCTGCGGCTGAAAGCAGAAAAACAGAACGCAGGGGATCGCAGGTAAAAACGCTCGTCAGTAAGAGCCCTTAGTACCTCACTTTCCAACTAAAGCAAAACTTAAAAAAAAAAAATCCCCAAATTCCTCCCGAGTTCTGAGGAGAAGGCAAAGCGTGTTCCAAGTAGCCGCCGTATCTTTTCCCCAGGAATTAATTAAGACAGTTTCAGAAAATCTGCTTTATTTTAATCAGCTTTCATCAAGTGCAACTGCCACTTTTCTCTCTCTATCATCACATTGTGATTGGAGTCATGTCCTGCCTGAGCTCCTCCACCACTGCTACAAGGGAAAGTGATGGGAGTTTTCATTACAGGGCCATTCTGCCGACAGTTTATACTGAGTCGTATTTTCTCTAATGTCAGCTTCTCTGTAGTCGCCCCCTTTTTTCCCTTGGCGCCCAGTCTATTTGTCTTACTCACTGCTGCAATTCCATTTGTGCGGGAGTTTACTCAATCTAATCATGTTTATTCCTTTTTCTCTCAGCTGCTTCAGTGCTTTGTACAAAGGACACAGTGCTGCAATCAAATGAATAAAGGGGAGCACTGGCAATTTAAAGGAACACAAACAATTTTTATATACTTTAATATTTTATATATACTTTAATATTTAATATTTATATATCTATATATAGCTATATATCTATAGTATTAGAATTCTTATTCCTCTTGCACACAAATTCAGTAGGACAATTTGAACTGCTTGAGATGAATTTACCAGGTGCTTATTTTCCTCCTCAATTGCAAATTGTATGAAAATTGCAATACATGATATTTAAAGGGCACCTGCTGTTACTTTGGAATTCTGGGAAAAAAACTTCATTGCATGTTTAAAATTGAGATTTGCCTCCATTTTAACACCTTTCATAAACAAGTCCTTTCACATTTTCACTCCAATTAAATTTTCAGTATGTTATAGAATGGCCAATTCGAAGCAAATTTTGGTCTTCATTTTTTTTTATAATTTTATTTATTTGCCTTCTTCTTCTGACTCTGTCCAGCTTTCAAATAGGGGTCACTGACCCCATCTAAAAAAACAAATGCTCTGTAAGGCTACAAATGTATTATTATTGCTACTTTTTACTATTTTCTATTCAGGCCTCTCATATTCATATTTCAGTTTCTTACTCAAATCAATGCATGGTTGCTAGGGGAATCTGGACCCTAGCAACCAGACTGTTGAAATTGCAAACTGGAGAGCTGCTGAATAAAAAGCTAAATAACTCAAAAACCACAAAGAATAAAAAATTAAAACCAATTGCAAATTGTCTCAGAATATGCCTCTCTATATCATACTAAAAGTTAACTCAAAAGTGAAGAATCCCTTAAATATCTCACCCTCTTTGCAAGTGCAATTTCTGTTATCCATGGATGTGTAGAAATAATAAGCTATAGTGTTCCTAGAAAATGACTTCTCATTATCAAAAAAATATTAAAAAACTTGCTACAAATTCAGAGTACTAAACTATTATAAAGTCAAAGCAAGTTTCCAGCATTCTATAAAAATATTGATGTGAAAACACTTTAGAATAAAAAATTTGGAATGAAATTCTGAAAAAAAGATTCAATAAACGGCAGAAAACTCGAACTCAAAGCAAGTTGACATTTTACAAAGTTTTTAAGCATTCTATAAAATATTAATATTAATAACACTTTTTACACTTTTAGGTAAAATATATTTCATTAACATTTCCCCAAAAATTCAATAAACTGCTAAAAGCTCATAGATGGGAATAAATGGGTGTGAACTATTATAAATTTGTAACCAGTTTTCCAATGATCTATAAAGAGCCAGATTGGATGAAACAGTTTGGAATGTAACACCAAAAAAATTGATTTTCAGAAATTGCGGAAAACTTGGGAGAAAAAGGATTATATTAGTACAAACTTTCTATAATCCATAAAAAATATAAAAACACTTTTGACCAATTCATTATTCATTTTGAACTTTTTTTTAAAAATTCACCATTCATAGAAAAATAAAAATGCAGAACATTTCACTAGTGATGAGAGAATCTGTCCCATTTGGCTTCGCCAAAAAAAAATTAGTGAAATGGCGAAAAATTTGTGAAACGTATTGAAGTCAATGAGCATCAACATTTTAACGCGCAACATTTTATTCTCACTCAATTTTCCGGTGGCGACTTTTTGGTCTCAGTGAACTTTTAGTCCAAATGCATTAAAGTCATTGGGCATTTTCTCTTATGGTAACTTTTTTGTCTAGGTGACTTTTTTGTTACGGCAACATTTTTTTCAAAGCTGATTTTTTTTCAGCAGTTTCGTAAGAAAAGTCGCAGATGGCATTCTGGATAACAGGTCCCATTCCTGTACTGGATATTAACTGTAATGGCGATATTGTGAGTTAGGTTTAAAAATCTGAATCTGAACAAAAGTTGAATTAATTCAATCACAAATCTGTTAATATAATCCCCATGTTTATCATCTATATCTGCCAGCAACCATCTTATAATAATATTTATAATTACTCAATTCACTGTTGATACGAGAATTTTCATAAGAAATTACCAGATCCTTCTGATTATCATCAATTCTATTTAAATGATTTCTGCACATTCTCAGGAATAGTGATGGGCGAATTTATTCGCCGGGTGCAAATCTGCGGCAAATTCCTGCGATTTGCCAACGGAGAATAAATTCGCGAAACCACTGCAAAATTTCACCATCGAAAATTCGCCAGTGTCAAAAAAAATGGACACCAGCGTCCGCATTTTTTGTGGATGCTGGTGCAATTTCGCCAAAAATGGACGGCAGCGTCAAAAAAATTTCGCCATTTCGCTGGAAATTCACAAATTTTTCGGCGAAGTGCCCCAAATTATTTCTTGATTCGAGAAGCAGCAGCTGAAAACGTCCCCATTTTATGTGGCCGGCTACTTCAAGGGGAAAACATTGTATTAAATGATTGATGTGCCCCCTACTGAGTATTATACAATTTATTATGTACCCCTATAATACAACATATAGTGAATAAAGTACCCCCTCTTGTAAAATAAGGATATGAATGGGCTTCATGACCACGAAGGTGAAGTCCTTTTATTTAGCTCATGGAACGCCAAGGTTTCAACGTACTTCAAGAGTCTTGTAACAGAAATTACATCACTAAGGACCACCTATAACTGATGACATCACTAAGCACTTTTTTAAATGATATCATTTACTGCAGATGTATGGCTCTGGTATATTATAAGGATATCAGACTTCACTGATGGGTTCTGTGACCATATAAAGGCACAAGGCTGCATGCTGAGTTATACAGGGAACTCTGAGTATCACTCATGTATTATAAGGGATAATGTACCCCCTACTGTAAATGATAAGGATATTAGAAGTCACTGAGGGGTTCTGTGACCATATAAAGGCACAAGGCTGCAGGCTGAGTTATACAGGGAACTCTGAGTATCTCATGTATTATAAGGGATATTGTACCCCCTACTGTAAATGATGAGGATATTAGAAGTCACTGAGGGGTTCTGTGACCATATAAAGGCACAAGGCTGCAGGATGAGTTATACAAGGAACTCTGAGTATCTCATGTATTATAAGGGATAATGTACCCCCTACTGTAAATGATAAGGAAAGCAAAAGTTACAAATATTGGTTAATAAAGCTTATAACATAACAGTTTATAAAACTGGACACATAATTTAAAATGAAATCTAAATATTCTAAATATAGTTATTTAGAGATAAAAGCATTACTTTATCACATTCCAGCACATTTCCAGTAAGATACAAATGATGCTTGAGAAATCTGCAGCCGTCAGGTGAGGAGAAAATAAATATGTCAAAACTTGCGGAGAGCAGATCTGTTTCCGTATGCGCCGCGCGTTTCGCCAGACATTACCGTTTGCAATTTCTTTAATGCTGAGATACTAAACATGTAAAATCAGATTTGGGCTGCTGCCTGCATCATCATTTCTTTAGAGGAAAAAAAAGCAAAGCAATGGGCTTCAAAAGTTTTTTTTTTTTTAACAAAATAATGTTTTTTTTTCCCGAGGGACAGAATATTTAATTGCATTTCTCTCACAAGTAAGTCATGCGCATAGAGCGACATCAAAGGGAGCAAAGAGGGGAAAAAAGAAACATCACACACCTTTATTTCTATAGAGAGAGAAGCGACTGTGATTTCCTCTCACATGAAGATTTGGGAACAAGAAAAGCAAAAGCAAAGGAAAGAGAAAAGGGGGCCGTACAGCTGAGCGATTTTAATTAGGCCTGGGCTGAAAGCAAAGGAGATTATGCTAATAAAACGTTGATTTCCAGACCTTATTTTGTGAAGGAGGAGGAAAAAAAAACATAATTTCATAAAAAGCCATAAAATTATTTCAATTATTTGAAAAGAATTCAAAGGAACTTTAAGAACTTAATAACACTGCTCTGGCCACGAGTCCGACAGGAACACGAGGATTAAGGGGGTGCTGCAATAACTACAGGTAACCAGGGCCCGGGGCATAGAATTGCCCGTGGGAGGCAGGGACCCTAATCTCATGCTAAAATATATGTAAATAAGGTACAGTCATTGTACTCAGGAGTAAAATCAGTGTAATATCCCCACCCTACTATAGGCACCATCTCTCCCTACTATTAAATGCATGGAGTTTGTCAGGTAAAATGGGAGCCCTAGAATTAATTGCATGCTCTAAAAATTACGATATAATTGGTATCACTGAGACCTGGTGGGATGAAACATGTGACTGGATTGTGAATTTAAATGATTACACCCTTTTTAGGAGGGACAGAGGGATTAAAAAGGGTGGAGGAGTGTGTTTGTATGTAAAGCCTGAATTAAAGCCATGCGCTAAAGAAATAATAATAGCTGGCACTGGTGAGGGTGTAGAATCACTCTGGGTAGAGATTTTGACTGGCAAAAGGTAACAAAAAGAATTATCATTGGTGTATGCTATAAACCACCTTGAATAAGTGTCGAGTATGAAGCCCAGCTACTCTTGCATATACAAGCGGCTTCACAGCTGGGTCAAGTTGTTGCTATGGGTGACTTCAATTATCCAGACATTGACTGGTGTAATGGGGTTGCTAAGACAGAAAAAGCTAGTAGGTTTGTAAATATGCTGAATGACAACTTTTTATTCCAGCTCGTTCAAGAACCTACTAGGAATAACTCTCTTTTGGACCTTGTAATAACTAACAATACTGAACACATCTCTAACATTTGTGTGGGGGAGCATTTAGGGAATAGTGATCATAACATGGTCTCCTTTGAGATTCTGTTGCAGAAGCAATTCTATAAGGGAGTAACTAAAACACTAAATTTCAGACGTGCAAACTTTGACAGTATAAGGGCATCTCTGCAACATCTTAATTGGGAAATGCTTTTCACAGGGTTAAACACAGAACAAAAATGGAAAGTCTTTAAAATGCTGCTTAATACATATACAGGTCAGTATATTCCCCTTGTAAGCCAGGAACATTGTTGCAAAGCAAAACCTTTTTGGTTCAATAGAAGCGTTGGTGTTGAGGTTTGTAAGAAAAAACGTGCTTTTAAGGCTTTCAAGTTAGCTGGTACAGCCGAAACATTTATAAGGTACAAGGAGGCCAATAAATCATGCAAAAAATCTATAAGGCAAGCTAAAATTGAAATGGAAAAGGATATTGCAGCAAGCAGTAAAAAGAATCCAAAATTATATTTAAAATATGTTAATAGTAAAAAATTAAACAGGAAGGGGTGAGACCTTTAACATCAGAGGGGGGGGGGGTCAGCTGGTTGATGAGAACAAAATAAAAGCGCAGATTCTGAACTCATATTTTTGGTCTGTCTCATATTTTTAGAATAGTCCCAATTCTAGTAATACAACTAATGATGCATGGTTCACACATGAGGAAATTCAAAGGAGACTAGAACATGTAAGATAAACAAAGTCCGGGGCCAGATGGTATACATTCCAGGGTACTTAGCGAGCTTAGCTCTGTGATTGCAAAACCTGTTTACTTAATTTTTGAGGATTCATTGAGGTCTGGCATAGTGCAGAGAGACTGGCAAATTGCTAATGTGGTGCCTCTATTCAAAAAACGATCCCGTTCTCAGCCTCAAAATTATAGGACAGTTAGTCTGACGTCAGTAATATATCTTGCCAGACTAACTTAATTTCTTTTCATGAGAAGGTAAGCAGGGACCTCAATTCTGGGATGGCAGTAGATGTGTTTTACTTAAAGCATTTGATACAGTGCCACACAAAAGGTTACTGGTTAAATTAAGGAATGTTGGCCTGGAACATAGTATTTGTACCTGGATAGAGAACTGGCTAAAAGATAGACTACAAAGGGTGGTGGTAAATGAAACATTTTGCAGATGATACTAAATTGTGCAGAACTATAGGTTCCATGCAGGATGCTGCCACTTTGCAGAGTGATTTGTCCAAGTTGGGAAACTGGGCAGCAAACTGGGCAGCAAATTGGAAAATGAGGTTCAATGTTGATTAATGCAAGGTTATGCACTTTGGCAAAAATAATATAAATGCAAGTTATACACTAAAGGGGAAATTTATCAGAGGCAAATTTCGAATTTGAAAAACGTAGAAATTCGAATTCAAAAAGACAAACCGAATTTAAGTCAAAGTTTTATTTTGGCCGAATAGGTCAGTTTTCAATCGAATAGGTTCGTATTAGTCCGAATTTGAATGGTACGAATCGTACTAATAGCGCATTCGATTTTTTAATCAAAGTTTTTCCCAAAAAAACCCTTAGATTTTTCAAAGTCCACCAATTGACTCCAAATGGGTTCTAGGCTAAGACAGCAATTCAGCAGGTTTTAGATGGCAAATGGTCGAAGTCGAATTTTTAAAGAGACAGTACATGATACATTTTTAAAATTCAAATTGTCTAATTTTTTTAAAATTCAAATCGAATTTGAACTATTTAATAGTCAAACTACACAACAAATAGCTCGAAATTCGAATTTTTTGAATTCGAAAATTCACCTCGACCTTTGATCAATCTGCCCCTAAATGGCAGTGTGTTGGGAGTTTCCTTAAATGAGAAGGATCTAGGGGTTTTTTTTGTAGATAACAGGTTGTCTAATTCTGGGCAGTGTCATTCTGTGGCTACTAAAGCAAATAAAGTTCTGTCTTGTATAAAAAGGGCATTAACTCAAGGGATGAAAACATAATTATGCCTCTTTATAGGTCCCTGGTAAGGCGTCATCTGGAGTATGCAGTGCAGTTTTGTACTCCAGTCCTTAAGAGGGATATAAATGAGCTGGAGAGAGTGCAGAGACTAAGTGCAACTAAACTGGTTAGAGGGATGGAATAGAATTCAATTATGAGGGGAGACTGTCAAGGTTGGGATTGTTTTCTCTGTAAAAAAGGCGCTTGCGAGGGGACATGATTACACTTTACAAGTACATTAGAGGACATTATATACAAATAGCAGGGGACCTTTTTACCCATAAAGTGGATCACCGTACCAGAGGCCACCCCTTTAGACTAGAAGAAAAGAACTTTCATTTGAAGCAACGTAGGGGGTTCTTCACAGTCAGGACAGTGAGGTTGTTGAATGCACTGCCGGGTGATGTTGTGATGGCTGATTCAGTTAATGCCTTTAAGAATGGCTTGGATGATTTTTTGGACAGACATAATATCAAAGGCTATTGTGATACTTAACTCTATAGGTAGTATAGGTATGGGTATATACTGTATAATTTTTGTGATAGTAGAGAGGGGTGTGTGTATGGATGCTGGATTTTTATTTGGAGGGTTTGAACTTGATGGACTTAGTCTTTTTTCAACCTGATTTATCTATGTAACCTGCTATCCCACAGTCACACTCCCTTCCCAGAGACTATTATCCCACTGTTACTATAGGCACCATCTCTCCCTACTATACCTGCTATCCCACAGTCACACTCCCTTTCCAGAGACTATTATCCCACTGTTACTATAGGCACCATCTCTCCCTACTATACCTGCTATCCCACAGTCACACTTCCGCTCCCAGAGACTATTATCCCACTGTTTACTATAGACACTATCTCTCCCTACTAAACCTGCTATCCCACAGCCATACTCCCTTCCCAGAGACTATTATCCCACTGTTACTATAGGCACCATCTCTCCCTACTATACCTGCTATCCCACAGTCACACTCCCTTCCCAGAGACTATTATCCCACTGTTACTATAGGCACAATCTCTCCCTACTATACCTGCTATCCCACAGTCACACTCCCTTCCCAGAGACTATTAGCCCACTGTTACTATAGGCACCATCTCTCCCTACTATACCTGCTATCCCACAGTCACACTCCCTTCCCAGAGACTATTAGCCCACTGTTACTATAGACACCATCTCTCCCTACTATACCTGCTATCCCACAGTCACACTCCCTTCCCAGAGACTATTATCCCACTGTTACTACAGACACCATCTCTCCCTACTATACCCCTACTATGCCAGGATTACCGTACTTTACTTTTTCCTTAATACAAACTGGTAATTGAATCTTGAAGAACCCTAATTACCTGAGGGAAAGTCATTCTGTAGCTGATTTTAGTTTCCTCCATAGACAGATGTCAAAACAAAGACAGACAGCGACGCTACAATGGGTGAAGCTTACCAGATGGATGAAAATATCTCTTGTCTTACTATAGAATTTTATTTTTAATACTTTAATGTTTTTTTTTGCTTTCCTGTCAGAAGTGGCCATGGTCTGTCAAGTTTTCAGCTAGAAACAAGGAAAAGAAAATGAGTTTGAAATTGCATTGTGAAGTCCCAAGTGACAGCGGCAGATGCGACTGCTGTGCCAGAATGGCGGACACTTGTTGACAGTCCATAAACTACTTGCTTTTTTTCCAGCACGTTCATTGCTGATGTCAGATTGGGAAATCAGGGAAACAATACACAATACATTTCATTTTCATTCTGAGGCTCCATCCCCCCCCCTTTCTACCTTTAGTTTATTTTTTGAGTTTGGGGAGGCTGAACTTCAGGCTGAACTTTGAATCTCGTCCGCCCGACCTCAGGGCCACCATCAAAAGCATAGGGTCCCATGCTGCTACTTAGTTAGTAGGGCCCTTCCCCAAAGAGATTTGGATTATTAGCTCACATGTAATCTTAGCTTCCTGGGTAGTTGACAGTGCCAAGTACAGATGAAGCCATCTGGATTTCACATTTTGTTGCACCATCTCCAGCCTCTAGATCAGGGTTCCCCAACCTTTTTTACTTGTGAGCCACATTTAAATGTAAAAAGAGTTGGGGAGCAACACAAGCATGAGAAAGTCAATGGGGATGTCAAATAAGGGTTTGTTTGGCTGTTTGGTAGACTCTATATGAACTGGTAGCCTACAGGAGAGTCTGTTTGGCAGTACACCTGGTTTTTATACAATCAAAACTTGCCTCCAAGCCAGGAACTCAAAAATAAGCTCCTGCTTAGAGGCCACTGAGAGCAACATCCAAGGGGTAGGAGAGCAACATGTTGCTCACGAGCTACTGGTTGGGGATCACTGCTCTAGATGAAGCTAAAATGCAATGGCCTTAATATTGCACTCTAGCCCCATCTACAGGCAGGATTTAGCACTAAAATATGGCTGGACATGGTGCAACAAAATGTGAAACCCCAGTGGTTTCATCTGTAATTAGAATGACCCCACTTTAAAAAATTGTGTCCTAAAAATTGTGTCCTATTTAGCCCAATATGCCTCCCACTTTCGGCACAAGTCACCCAGGCTGCAAATTGGGCCTTCATGTCTCTTTGGGTCTTTGAATTGACTCCTCTCTGTTCCTCCCTCTGCCCTTATCTTCCTGTTACTCTCTGGAACAAGTGGAAACTCAGATGAAAATGGTGGGGTTGGAAATTCAGGTGGTAGTGGGGCAGATTTGGGTTTGATCAGTTCAGGCTCCAGATGGGCACAAATCACTATCATTGGTTTCTATAGAGCAGCCATCCAATCAGCTGGTGCCATGAGCAGATATGTCAACTGCCATCTCACCCTGCCATTGAAATGCATTGAAAAGCCACCAAGGCTGAGAAGTAGTCGGACCACAGAGCTATGTTGGTGGCAGAGTCTGGGCAGAAATGGGCCTGGAAGGGGTGGAACAGGCATGACCTTGATTCATTTGGATCAGAGGTGACTAGGGTTGCCACCTGGCCAGTATTTTACCGGCCTGGCCGGTAAAAATGATGGTTGATCCCAATGTTATAAATAGGGAAAAAAAGATAAATATATAGGAAGGCCGTTATTTTTTTCCAGAAAAGGTGGCAACCCTAAAGGTAACCTGTATTTGTGTCTCTGAATAAATCCAGGGAAATACAGGTGAGTAAATGATGGAAGAGGTGTAGGAGGAATACACTGACCCTATAATTGATAGTATGTCTGTCTGACACTATAACTTTCCAGTTCCAAAGCCAATGGAATGCAGCCAGAAATGGAACTACAGGATCCCAATCACAAGTGAAGTGTCATTGCCGGTGTAGAGGGTTGGGCAAAATGGCTGCTGCTTATTCAAGCACTCTGACAACAATACCCCTATAATCCCCTTGTATTTATCTATCAGCGCACATGTCCTTACCGCTCCTACAGATCCCTGGCTCTGAGCCTGATGGTGCCGCTTGTGTGCCGGAGCTGAAAGGAGTCATATGAGACGGGCGAGATACAGCGCTGGAGTAAAGCAGAGAGCGGATACAAAAGCCCCTCATTGTCCCAGTATTGGCAACACCTGGTTCTGGAGATAGGCCCGTTCTGAGCGATTGCCTTTCATACACACGGGAGATTGAAGTCTCATCCAAAAAGAATCATTCCCTCTTACTCTGCACTCCTGAGTTGCCTCATCCGGCGCTACAGAGCCCGGCCTTTGAAGCTGATCTGCAGGCAAACGCGATATAAATGGAAAAGCAAACATATTTTTTTTAGAATATAGAAGGAGATAAAAGCGTTCCTTCCTCAGTACCTGCCTTGGCCGCAAACCCAAATAATACGAAGTTTTATCACTTTTTGTGATAACATTTCTAGCAGACGGTGCAGGAAACCATAAAAATCCCCAGTAATCAGGGGAAAGAGCCGCACTTTATTGGCTCCTTCTATCTCCTGTGCTTGGGTAGGACTTATTTAGCAGCTGAGAGGGGTGGGGGAGAAAGGAAGAAAAAAAAGAAAAGTGAATCTTCTGATCTTGTATCTGAACTATCAGGCCAACTGCAATTATTTACTGATGCCTCGGCTTCATGATACAAAGCAACGGATTCAAAGGGCAAGCCGTAGAGATCCAACAGCCCCAACCCAACCAAAAATTAGCTATTTTTATCTGTTTTAAAGGGTAACTTCATCCAAGAACTGTAACTTCCCAGTATCCATTCATCCCACATTCTGTCTGTCTATTCAGGTCTCTCCTTTTCATATTCCAGTCTCTCATTCAAATCAAAGCATGATTGCTAGGGTTATTTGGACCCTAGCAACCACATGGCTGAAATTGCAAACTGGAGAGCTGCTGAATAAAAAGCTAAATAACTCAAAAACCACAAATGAAAAAAAATTAAAACCAATTTCAAATTGTCTCCGAATATCACTCTCTACCCACTCCCAACAAACGCCACACACTTTGTGACCCACAAATCAGAGTTTAGTGTCTCTTCAGGCCCACCCTATGCGATAAGGCAGCTGATTGATGTACCCACTTGAGTCCTTGAACCCTCTGATGGTGACGTGTTCTCTGTATAACAAATACCTGACCTGTTCTCTTTATAACAAATACCTGACCTGTTCTCTGTATAACAAATACCTGACCTGTTCTTTTTATAACAAATACCTGACCTGTTCTCTGTATAACAAATACCTGACCTGTTCTCTTTATAACAAATACCTGACCTGTTCTCTGTATAACAAATACCTGACCTGTTCTCTTTATAACAAATACCTGACCTGTTCTCTTTATAACAAATACCTGACCTGTTCTCTGTATAACAAATACCTGACCTGTTCTTTTTATAACAAATACCTGACCTGTTCTCTGTATAACAAATACCTGACCTGTTCTCTTTATAACAAATACCTGACCTGTTCTCTGTATAACAAATACCTGACCTGTTCTCTTTATAACAAATACCTGACCTGTTCTCTTTATAACAAATACCTGACCTGTTCTCTGTATAACAAATAACTGACCTGTTCTTTTTATAACAAATACCTGACCTGTTCTCTGTATAACAAATACCTGACCTGTTCTTTTTATAACAAATACCTGACCTGTTCTCTGTATAACAAATACCTGACCTGTTCTCTGTATAACAAATACCTTACCTGTTCTCTGGCCTACAGTAACAGTGGCATGAAGGAAAAAATTCAATGGCTTTACAGCTGTGTGTCTATGCTTCTTCGCAGCTCACTTAATTTGTTATTGCTCTACATTGTTTCAAGAGTCAGAACCAGAGAATAAAAAGACTAATTGGGTTGTGGAGAGTTTCTACATGGTAACTGGGTGCAGTGCCGCCTCGCTGTGCCGAGCATTTGATTAGTTAAGTAAACCGGCCCCAATACACAACGTACATCTGTCTCCCAGCCACAGAACTCAGAGCAAATGGAACTGATCACAAAAGTCGTTCTTATCTCTTTTTCCACTTGGCTTCTTGTCCTTTTTTTTTCCGACTGAATGACCCGAGGCTACAGAAGAACAAACCCGCCTGGCGCTTATTTATTCTCCACCCTCCATGCTCTGCGCTCTTGCTTCTCGTTCTTATTCTCCTTGGCTCGGATAATTGGGATGCGCATGTTACAGGAGGAAATTGCAGATGCCCTTTGTCTGCAAGTCACTGCAACAATGTATTGTATTCTCTCTTCTGTTGAGAGTTGTAGTTGAACAACAGCAGGTTGGATCAAACTGTTTTTAGCTGTAAAACCCAGAATCCTCTGACAACCCTTTATAGCAGAGGCAGACAGATTGATTTTATCCTAGGTAACTGAGAATATTGGTTGTTATATTGGGTGAATATTGGGTGTTGAAATTAAAGGGGAACTAAACTGGACTTCAGCCCATCACTAGACACATGTAAAAGTCTAGCCCCCCAGAACCAGCTCTCTAACTGCAGAGATGCCAACTTTGGCCACCACAGTGACCACATCCATGGTTGGACTGGGCCTCCAGAACTCCAGGTAAAATCCTGGTGGGCCCAAGTTGAGGTGATGTCCTGAGCTCTATATACAGTGTGTTGTGTCTCGCCGTTACATATCAGATCAGCGGGCATTATGGAAAGTGTTGGAAGGGTTACTGCCTGCTCTGTTTTCATTTCCCTGCACAAATAGGGATTGGTAGCACTAGATAGGTACCTAATATATAGGGACAGAGACAAG